>NC_082683.1:75083012-75391012 GCF_949987515.2 Delphinus delphis | reverse complement strand
TATCTGTACCTGGAACAATGTGCAGCACTTTAAAGAATGAATTCAGTCTATATCTACTGGCCTGAGATTTGTGCATGATTTTTATTTTTAGGGTAAAAAAAGTCACAGAATTTTGTATTAGGTATGATTCCCTTTTTGTAATCAAAACAAGCATCTCTCCATTTGTGTATGTAAGTTCACATATGTTGGTATGGGCATGGAGGAAGGCGTAGAAAAGCCTACATGCCTTGGTAGGGGTGGAGGAAATAGTAGTAACTTTTCACTTATTCTGATGAGATTATATTTCAATTGTTTTTTTCTAGTCAGATAATAATTTAAAGGTTGAAGGACAGGCATGATAGGTATAGAGTGGAAGAAGAGTAGGCTTGATGAGAGGTTATGGCCTGAGAATGGAATACTGGAATTTGATTTTCAGAGGTGGAGTAATTTGGGACAAGGAAAAAGTGGAGAGAATCCTGCTTGAGGAGGAGCTGGAGGTCACTGGAGTCCAGGATGTTGAGCTGAGAAGCCTTGGGTGTGAAGCTTTCTGGGATGCAGAAGGCGTTGGGTAGAGCTGAAGGACAAGCATCCTGGTTAAATGTGAGTGGATGAGTAATGACTCCAGGGAGGAATGAAGCCTTGAAGCTCTATCGGTGGTTTCTGATTGCATTTAGAATAAAATCCAGAGTCCTCAACATGACCCTCAAGGCCCTGCATGTCCTGGCCCTCACATTCATGGCCTTAAGGCCTTGTCCCCCTCCTCAGTGTAATTATGTTTCATATTTGTCTCACTAGATTTTAACGCTTATGAGGATTTACTGTTCTGTAGCCTATAGCTAACACAGTGCCTGGCACGTAACAGGCACTTAAGTACGTATTTGTTGGATGGACAGATAGATGATGGGTTAGTGATATTGCCACTAGATCTGATCTTCAAAGTAGGGAGAGGGAATTTGCCTACTAAAGGGAAATTATATGGAGTCTGGGAGAATGAGTAGCTTTCATTCCTGAGGGCTGCAAGGGAAGCAGTTTCCTAGGTGAGGGGTCAGGTTTCTGTTCAGGCAGAGGTAGAGACTGAATAGACTAGGGTGTAGAGACCTTGTTTGTAATCAGATATGCTTTCCAGAGGCCACAGTGGAAAATGGGAGGGAGCTGGTATTGGGAGTCGGGAAGGTATTCAATAGAATGGGTTCACTTAATAGCTGTTTGCTTCAGATAATTTAACTGGAATTTCTCTCTTTTTTTCTTGTCTAAGAATTAATAAAAAATCCCATATGTTGTCTTCTTTTCTTTTGATGCTACTGAATTGGGAAGTTGATTAAATCCCAAGTGTAACTTAGTAGTTTTGTTTTATTTAACATTACAACTAGTTGCAGTACTTTCAGATAACACACACACACACACAGATGCACACACAAACATTTAAGAATAATATTTTCCTTGAAATTTAAGATTTCCTTAAAATGTTAAAGTTTAGTCTTATTTTTAAAAATAACTTTAGTATCTTTCTTCTTTTCTTCTTATGTAGGCATAGTTTGGGGTGGGCACTGGAGGGAAGAACTGTTAGGAGCCCTTTATATCTAGTTTGTTATTAGTAGATGAAAATATTGACAATTGATTATGGCTAAAACTATAAAAAGTAAACCTGTGATTAACTATCATACATTATTTGATTAGAAACATTTTAATTATATACTGTGAATGCTTTTGGCAAGCTTAAAGTTTATTTTTTGCAGCTTTTTTGTAAAATAGATATCTTTCCCTATCATTTAAAAAAAAGAACTAACTAAAGAGGACATCTAAACCCAAGGTGGTAAGATATGTGTAAATGGTCCTTAAGTAAAAATAAATAATTTCATCTTAATAATTAAACTTCTTGAATAATAAAATAATAAAACTTCTTGAATGTTACCTGAATGTAATACTACCTAAAACTTTTTTATTTTTAAAAGATTTGTTTTCACTTCTACAGATAAGCACACTTAATTACCTTAAAACTTTATAAATTTTCATTTCTATGCTAGAAGTCTATCTTGGCTTTTACTATTTTGAACTTATCTTACTTGAAAAATTGTATTTTAACCTTTCTGATAGTATCCATGAAGTTTAAAACTATCAGAAGTTGAAGCATCTTAAGAAACAGGAATTGTAATTTCTAATGATCTGATTCATGCTAAAACTCCAAGCGTAACACTTGAGGGTAAAACAGACACAAAGATTTCTATACTTTCTTTTTCCTGCCCAACATATAGAGAGCTGTTACAAATTAATAAAATATAAAGGTCCATCAGATAAAATGGCCAAAGGATAAAAACAGACAACTCATAAAATAAGAATTACTAATGACCAATAAACATTTTTACAAGATGTTCAGATTTATTAGTAAAGAATTGTAAATGAAAACTAATCTTTTTCCCTACAATAATTTAAAAGAGGTAATCCTAGTATTGACAAGATAGGGTAAAATGAGAATGATCACGCACTACCAATAAACTTACTGTCCCATTACCTCTGGATACATCATAATAATTATTGCTCCATTGTTGCATAGTTGTTTCCATGTTTCTGCAGTGAATATCATCATCATGTACAATTCATTGCCTGCATCAAATTATGACTTTAAGATAAATGCCTAGATGTGAATTATTGTATCAAATGCCATGAGAAATTTCAAGGTTCTTGAAACACAGAATTGTTCATGCCATTTGCTACAATAATCTGCAATTTAGCCATTTATCCTGAAGTAACAATTCAATGCTGGCAGAACTACTTCTGTTATGCCATTCCATTGCTTAGCCAGTGCCTGGCATCTAGTAAAAACAAATCTTCTCATTCGACATTAAAATGAATATAAATTTGGTCACATCATCTCTCGATTTAGTTATAACTGTCAAGTAGAAATGTGAACACGCTTTGAAAATTATATGGAATTCCGTAATTGTAAATATTAATATTTGTTCATAATTTTAGAAGGCTATATTTTTATTTTTCACTAATATTTAGTTGTTAGCAGTTTAAGTAATACCCGAAGCTGGTGTTTATTCTCCCACATCTCTATTTATTGTATTATCCATTTGTATTAAAATTTTCTTTTGTTGTTAAAAGTCAGGTTAGGTTGTAGTTAGTATAAAATGAATTCCAGATATGAATTTTCATTGGAGTTATATAAAATAGTTTCTACTTCTCTGTGAATTGCCTTTTCACTTTCTTAATTAGGACTTGCTGATCAGTATTTTTGTTTGGTCTTTTAATTCTACGTGAAGTTTATTAAGATGTGAACTAACCAGTCTTTTAAAATAAATATCAATAATATTTGTGGTCACGAGGGGTTTAGTCACATCTCTGGTTCTTTTTTCCCCCTCCTTCATTTACTTTGGAACTGCCTGAGTAACAGATTTTTTTTTATTAACATTGTGTTAGTGTAAGGTGTACAACTTTTTTTAAAATAAATTTACTTATTTACTTATACTTATTTATTTATTTATTTATGGCTGTGTTGGGTCTTCGTTGCTGTGCGCGGGCTTTCGTTGCTGTGCGCGGGCGGCGAGTGGGGGCTACTCTTTATTATGGTGTGCGGGCTTTTCATTGTGGCAGCTTCTCGTTGCGGAGCACGGGCTCTAGGCGCACAAGCTTCAGTAGTTGTGGCATGTGGGCTCAGTAGTTGTGGCTTGTGGGCTCTAGAGCGCAGGCTCAGTAGTTGTGGTGCACGGGCTTAGTTGTTCTGCAGCATATGGGATCTTCCTGGACCAAGGATCAAACCTGTGTTCCCTGCATTAGCGGGCGGATTCTTAACCACTGTGCCACCAGGGAAGTCCAGATTTTTTTTTTTAATTGAAGTGTAATTGACCTATAAACGATGTTACTTCCAGGTATACAACATAATGATTTGATGTTTCTATACATTATAAAATGATCACCACAATAAGTCTAGTTACCATCTGTCACCATACAGAATTATTACAATATTACTGACTATATTCCCCATGTTGTACATTCCATCCCCATGACTCATTTATTTTGTAACTGGAAGTTTGTCCTTCTTAATCAGTTTTAAATTTTTTTTCCACATCTTTTTGGGAGTATGAATGCTTTACAATGTGTTAGTTTCTGCTGTGCAACAAAATGAATCAGCTATATGTATACGTATATCCCCATATCCCCTCCCTCTTGAGCCTCCCTCCCACCCTCCCTATCCCATCCCTCTAGGTCGTCACAAAGCACTGAGCTGATCTCCTCGTGCTATGCAGCAGCTTCCCAATAGCCATCCATTTTACATTTGGTAGTATATATATGTCAGTGCTACTCTTGCACTTCATCCCAGGTTCCCCTTCCCCCCCGCCATGCCCTCAAGTCTGTTCTTTACGTGTGCGTCTTTATTCCTGCCCTGGCACTAGATTCATCAGTACCGCTTTTTAAAATTCCATATATATGCGTTAGCATACGGTATTTGTTTTTCTCTTTCTGACTTACTTCACTCTGTATGACAGATTCTAGGTTGTGTTAGTATTCTCCAGAAAAACAATATATATGGTATTGGCTCATGTGATTATGTATGGAGCCTGAAAAGTCCCATGATCTGCTGCTATCTGCAGGCTGGAGTCCTGGGAATGCCAGTGGCATTCCTCAAAGGCCTGAGAGCCAGTGGTATAGATTCCAGTCTGAGTCTAAAGGCCTGAAAGCCAAGAGTGCTGAGGGCAAAAGAAGATTGATGTCCCAGCTCATGTAGTCAGGCAAAGAGCCAATGAATCCTCCCTTCCTCCACTGTGTTTGTTCTATTCTGGCCCTCAATGGATTGGATGATGCCCACCTACACTGGAGAGGACAGTCTGCTTTATATATGCTCTGGATATGGAATTTCCCTCTAAGCACTGTTTATCTGTATCCCACAAGGTTTGGTATATCATATCTTCATTATCATTCAGTTTAAAATAATTTTAGATTTCTATTTTGACTTAATATTTAATCCATGGATTATTTATGAATGTAATCCTAGTTTCCAGGCAGTTGGTTATTTTCTACTTATCTAATTTCTAACTTCCTAACACATGGAGATGTTTCAGATATCTTTCTGTAGTTGGTTTCCAGTTAAATTCTTTTGTGATTAGAGAATATACCTTGAATAGTTTCAGTCCTTTGAAGTTTGTTTTGATTTGTTTTAGGTCAAATTAGTTGATACTATTTTTCAGGTCTTCTTATATTCTTAGCTATTTTCTGTCTACTTGTTTCAGTTACTGAAAGAGTTGTATTAAAGTCCCCAACTATAATTGAGAATTTGCCTATTTTTCCTTTCAGTTTGATCAGTTTTTGCATTATATATTTTGAAGCTCTATTGTTAAGTGTATATACAAGTAGGATTGTTATATCTTGTTGAATTGACAGTTAATATTATATAATGTCCCTCTTTATCTTTGATAATATTCATTGTTCTAAAATCTACCTTGTTTCATATTAATAGAGCCACTCCAACTTTCTTTTGATTAGTGATTGCATGCTATATTTACTTTTAATACTTTTATTTTAGGCTATCTATGCCTTTATATTTAAAGGAATTTTCTTGTAGATAGCAATATGACAGTCTCTGCTTTTTAATTGAGGTGTTTAGACAATTTGCTTTTAATATAATTAATAATATGGTTGAATTTACATCTACCATCTTGCTAATTGTTTTCTAATTGTCCCATTTGTTTAGTTTCCTTTTTCTCTCTTTTCCTTCCATCTTTTGGATTAATTAAATATTGTTTTACTATTTAATTTGTATCTCCACTATTGGCTTATTAGTTTTTTGGTTTTTTGTTTTAGCAGTTTAAAACATACATCTTTAAGTCCTTACAGTCTACCTTCACATAATAACATAACACTTTACCTATAACCTAAGAACTTTAAAATGGTATAATTTCATTGTCTCTCTCCCATCCATTTTGCTATTATTGTTATAACATTTTACTCCTGTATTTGCTATAAACCTCACAATACATTGTTACTATAGTTGCTTTGACAGTTATCTTTCAAAGTGATTAAAAATAAGAAAAAATGTGTTTTATGTTTACCCTCATTCTTACCATTTCTGGCACTTTTTATTTCTTTTTTTTGATCTATTTTTCCAGTTGGTATCATACTCCTTATGTCTGAAAAACCCTTTAATGTGTTTTGCAGTGTAATTCTGTTAGAAGTAAGGTCTCCCACTTCATCTTTTTCTGGAAAAAAATGTTTAGTCTTCATTTTGAAAGATATTTTCACTTTGCATAGAATTTTAGGTTGACTTTTGTTTTTCTTTCATTTCTCTAATGGAATTCATTGTCTTCTGATTTCCATAACTTCTGACAAGAAGTACAGTGTCAATCCTATCTTTGTCTCTGTATTGATTCTTGTTTTTTTTTTTCCCCACCCCGCTACTTTCAAGATTTTCTCTTTATCTTTGATTTTCTATAGTTTAACTATGATGTGTCTAGATTTTTCCTTTTTATTTTATTTTTTAAAAATCATCCTTAGTGTTCTCTAGGCTTCTTAGATCTTGGAAGGTTTTTGTCTTTCATTAATTTCAGAAAATTTTTAGCCATTGCATTTTCAAACGTTTCTCCTGCTTTGTTCTCTCTTTCTCCTCATTCTGGGACTCTCATTTCATGTATGTTAGACTTTTGATATTGTCCCACAGCTCTTGGATGCTCTGTCTTCTCTTTCTCTCCCTCCCTCCCTCCCTTCCTTCCTTTCTCCCCCCCCATCCCCCCCGCCCATCTCTCTCTCTCTCTCTCTCTCTCTTTCTTCTGTCTCCTTCTCTTTTTTCTTCGTTTTGGTCTGGATACTTTCTATTGATCTATCTTTCAGTTCACTGATTCTTTTCTTGGTTGGGTCTGGTCTATTAATAAGTCTTTTGAAGAAGTTCTTTATCTCTGATGTTGTGCTTTTTTTAAAATTTGTAGCATATCTGTTTACTTTTTTATAGTTTCCATTTGCTGAAACTTCCCATTTGTTTATGCATATTGTCTCCATTTTTTCACTAGTTCCTTTAACACAGTAATCATAGTTATTTTTAAGTTGCTGTCTAATAATGCCAACATTTAGATCATTGCTAGATCTAGTTCTGTTATCTTGACAATGGATTTTTTTTAATCTTGCTTTTTTCTGCGTCTTATAATTTTTGATTGAACAATGTACATTGTGGGTAGACAAATAGTAGACATATACATAGTATTTATGCCCAGGATTGGGTACAACTCTTCTTCTGTCATGCCATTAGTGTGGAGGGATGAATCAATGTACTCAGTAGTTTAACTTGGTTTGAGTATCCTTGTTGTGATTACCTTCAGAGCCCACAAATTTCAAATCTCTCCAGCAGTTACCTTGTGTTTATTGTGGGGTTTGGGGGTGCCAGTTTTTCTCAGTATGCCCCTCCCCTCTCAACTTTCAGCAGTCCCTGCACACCTGCACCATAGAGGGTGTCATTCTCCACTCTCTTGTCCCTTCTCCAATAGACTGTTGTTTGCTGCTCAGTGCTAAGCTTGTGATGAAGCAAGAGGCTGTCTCAGTTTTGCTGGTCCTACCTCAGTCTTCAGCAGTCCTTTAGGGCCTCATGGTGGGGAGGGTTATCAGTGTTCCTTTTCTTCCTCCTTATGGCAGCCAAATTCTGCTTTTTATCTGTGTGTTGGGAGGTGGGGTAGGAAGTAAGTCAGGAAAGCAGTTTTCTCTACGTCTCCCAGTTGTATCAAATTTCTAATAGTAAAGGTAAGTAAAAATCTCCTACTATTGTATATTTTTCTATCTCTCATTTTAATTGTCAGTTTTCTCTGTTTCTGTTTCGACCTTTGTTACTGTATGCATACAAATTTAGAATTGTGATGTTTTCCTGTGGTTAACTCCTCTTATATTATTAAGTGTCTTTATTGATCTCTAATAATGCTTCTTGCCCTAATGCCTGTGTTGTCTGATATTAGTGTAGTCCTACCAGCTTTCATTGATTTAGTGGTTAAATAGTGTATCTTTTTCCAGGCTTTTATTTTCAACCCCTCTATGGCTTTATATTTTATTTTGTAAGTCACAAAATATATTTTGTTTGTTTGCTTGTTGCTTTTTCAGTTTGATAATCCCTATCTGAATATCTTAGCGTATTTGCATTTAATGTAATTTCCAATATAGTTGGATTTATATTGATCTTTTTTCTCTATTTGATCCACCAGTTTTATGTTCCTTTTTCTCTCCTTTGATTCCTCTTCTAGATCAGTCAAATATCATTTATTCTAAATTTTCTTCTATTAAAAAAGCTGTAGAAGCTAAAGATGCTTTATATTTCACCAAAGAAGGTCTACCCTTTTTCTGTTAAGTAGACTGAGTGAGGACAGGCCAATTGCCTTAATCCAATCAGCTGATTCAAGGCTGGGCTATTGTTTTGGTAAGACTCAGTCCAAGTCTACCTCTGGTCATCCCTTTTTCTATGACATGTCTCTTTTGGACTTTGAACTAAGAATCTGATGGGTCTTTTCTCTTCAGCATTGATTGAGTGCAGGTAATTCTGTTCTTCACAGATTTTCAGGTTAAGATTTTAGCCAGTTTGCCCCACCTAGGCTTCAGAGTTCAGGAAATGGCTTTATGAGCAAACATGCTGTATGTTTGAGACCCTTAAGTCTCCAGTGTTTTCCTCCATTTCACACCAACCCACCCAAATCTCTGCTGGTTTCTCTGACCCCCCAGAAGCAGTCTTCTTCCAGGGGCCAAGCCTGAATTCTCAGTGTCTAGCCATGTCCAGCACTGGCAACTGCCCCCTCAGAAAATATGACTTATTGAACGTACAAAGATGATTAAGACCTATTTCCTTCCCTTACAACGGTGCTTCCTAACCTTTTAAAAACCATAACACATATGGAAAGTAATATTCTTTATGTGAAATTATAGTAAATAGAGGAGGGTGCTTATAGCCAGAAGTTTCTGGCCCAGAGCTCTAGCCCACATAGATCTTGACCAGATCACTTTACGGGTTGAGAAGATCAGTATCTCCATATCTGTAACCCACTTGTGGCACTGATTGGGACCCTTTGCCTTAAGAAATGCATGCTGAGCTGGTATTTGCTTTTATGTTCTAGCCTTTCTCTTGTGAAAGACACTGTGAATTTCTTCTTATGCCCCTTGGGGGAGAACTGGTACTAACTCCAGGTGCCTTTGGATCTGAGATGGTAGATGGGTGGGCCAGAATCCCTATGCCCTTCCTCAATCAGGCTCTCTAATCCATGGCTCATCCAGACTACTTATAACCTGTTATATGGAAGCAGAAATTGGTGTATTGTTAGCCTGTTTACTACCTCAGTTTCTCCTTTGTTCTCTCTCTGCATGTTACATATATTTTTAAATATTTATTTATTTTATTTATTTGGTTGCGCTGGGTCTTAGTTGCAGCTTGCTAGCTCCTTAGTTGCAGCACGTGGGCTCCTTAGTTGTGGCAGGCGGTCTCCCTAGTTGTGCTTGTGGGTTCCTTAGTTGTGGCATGTGAACTCTTAGTTGTGGCATGCATGTGGGATCTAGTTCCCAGACCAGGGGTCGAACCCCAGGCCCCCTGCATTGGGAGTGTGAAGTCTTATCCACTGTGCCACCAGGGAAGTTCCCATATTTTTTTCTCTTCCAGAGGAACACATAATTTACATTGTATGGTGAGCAGTGTGGTTTGGCTTTGAAATAGCGGGGGTAAAGTTATCATTTGCAATGGGAAAATGATTGAAGCAAAATAATATGTATGGTTGAGTTTTACACTTATTTGTAATTTTATTAACTTTTTAAATTCTAAGTCTGTGGATAACTTTTTTAGTATTTTACAGTTGATAAATGCAGGTTCTCTCTACAGTTCTCAGAAAACCTCTTGCTTTATTAAAAATGTAAGCTTATGTCTAGTCACAAATGTTTTATTTAATTTATAAATAATTGAACCAATAATAAATTGAGAGTTTATTGTGATACCTGATGATGTGCAAGATTATTAGAATGTATTCACACATTAGAGTTTAATTGATTCAATGCGATGTCCTTTTATGGCTTGATAAATATGTAAAGAGAGCAATAGCCTATGATTATGGCATTAATTCCTGCTATAAGTAGGTTATAATGAGACAGTAATTCACCGTAAATGCTCAGTTGGGGGTACCTGGAATGGCTAGGACAACAAGATTCCCTAAGCTGATTTACAGTCATGGGGTTGGTGCTGATGGTGGGAGCATTATAAATGATGGGCTGCTATGTGTATGTTAGTTGTGAGCATTAGCCAAGCAGAGCTATGTTTAATGAATCTAGGCCATAGGAAATAATGAAGACTTTGGCCCCCATGATAAAGCTTTATGAGGCTGCAATAACTTCCTAATAAATAGTTCAGAAATAGATTAGCAAACCCCAAATCGTTAAAGGCAAAAGGATCCAGTTACGATTCTCTATCCAACTGCTAATAATGAGGCAATTCTGTAACCATTTACTTCAGTTAATGCTTTTGGGTTCCCAAGTAAAGGGAGACATTTTTACTAAAAGAAACGAATAAGTTACCTATCATATGTTATTGATTAATGGATTGATAAGAGTAAAGAATGAGGTGTATGGTAAGATGGAGCACATTTAATGTTTAATGATTATTAAGGCAATGGGAGAGAGTATAAAATGGAGTTTCTTAACCCTAGTTCCCAATTAATTTAAGTATTTGTATCTATCAGTATAAGTTTTATGGTTTTCTTCAAACTGCTTACATATATTTCTCTGTAAAATTATTTCTAAGTATTTGGAGTTTTTGTGTAGCTATTAAGAATTGTTAGCTTCTAACTACTGACGAATAGTATATACGAATACTATTAGTAATAATTTTTATATTGTTTTTAGTCACGTTACTAATTAATTCTGTTAGTTTTCCAGCTGATACTCTTGCCTTTTCTAAATAGGCAGTATAAGATTGTAATTAGCAGTATTACTATTTAACGCTGTACTTTTGTTAAGTATCATTTGTGTTTAAAATGTCTTTTTACAAATGATTTATTTATATCAGGATACAGACAAAATCCACACATTGCATTTGGTGGGCATGTCTCCTAAGTCTATAACAGTTTCCCTTCCTTTATTTTTCATTTATTTATGGAACATTTGCATTTATTTATGGAATACATTGGGTCATTTGCCCTAGAGAATTTCTTACAGTCTGTACTTGGCTGATTATATCCTCATGACATTATTTAACATGTTTCTCCATCTCCTGTCTTTCCTGTAAACCAGTAGTTAGGTCCAAAATCTTGATTGAATTCAGCTTTCAGTGTTTTTGGCAAGAACACTTCATTGGTGGTGCTGTATGCTTTCAATTGCATCACATTAGGAGCAATGTAATATCTGGTTGTCCTACTATTATTAACATTAAAATGGATCAGTGGATTCAGATGATGTCAGACTGATTCATTCATTAAAAAATAATTACATCAACTTTTTATCAAATGCTTTTAAGCAGCCATTGATGATCACTGACAAGTCTGTTATTTTATTAGAAAATCTTAATATGGTGATTTTCTAATTCTATTATTATTCTGCATTTATTTGTTACACCTTTTCTATTAAAAAAAAAAAAAAAAACACTTTACCTTGTCAATTCTTTAATTATCCTGACACAGAAAGCTGAAATGCTTGATTCAATTTTTAGAATAATGAGTGAGTGCCTAGCAGCCTCCAAAAGTGACAAATAAGGTTTTGGGTTCTTCAGTATATTCTTACAGACAGATTATATATGTATATATTTGTCTATTTTAACCCATTGCAGTAATTTATTTTTATTCTGTTTAAGTAATGAAAGACTCTAACACTTTCAATTTATATCTGGCCATTTCCTGTACTAGTGAGTGAGGTGTGTAGGTGTGTGTGTGTGTGTGTGTGTGTGTGCGCCTGGTTTTCATTTTTTGGCTTGTTTGTATTTTTCTTATTTCATACATGTGTTCTTAAAGATTTCCTTGCTTTCATTTTTATATTATAGTAAAAATATGGTCTTTGTAATTTCTGCTGTTGGGAATTCATTAAGTATCTCTTTTACTTCATTATTAATTTTCTAAATCTTCCTTATTTTGTCCATTTTATCTGTCATAGAGTAATGCTGATGTATATTAAAGTCTTCTACTGCATGTCTACTTCTGTCCATTTTTCCTTCTGCATGAAATATTTTTATTCTATGTAATTTAATGTTGTTATTTGGATATTATCTATGCCTGTTAAATGATGGCTAAGGCCATTCACTTTCTAATCCTTTCAGGGTAGCCACAAGGCTGATGACTTACGTCTTTATTACAAATTATACTATTTAAATAGGCTTCATTGTCTTATTTTATGCTTTTTTTGCCTTGAATTATAATTAGATGGTATAAATATGTACCTCTGCATACTTTTTTCTTCATATTTGTCTGATAAATTGTGCCTATTCCATTGGTTTTATTTTGTTTCAGTGACTTTTCATGGAAACAAGGAATTTGCTACTTTTCCCATCCTCTCCCCTTCTCAGTCCTTGATAATTTAGTCTGGGACTGTAAACTCCATCATTTATTGGTTTTATAATAGTGCAATATAAAATTACTTTAAAAATAAAACTTAATGTTGTAAAATAATCATTTAAATTTATTTTTTTATCTTTAACTGACTTCATAGGGGTCCACACCTAGCCTGGAAACCCTGAGTCTCGTAATAACAGCATGCTAATGAGACTTCAAAATTACTATGAAGAAGATGAGGAAAATGCTCTTTCCTTTTGTTAACAGGTAACCTGACATTTAGTAAGAAGGAATTTGGGGCTTCTTGATTTTTAGGATAGATTTAAAAAAAAAAAAAACTTACATAAAATAACATGTAATCATTTCAGTTTTTCTGTTTGTTCTTAAGATAATTCTAGATCTAGGTTGGGCCTTACTGTTTTGAAACTTGTTCTTATATATGAAGCTCCTTTTCAAGTTTCAGTCAAGGTAATTCTTTCTCATGACTTCTTTCTCAGTTTCTTCAGTGATTGTTGGTCTCACACAGTTTTTAACTTAATTTTATCATTAATAATTTAATTATGAAGATAATATATGTTTGTTTAAAAACAAATTCAGAGGGTACTGAAGAATATGATGTGAAAAGTATTACTTCAGCTGCTTCTCATCCCAGATTCCACTCCCCAAAGTAGCCACTGATAATAGTTGCCTAATCATACTGTTTAACCTTTAAAAGATAGCCTAATTCTTTAAGTAATTTAGTCTAAAAAGAAACAGTATCTGGTTCTTTTACAAGTAACAAAAATTAATTTTCAATACTTTTAAATTTTAGTAACTCACAAAGCTAGAGATTGCTGAATAATATTTAAAATGTTTGTTAATGCTGAAATGGCTAAGTAAAACTTTGTCTGCAATTTATTTTCCTTTGTATTGAGTAAAAGCATAAGCTACCCTTTTTAAAAAGATGTTTTTCTATATTTCTAATAGGTGTAGCAAGTTTCACTATTCATGTAAAATCAGTGTAAAATTTTAGTGATTCAAGTTCTATTTAAAAATGAAAGTATGGTTTATCAGTGGCCTTTTACATGTTTTTCATCTTAATGCAATCCTTTTAAGGCCATACATTCCAGTATCCAGGTTTTAAAGTAGTTTGTATACACCCAGCAGGCAAGGCCATGACTTTAATCACTTCCTCACCAGAACTTCAATTATGTGAAGCACTTTTTAATTATCCAGCTGCCCACAGTCTATTCTTAGTAAACAGCCTGACTTGTACACAGGCAGTATATTCCTCTGTGGCAAAATTAAGCTCACCACTTTGCACCCCACCCATGAAAAAGCTCTGTGAATTAAAAGCTACTAAATTAAATGTGTATTTTTAACAGCTTCAATTTTAAAGTCAATTTTGGTATGAAAGTAGAAGACATTTTTTTGAAGTACAAAAATGCTGTGTTGGCCTTTCATGGTCTTTTCAGAATGCAGTTTGTTTTTCAGGTTGTCTATTTACAAAGTTAGTTTCTTCTAACATTTTGTTTTTCTGAAGGGAATATATTTAATCATCTTGCCCTATCACTTTTATTTTTATGTTATTTAAGAAAGAAAATTCTGAACCAAAAAGAACAATTATAGAAAAATAACTTATGTCTGAGGACAGGGCTGTAGGGTAGCAGGAAAGATTTGGAAGCCCGGGGGTGGCAGGGGAAGCATAGAGCTGAAGTGTAGCTGGGCTTAGCATTTCATGCACAGATCAAAGCCTGAAATAAAGTCCTAAAATTAAGAGAAAAGTAGACTACATAGAATTAGTGTGTTTTTTTACTTCCTAGTGATGGAAAATCTATTTTTCCCAATGAATGCAAATAGAATACAAAGTCATTTCAGGAAAAGCTTGTATAGGGTTAATGCTTATCTAACATATCTACTCAAGAAATGATTAATAAGAACCTGTTACATGTAAGGCCCTGTGCTTCTTTTATGTCATAATGTAGCTCCTATAATTTTTTACCTCGTGATCTAAAGAAAATGCAGCATTCAAAATTTGAACTTAGGAAACCTGCTAGAAACTTGTGACCTCCATCAGTACAGTTTTTCTGGCTTTTCTTGCCTTCATCTACTATAGAGGCTAGAATATCTAAAAACTCAATGACCCAGCTTGCCTTACAGCTAGAAGTTGCGTGATGGGATTATGGCCAATGAGGTGTAAAGGGAAGGAAGGCTGCTGGTGCCACATGGTCTCTTTCTGCCAAAGGGCTCTGGAAGTGCTGCTGTCATCACTAAGGGTGATAAAGCTAAAAGCCAGGAGCCTGGGTCCTTGAAGGTATCCTGGACCACCATACTAGCTACGGACTGCCTACTGTGGGACTTCTTGTGATGTGAAATAAAGAAACTCCTTCCTTGTTTAAATCACCATTGGCTGGGACTCCTATTACTCCTAGCTGCATGCATTACTAACTGACTCAAGGAAAAATTTAATTTGGCAATAAGCATGACAGTGGTCTTCATATTCCAGATTTGCAGTGGCCAGTCTCCAAGATGGCCCACAATGATCCCCGCCTCCTTCACACCCTTGTGCAGTCCCCTCCCACAGTCTGCCAGAGTCGCTGCTACAGCTCTGTGACACGGTAAAAATTACAAATTTAACAATAACTTTAAGATCATTTATATTTACTTTCTATGTATGTCACATTTTTCTTTTTACATATGGCATGTTTTCTGGTCAATTATATGTCCTTTTTTAAAATTGGAAAATAAAGAAAAATTTAAAAAATAATTTCTAAAATTCACTTATATAATACTATATGTCAGGCTCTTTTCTATGTTCTTCAACTTCATTAACCCACTTTTTTTCTTCAAATAACTTTTTGAGATATTATATCAACCACAACCACTTTGCATTTAGAGAAACCAGGCAGAGAGGTTAAAAATCCTGCCCAAGGCTACACACCTAGGAAGTGGCAGGGCTGGGATTTGAGTCTATAGATAGGCTGGTTCCAGCATTTGTGATCTTCTCGCCACATAAAAATCACCTGTAATCCTGCTAACCAGATAAAACCGGCCTCCTCTCTGTAGATATGCTAAAACAGTTGTACTGTGTAAGTTGCTTACTTCTTTAGCATAATAGTTCCCTGGTGGTCCTGCAGTTAAGACACCATGCTTCCACTGCAGGGGGTGCGGGTTTGATCCCTGGTCAGGGACGTTCCCATATGCTGTGAGGTGTGGCCAAAAAAAAAAGAAAAAAAGGTCAGTTCCTGCTGGCATTCACAGTTCCTCAAGTATCATTGCTCCTCCAATTTTTCAGCACTTATGACACTGCTGAATGCCATCTGTATTCTGCTGGTGAAGCCAACTGTCAGCCATTGTCCGCTCAGGCAGTGAGGACCAGTAGAGGGAATACAGTGCAGAAGAGTGGTTGGAAAGATTGGAGGAGCAAAAAAAGGAAGCTGTTAAGTTTACCTAAAGAATAGTAACTGCTGGCAGCCACTGCCATGCCTAAGACGGGAGAAGCAGGAAGGAAGATGCTGCTGCCCAGACCCCAGCCACAATCACATGCCTTGAGGCTGCTGGAACCCCACTGCAGCTGATGTACAGGGAGCAGGGAGTTGGGCGGCACTGGAAATGAAGCTAAGCAGCCTTTATAACATCCTACAATGCGAGGCATTTTATTCGGCTTGTGCAAGCCATCGGGGTTACGTTTCAATCATGATTACTGGTAGGCTAACTTCAAAACAATGGCATCAAGAGCCCTTCTACGCTTCCTTGGTTATGTATTTAGGATAGAACCTTTTTCTCAATTGTCCCTTGACCTGGATGGAAATGAAATGTAGTTAAAATTAAAAATGAAATGAAACAAAACATCCTGCCGATGTTACAGGATTCTAGGAACCCTCCTGTTAAACCCTGTTGCTTGTCAGGAGCTCAGGCTTACCTGCTGCTGCTGTGTGTGGGAGCTGCCTCCAGAAGAAGGGAAATCCTCCACATTTCCACTCTGCCAGGGAATATGGAAAAGACCGGCATATACAGACTTCTGGCTTCCTGCAGTGGCAGGGTTTTTCCGGAGGGGGGTGGGAAGCATAGAAATGTGGAAATGCAACCACAAGCGAATGGCCAACAAGCAGACCAGTCTTTAAAACATATATCTTCCCTTAACACGTTTTTCATACGTGAATATTTTCACGTTGTTAAATAGTCTTCCACAATTAATGGCTGCATCATATTCTTGGTTAATTATTAATATTCTGGTTGTTAAGTTTATTTGCTGTGTTTCCTAGTGTTAATTTTCCCCATTTTCTTTGAAATTGTAGTTGAAGGTTTATCTTATGTGGGTGTTTCATCCTCCTCCTCTCCAAGCTTCCATGTTTATCAGTTTTTTGGTTGCCTGTACCCTTTCTTCCCCCACCGTCTGTAGCCCAGGATATGGTCTTAGTTGTAGCTTGAGCTCCTGTCCCTCGCTCCGTGATTGGAGATAATCAGAGATCTAGTCATTGAGCTGGAAAAGGATAAGACTGTCCTTGCCTCCAGCTTTAGGAAGGGGACCTCGCTCTGTCACCCCACCCAAGTCCAACGCTGGGCTGCCTGAGGCTTCGGCTCCTGCATATTGCTGCAGGTTCTCTCTTATCCTGCTTTTGAATGTGACTATGATTTTTCTTTACATAAAAAATCTATCATTGCTATGTTTACAGTAGAGGGAGGAATGTAAAGCACAAATGCATAGTGTCATAGCAATGATAAATCTGTCTTACTACATTTAGTTGACTTGCTTGGGTTTTCTAGGTAAATAATCATATGACTCAAGAATAACAAGAACTGGAGCCACCATTTAATCAGTACTTACTGCATGGCAGGTACACCCTGCCGGGCACTTTGTCTACATGTCAGGACTTGGAAGTGGGCAAAGAGAATTACTGGTGTCTTTCAGTGGAGTGCTAGGCATTGGCCAGGCGACCCTCAGGGCATTATCTGATTCCAGGAATATGTACCTTCAATTGACTAGATTATTTTACAGTTCCATAGGGGTAGCTGTTAAATTGTGAAAAACAAATAGCAATGCAAATAATTCCTGTTCATAACAAGGCAAATGCAGTTTGACTGGTAAATTATAAAGCTTTGTTAAGTCAGATTCTCATTTGAACAGGTCTTACCATCTTACTGGTTCCCTGAGTAACTGAAGAGTTGAATAAAATCTTTGATACATGTCCATTTTATATTTATATGAGTCATGATTTTACTCTTTTGAAAATTATGCTTTAGCATACATAGTATCTTCTAATAGGCACAACCTGAGAGATGGGTATTATTCACATTTAATAGGTGAGAAGACTGAGACTCAGATCAAATGGCTTACCTGCTTAATGTCAAATTAACTAGTAAGTGGCCGAACTGGGATTTAAGTACCAAATTTTGCTGTCTTCAAGATCTATGCTCTTATATATTATTGCCTACCTTGGAAAAACTCCATCTGATCACAAATAAAATGATTTTTTTCAAAAATATATTAATATCAACAAAACAGTAATATCTAAGTGTTTGCTCTATGCCATGCATCAAACTACATGTTTATGTGAATTAACTAATTTAATCAACAGATGAGAAAACTGAGCCTATAGAGGTTCAATAACTTGTTCATGGTTTTCCATGCTATTTCTGGTTTTTTCCCTTCTTTGTTCTAATGCAGCAGTACCCAGCATTAGCTGCACATTAGAATTATCTAGAGAGGTCTTAAAAAATCAGTTTATCAGAATTTCTTAAGAGGTTCTTAGGTGACTCTAATATGTAGAATCACTTTATAAATGAGCCCATTTAGCATCTTGCTTCCCTATCTAGCTGATACTTAAGAGGATTAGACAAACCTTTTTATTTTTCCTGAGACAGCTTAGAATGGGAATAATGGGGCTGAGATCTGTGCTGTCCTGAAGTCTGAGTGTCTAGAAGTGTCCAGGGTTTAAATAAAAGCATTTGAAGAGTCGAACTCAGCTGACGGTCAAATCATAATAGGACCTTAGCATATTGAGAAACCATCTCAGTAGTAAGTAATGACTGTTACATTGACTCGCTAAATCAATAAAATCTGCCTTGTACTGCCAAACAGTAACACTTATAAAAGTTAATATTTGCTAAGGAAATGTTCTCAGAATTTCTGTGATTTAGAATATTTGGATGGCCTAGTAATATTTTTTTAATAAACTTCCTTCCTCATCTCCTTGCCCACAGAGGCAGACAAGGCGGCTTAAAAGCCATTCACAATCTTTCGTTCTTGCTTTTTTCTACACAGTGGCTTGAAAGCTAGAATATTCACCTTTCCAACGATCTTTCCACTAGAGCTGACTGTATGACCCAATTCTAGCCAGTAAGATGTAAGTCGTTGGATGAAACTTGGAAACAGCATTTTTAAAGGAATAAAGTAAGCTTCCTTGGTTCCGGAGGCAGATGAATAATGAGGTGGTACAGCAGCCATCTCAGGACCATGTGGGGAAAAGCCACCTGCCAAGAATGGTGGGGCAGGAGGAGGAGGACCGCCCCCGGGTTCTTTTTTTTTTTTTTTCCGGTACGCGGGCCTCTCACCGCTGTGGCCGCTCCTGTTGCAGAGCACAGGCTCCGGACACGCAGGCTCAGCGGCCATGGCTCACGGGCCCAGCTGCTCCGCGGCATGTGGGATCTTCCCGGACCGGGGCACGAACCCGTGTCCCCTGCATCAGCAGGTGGACTGTCAACCACTGCACCACCAGGGAAGCCCCTGTCCCCTGGGTTCTTGATGGAATCAGGGAGTTCATGTACCAGCTCTCCACAGCCTTACATGAGACATTTTATTACACAAAAATTAGCCCCTTCATTATTCAACCACTTTTAGTTGTTTTTTGTTGTTATTGCTTGCTGCTGAAGAAGAAAAAAAAATAGGGGTCGGGGGGAAGGATGCTTACAAATCATTTGACTTTTTCTTCAGTTTTACTGAGATATACTTGACAAATAAAATTGTAAGGTATTTAAAGTGTGCATCATGAGGATTTAAAATGTATATACCTTGTGAAAAGATTCCTCCCATCTATTCTAGTTAATTCCTCCCATCCATCACCTCACATATTTATCTTTTTTTTTGGTAAGAACATTTAAGTTCTACTCTCTTAGCAAATTTCAATTATACATTGCAGTGTTATCAACTATAATCACTGTGTTATACATTAGAGCCTCAGACCTTATTCATCTTACAGCTGAAAGTTTGAGAAAGTTTTCTTATATAATTGTTACAAGTCTACAATTTCAGCCTTTTCATAAGAGGAGAGACTTTACTTCTCAAAAGTGAGTAAACTGTATATAAAACACGTTTTGATCGATGTAAGTAACTCATCCTTTTCTATATGGATTGTCATTATCTTGATTGTTGATGGAGAGGAACACAACCATTACAGTTTTCTCAAAGGAGATGGGTAAGCTGTGGTCAGGTGTTTTTGAATGAACATGTCATTTCATCATACGAGCTTTATAGAACATGTTCACTGATGTCTTGCACCCATGGAATTTTATATCTGTCAGAATCCATGATCCCATTCAGTCTACGTGAAATATAGGTTGACAATATCAGTGATGCCAGAGGAGACTCTTCAGAGGATTGCACTCCACCCTCTACAGAAATGTTTCCTTGATAAAGGAGCTATGAAATTCCTTTGGCGTCATCTCACGGGGTGAGGTTTGCATATATAGTGAGCCATTTGTTATAAAGGTCCTTGATAGATCAATTCTCATGTATTATTTTTAATTCTTGAGCATATATTACTGCCATTTTAAGAGCTTAGGTATTACTAGGTCTCCGGAAAACAAGCACAAAGCATTACGTTGTACTGAACACCTCTTGGTCAGCAGGGAAGGGACGGGGAGCAGTGAGTCACATAAAGAGCTTGACTTGGGAGTGGGCAGGCAAGCCAGGATGAGGGCCAAGAGAAGTAAGAGTCTCAGCCCTAACTGCAGTAAAGTTTGGACATGAGTGTTCAATAGGTGAGTTGGATACAGTGTTTGGGGAACCAGCTTCACAGAGAGAACTGAAGAATGAGATAAGAACTCTCCAGCTTTCTTCCATTCCACCCATAAGCTCACGTGTGTCCAACTCATCCTTCCTTGCAGCACTTCCACCACACTGGAATCACTCTGCCTCACCCTGTCTGAACCTAATCCCCCCTCTGGGCCCTGAATCCCAGCCCTTTGGTGCATGCCCAGACCTTGCTCAGGACATCACCCCTCCTCTCTCCTCTGTCTTCACTTCATTCTCTACAGCATTTAAATGTATTTCAAGTTGGTCAATCCCACGCCTTGCCTCTCATCACCATCCTCTCTCCCCTTTCTAAAGCTAGTTTTCTTTATTCAGTTTTGAATATTTGCCTCCACTTGTGTACCTCATTCTCTCCTCAGCCAGCTAAGCCTGCCTTCTGCTACCACGGCTCGACTGCAACTGCTCAAGCCACTCTGGCCGCTCCAGCTGTCTCCTCATGAGGCTTGCCAGCCTGTGTTCCAGCCCCTGCTTCCCCTCAGGCTCATCTCCTGTGCTCTCCCCACTCGCTCCGGCTCATCCAGCCCCACCAACCTCCTTTTTATAATTCAAACCCCACAAACCCTTGTCCATTTCCAGGCCTGGGTACTTGTTCTTCCCATAGCCCCAGATTCTCTCCCCCAGCTCTCACATGGATGGTTCATTCTCATCCCTCAGGTCTTGGCTCAGATATCCACTCTCAGAGAGACCTTTCCTGAACAACACATGGTGTGTGACCTTGGGAACATCACTTAACCTCTCTGTGGTTCAGTTTCTCGTCTATAAGTGAGGAAATAATTGTACCTCTCCCCTACGGCTGTTATAAGGATTAAATGAAATTATACACATAGTCTTTAGAACAAGCCGTGACCTATAGCAGTAATTTAGGATTAATTATAGATAGCTGCTTACTATCATGGGCAACATTTTTGTCATCTCCCTATTTTCTTCCTTTGTCGCAATTATGAGCTGTGATCGCTGTGTGTGGCATGGTAGGAGGCAAGGTCCAGAATGACAAGGGACTCATCTGCCTTGTTGGTGTTTTTACCCCTTACGTCTTGCTTGAGACTACAGCACGGTAGGGCACAATACGTTAGGCACTTCAACAGCTCTTTTACCTCGTGCTACATTTGTCATTGTTGACCATGCTTTTCTTTCTGAAACTCTCTCTCTCTCTTTTCTTTCACTTCTTTGTCTTTCTCTGCTCATACCTTTAAAATGCTAGGACAGGTCTGAGAGGGTCCAGGACAGAACAGGAGTATGGGAATGGGTGGATGAGATTTGGGTGACGTGCCACTGCCCCACACAGTGAGCTGGATTCACAGGAGCTCTGGTAAGAGGAGGGAAGGATGGGTGGAGCTGCTGATTATAACTGAAGAGGGAAACCTCAGACTGAGCCTACATGGGGTGAAGTTGGGAGCAAAGGGCTTGGGCTTCCTCTTAAAATTCTAGATTAATTCATCATGTATCAAGCACCCCCATGTGCCCAACTGAGTTAGGTGTCAGATTAAAAAATATATACATCAAATATATAGATGTGTAAATAAGCACTCGCAGTTTATTATGGGAAGTGCTACGCAGAGGTGTGCGCACAAGGTACAAACTGGCAGTGGGGGGGGTGATCAGTTGTCTGGGGGTGCTGGGAGATTCAAAGAAGAGTAAAAATATGAAATAGGCCTTACATTTATCAGATAAAGCAGGGAAAGAAATCCCAAGTTGAGGTAATAGCACATGCAAAAGTATAGGAAGATTTCTCATCAATATTCAGTATGGTGGATAGAGCTGACATGAAGACTGGCCTTCCACTGTTCACCTCCCCAGCCAACCAGAAATATGTAGCATCCCTGTGATTGTTATAAAGTTGAAGCAACTTTTTGAGGAGAAAATTTTATATGGATTTTAGACTATATTTTGGAGTAAATCTCTAATCTATGGCTTGCTGTGGTAGATGGCTACTAGGCAATCTTAAGGCTTCTGAATATTAAATTCCAACTCATAACAGTTCCAGTTTTAGAAGAGAGAAAGGTTAGAGGGGTGAGTGGGAGGGTGGATGGGTAAATTGACTGGATTGGAGCATGGACAGGTGGGAGGATAGGAGATGGATGCCAAGGAATCCAATAGAGAATCGGAGTGGTGTTGCTTTATTTAAAGTTTTGGTTGGGTAATGTGACCTGGGAAAGCCATCCACATGTTTCTATACAAAATTTTGATTTTATTATAATAATAACAGTAGTTTTACTGAATATATACTATGCGTTATATACTGAATATATACTATGATATTATTCCAGGTTCTTTTTATATATTATCTTTACCCTGGAAGGAAAGTAAGAGGAACCTGAGACTTGGAGAAGTTAATTTACTTACTCAAGGTAATAAAGCAAGTAGATCTACTTAAATCTAAAGTAGATTTTTTTCATGTTTTCTTACCATATCAGGGGGACAATTTGTACTTCTTTCTTAGCAAAGACACAATTTACTTAGATTCCCCACTTTCATATCTAATCACTGCTCTGCTTCAACAATCCTCTCCAACTCTTGTGATATAAAAGGGCAGTGAAGAATGGCACAGCTATTCTAATAATGCTTCTCCCTTAGTATAACTGGTTTTTCTTCTAGCACAGAATGAACTTCTCCAATATGAAGTGCTTTCTTTTGTGCCTGAACAGTGGCCACTGCAGTCAGTTTATTCCTGGAATCTTCCTATTTCATGCCTTTCCAGAGAGAATACTACTGCTGTACCCATTGTGGTTTCTGTTGTTTGCAACTGAACTCTCCTGGTTGGGCTAAGGGAATTATTGCCAGTTATTTGATGGTTTGTAAAATTATTGAAGGGCTATAGGAGGAAGCTCTAGGCTGAGTTTCTAGGAACAACTCCCAATTTCCAAAATCACACAGCTTCTGCGTGGCCAGGAACTTCACAAGCTCTTGAAATTTGCAGGAAACTGATGACAGGAGAACCTTAATGCCTTTGCCCAAATCCGCAGGCACAAAATGAAAGCCTCCCACCTTTTCTCTCCGCTCAGGACCAGCTTCATGAACACAGAACCTGTGCAGCCAGTCGAGGTCCCACCCTTAGAAGGGCGCCACTTTTGTAGTTTAACACTCCGAGGTTGCCATCCTAAAATTCTTGATTTAAAATTTCTGTTCTGAGGAGAAGTCCTTTGGGACAGTGGATTATTCACGGGGAGCTTCGAGCCTCAGCTCCCTCCTCCTGCCACTTCCCTGTGACAGGTTCTCGGCCAGCCTGTCCCCTACGACCTAGCACCCCAGGGCTCTCCTTCCCTGCCACTGCCCAGTGACCATCGCCTCTCCGGCCCTGGGGTTGACCCGGCCCTGTGTGCGAGGAGGATTGGGATTGGTTCGCGTCAGGCGCATGCGCTCCTCGATCGCCGACAGGGCAACGCCACACGGTCCGCGCTCCTGGCGGGTAGCAGCGCGCGTTCTTAGTTGCAGGGAGAGGTTCTTACTTGCCTCTATCCAGGTGCCTAGTGCATCTGGGTGTGGAGATGGCAGTACTTTCAGAGTCATCCATCCTCCGTGGGTTGGGGTGCCAGCCCTTGGGAAAGAGAGATGTCTGACGGGACTTCTGGAAGCTTCAGTCAGTCCGGCAGCCGGTGGGAGAGGAAACCCAGCAGCCAGTGGGTCGCAAGTGCACGCCCAGTCGTGGGCAGGGACCCTGGGCCCGGTGAGTGTCTGCACGCGTATCTGAGTGTCCTTGCTTTCTGAGATCACACCACAAAATAGCAAACAAAAAGAGGGGCTTAAAAAAAAAAAGAAAGAAAAAAGAAACCACCTTGTTAAATTGTGGAAAAGACCACAAAAGGAGGGTAGAAGTTCCACCCCCTGCTTTCTGTACAGGGGCCTCGTGCTTTCATTTTATACTGGGCCCCACGAATTCTGTAGCTAGCCCGGTCTCCACTTAATTTAGTTTTAATCCAGGTCTTTGATAAATGCACCAGATTAGTGGAATCCAAATCACATCCTAAACTCATTTACACGGAGTCTGGAAAGTGTAGTTTTTAGCTTTCTAACCTGAGTAGGACATGAAAGTACTGCAGTACAGGAAGGAGGTTGGAATTCGTATTAAGACATGCTGCTCTATGTGCCACAATCACCTGCATCGTGAGTCTGGCAAGAGTGGAACCTGGTCTGTACACTAGGCTCCGTGGGGCAGGGGCTGGATTTGGTTCATTCACTCCTCTGTCCCCAGTTCAGAATACAGGGCCTGTCGCATGGTATGATCCCAGTATTTGTAGAACTGAATTGCTAATCACCATTTTTTGTATATTCTAGTTATTAACCTATACATCTAATGGTATATTCTTTCTTGCCATAGTTCATATTAACTGGAGATCTTCATTGCTAGTGACAAATTCATATTCAAATGCAGTAGGTTAGTAAAAAAAAAAATAGGCATATGGATTATACTTAGTGATTTATTTTCATGTACTGGGCATAGCTAATATGAACATGGTACCATATGTCTACTGTGCTTAGTGAATTAAATCACTTACTATGCCATTATGAAAACATTAATAATGTTTACCCAGCAACAGAAACCACCAATATGAAATTACATTCCTTCTAGTCTTCACCTTTCGAATTTCACAAACTGGAATTAATTTCAAAGGGAATGTGTCTGGCTGAAGTGTATTAAGAGTGGGCAAATCACAGAATATTCTATGGAAAAATTAGTTTGATTTAAAACAGGAATGCCCTGCACAGAATCAAAACGTTTCATATACTTCTCACCATCTGGAAAATGGAAAGTAAAAATATTTCCACAAAAGGTTTTAATTAAAAAGACTTTTGGCATGTGTGTGTATAAAAATGTCTCAATTACAAAGATTAAAGTTAAAGTTTATACCTGAGATTTAATTAGCAGTCTAAATTGTGTAGCTATGGATTGATGACAGTGAGGACAGTTGAGAATATGTTAGATGATCAGATCATCCAAAGCAATTCAGGAAGCAAAGCTACACCTTTCAGAACTTACCTGGCTATCCAGGAAGTGGTGTGGGGTGGAGGGCTTATTCCAAAACTTTGTTAAATAAAATAGGATAAAAGAGGTGTTTGGGATCTCCATCCTTAAATGTTCTTTTCAGGGGCTGCATGCTGGAAATCTGGCCTGACAGTCTGACAGGTTCTGAATTAGATCTAGTTAAAACTCAGAGCATATGAGTTACTTACTGGGAATCAATAAGGTAACTGTGTGAGTAACTGCTTGTGATTGCCTATAGGCACAGTCTGGCCTTTGAGCCAAAGAAGGGAATAATGGAATTCTGGTTCATTCAAGAAAGGTGGAGCAGAGAATGTTGATTTTTATAATCCAGGTAATCTTGTCTTTCACATCAATCTGACTGCAGGATTTATCCTAATCCATTGTGTCTCTAAATGAAATAGTTACACTGACAAAGTGTTACTGTGATAACACTATAAATTATGGCAACAATAAAAGTTATCCACCCAGATAATCCAGGGTAATCTCCCCCATCTCAAAATCCTTAATTATATTCACAGAGTCTGTTTTGGCCATGTAAGGCACTATTCATAGATTCCAGGGATTAGGACATGCTATTTTTGGGGGGAAGGGATATCATTCAGCCTAACATGCAAGTTGTCTGAAAATTTGCTAAAACTCAAATCTATTTACTTCCTACTATCTCTAAACAGAACATCAAAGGATGGAGATTCCAAAGACCTACTTTCGTTATGACTAGCAATCATAAACCTAGGTTTCTTTTATTTTAAAAGAGGGCTGTTTGGGGGAACATCTGACAACATAATTTCTGTTTTAACTGTCCAGACTAATAGATATAATCTTCAAAAATCCTGAGGGTCAGATTTGAATTAAATTTTATTGTGGTCATTTTGTATGTTATTGAACTTCCTAAATTATTATGTGCTTCTGCATGTTTTTGATCAGCCATGTGGAAGCTGTAAGACCTTGAATCTGGAATGATTCAATATTATTTAATTTTTATCACCTTAGGACTGATAGGTTACACCTTGAACTAGATTATGGCTGAATTAATACATTTTTTTCAATGAATTTACACCTAACATACCATTTAGCATATCCGGACTCTGAGCATAGTTATTGAATTATTATTGTTGTAGTTTGAAAGAAGTGGCAAGTGCCCTGTTTCGGGACCCAAACTTTAAATACAAGGGCTATCTCATCTTTTTTCCTTCTTGTGACATTCTGAATACTATGTACCTCACTAAACAATTTTGTTTGTCCTTTTTTTGTTAAATATTTTGGTGAATTAGAAAATGTAGCCTTCAGAAGCCCCTCATAATCTCTCTTGCACTGGAACTATTTTCTGCTGTTGTTTTCACTGTTAGTTATAACACCCGGGACTGTACTTGGGACTTGTAGTTCTAGTTCTTTTAGTTGCAAAGTGCCTGTGATATGCTTAGCACTTCTACTGAGCACAGAATCGATGCCAACCACAATGCCAAGGGGAAGGTGAATATAAAGAGGTCTAAGACTTGTTCTGCTTTCTCCAGACTGATTTCTGCACTGAGACCTGGACTTACTTTACCTTAATTTCCAGCATCTTTTTTACTTTCCAGCACAGAGTCAGCTCACAGTAAATGTCTGTGTTCTATTTTGTTTAAAAAAATTTTTAATTGAGATATAGTTAACATTATATTAGTTTCAAGTATACAACATAATGATTTGATATATGTATGTATTGCAAAATGATCACCATAATAAGTATAGTTAGCATCAGTCACTATACATAGCTACAAAAAATTTTTTTCTTGTGATGAAAACTTTTATCTACTCCCTTAGCAACTTTCAGACATGCAACACAATATTATTAACTATAGTCACCATGCTGTACATTATATCCCCAGGACTTACTTGTTTTATAACTAGGAGTTTATACTTTTTGACCTCCTTCACCCAATTTACCACCCCTCCTGTAGATGTCTGTTTAATGAAAAAAAATTGTTTAATAAGTAGTTGTTGAATGAATAAACAGTTTAGAGATTGAGCTACTTCTGAAATCAAATAACTGAGGTAAAATGCTTCTGTCTTCAGATCACTTCTAAGGGGTGTGATGGAGGTCTGAACAGGGTATAACAGGACCCACCACTTCAACCAAGGAGAGTCAGAGAAGACTTTGTAGAAGAGCAGTCACATGAGTGAGGTCTGGGAGAAAATGAGTCCAATATGTGGAATAACCACTTCTTTGAATTTACTTGTTTCGTTTCGCTACTTAGAAACTAGATGGGCTAGTTTTCACTTTGTCTCCATAATAGCACTCGAAGGAATGTTGGGTTTGTGTCTGCCCCAGCTCCTTCTGCTGGCACTGGAAGGAGCAGGGAGGGAATGACTACTTGGGAAGAGACAGGGAGCAGAGTCAGCGTATACCACGGCCCTCCCAGGGAGAAGAGACTACAGAGATGAGGAGAAACGGGGTGAAATGTATGGGGAAACAAAGGAGGAACCTGTGGGCTGCTTCTTATTTAAGAATGTGTTTATAAAAAGTCATTGTATTTGAGAATCTGTTCTTTGTGAATATATGGTCCATGCATGTATCCTTTGTATTTTGACCACATCTTGCCTCTCTCTGGGAGGCAATGAATACTGACCCTCCTCTTCATCTTGCCCCTAGTAGAAGTCCCCTTTCTCTGTCCCAGCTCTTTCCAGCTGCAGCAGCAGGAATCTGGGTAGAGACAAATTAAACATTCCTTAAAATGCTGTTATGAAAACTGGTGAACTAAAAGTTTACATAAATTTTTAAAAGCTATTAAAACTATCCCATCCAATGTGAATTGTTGTAAACTTTATAAATAGTTCAAAGGAACAAGAATATTCGGCAAATCGGCCTTGTGGAAGGTTGGCTTTTTGCGGTTGACTTTTGGCAAATTGACCTAGAAATAGTTTTGAAGAATTAACACACATTCCCCTAGCAAAAATGGGAAAGGGCATTCCAAGTACAGAGGCAAGATCAGAAGAAATAAGTTTGGCAGGAACAGGTATGTTCATTTATTCACCAAATATTTTAGAGCACAAAACCTGCCCTTGTGAAGTGAACAGTCGCACCCTCATGAAGCTTATGTTGTCTCTTTTACATAAATGTCTGCCAAATTATTGGTTTAACTCCTTCCTTCCCTCTCTCCCCACCCCTTCCAGAGAGAAACATTTTAGATATTGGATATAAGTTGTGATAGTTAGGGGAACAGTAGAGATAGAACGTAGAATGAATGTAATTGAAGTGAAACAAACTAAGCTTTTGTCTGAAGAAGCTAGACGAGATCCCAGAAATTGAACAAAACTGCAATAGAAGGATAAAAAGCATAAATTGAATAAGAAAGCAGTAAAGCAAAAAAAAATTAATAAGTAATATCAAGAGCCAGTTTTTTATAAAAGTCCATTAAAATGATGTGTTTGGCAAGTTCTGACCAAGAAAAAAAAGTTAAAAAACACAAATGCAAATAAATGTTTTGAATGATGAAGGGTATATAACCATAGATAGAGATTAAAAATGTAATGAAAATGACGATGTACAACTTTGTCATTAAAAAAAAAAAATTAGATAGAATGGATTGTTTAAGCTAACCAACATTTCAGCACTCTAACCCAAATTTAAAGCAGCTTCTTAATTTAAAATTTTTTCTCTTTACTCATTTTCAGTTATTGGTGAAGGGGTAACAAATAAGTTTCTGTAATACTTTCGAGCCAACAAAATCCAGTGGCCATAACAAATAGGTCAGAGTAGGCACAACAGGAGAGGAAGTAGTTATTGTCTAGTTCTAATTCAATCATTTCCCTTTATTGTTAGCATTGTTTGCTACAGATGGAAAAGGAATCCTGCATTGGTTAGAATCAAAAGACACAGTTCCAAAATGACATAATGTAAGAAAAATAAGTGAATTAGAATAGCTAACCTTTGACTAAAAAGGTTTGATTAATGACATAATTTTTTTTAAAAACGCATGATCTTGAAGCTATAAAACAATGATCAAAAAGGAGAGTGGGAACATCTACTTCTGAGTAAGATGGAGTAATAGGGACTATATTCTCCTTCTTACCAGAAACAACCAACCCCCCCAAAAAAAAGAAAATATAGGGAACAGTGGTTTTTAAGACACTGGGCATCAGGCAGCAAAGGATAGTGATCCCTGAGAGACAGGAAACAAGAACAAGATGAGCCCTATAATTACCCTGCTTACCATTTGAGAGAGTTTTCAGGCCGCAGTACTGGGAGGGGGAGCTCAGGAGAGTACAATGGACTCTGTGAGTTGAGGAGATAAAGCTGAAAGTCCAGGGGACTGAGGTGGCTAGTGTTCACAGGGCAGAGTACTGGACAGGAGAGAGCTGCACAGAGAGGACTAAAGAGATCTGTAAAGGGTCCCCTCAAGTATTCAGCTGAGTAAAGATTAGCCGTTGCCTGTGAGCAGACCAGCTGGGGCTGGAGAAAGAAACATCTAAACGTATTAGAGGTAGCAGTGCCTGGTGTTCACACAGGGCAAAAAATAGTTACCCCTCCCACCAGCCAGACTAGAAAACCCCAGGATTCACGGCACACTGGGTCCAGTACACAGAAAGATCTTGCCTCAGTGGTGGGGAATAAGCTCTAGAGTAATCATTGCTCTGGGCCAGTCTAGCAAGATGTAAAAAGGATAAAACTATTTCCGGGTAATTTAACTGCATCCCAGAACAAAGCTCTAGAATATTTAAAGGAACACAAAAATATACACTACGCAACAAGATAAAATTTACAATATCTGCTAGTTAATAAAAACTTACCATGCAAAGAAGCAGGAAAATATGAACCGTAGTGTGAAAACAAATCAATTAATTGAAACTGACTCTGAAGGTTTAATGCAGTCTCAGTCCTAATCCCAGCAGGCTCTTTTGTAGAAATTGATAAGCCAATTGTAAAATTCGTATTGAAATTTAAAAGACCTAGAATAGCCAAAACAACTTAGAAAAAGAACAAAGTTGGAGGACCAACATTACTTGATTTAAAGGTTAATATAATGTTGTAGTAATCAAGACAGTGTAGCACTAGTGTAAAGATAGAGAAATAGATCAGTGGAACAAAATAGAGTCCGGAAGCAGACCCACAATTTTATGGACAACTGATTTGCAGTTTTTTGAACAAATAGTGAGGGGGAAAAAAGGAACCTCAATCCATATTTTACACCATTTGCAAAATTTCACTCAGAATGGATCATAGACCTAAATGAAAAACCTAAAGCTATAGGACTTCTAGAAGAAAACATAAGAGAGAAGATTTTTGCTGCCTTGGATTAAGCAGAGATTTCTTAGATACATCACTGAAAGCAAGATCTATAAAAGAAAAAAATATATGTACATAGATATATTTGATTCCTTCTCACTGTGTCCTCATGTGGTTTTTTTCTCTGTGCATGCCCATCCCTGTGTGTCTCTCTGTGGACAGCAGCCAGACTGGATTAGGACCCACCCTAATGGCCTCATTTTAATTTAATCACCTCTTAAAAGTCTTTCTCCAAATATAATGTCCTATTCTGAGGTAATGGGGCTTAGGACTTCAACTTATGAATTTTAGGGGAATACAGTTCAGCCCATAACACCGTACAAACACTTGTATATAAAAGTGTAGCAGCTTTATTAGTAACAGCTTAAGAACTAAGAACAACCCAGATGTCTATAAGCAGATGAATACACTGTGGTATAGCTATATTATATACTACTACTCAGCAGTAAAAAGAAATGAATTGCTGATGTATGCTACAGCATGGATGAATCTCACAATAATTATGCTGAGTGAAAAAAATGACCAAAAAAAGAATACATGTTGTATGATTACATTTATTTAAAATTCTAGAAAATGCAAACTAATCTATAGTGGCATTAGGAGATCAGTGGTTTCCTGAGGATCTGTGTTTTTGGATTACAAGGGAATGGAGGAAACTTTTGGGGGTGATAGACATGTTCATTATCTTGATTGTGATGATGGTTTCATGGGTGTATACATATATCAAAACTTACAAAGGTGTACACTTTAAACATATGTAGTTTATTGTATGTCAATTATACCTCAACAAAACTGTTTAAAAAAGAATATTGTAACTAACAGCATAGTATAACCACTTTCTTTTGGAGGTCAGATTTCTACAGTTCTAAAGTCTCTGGTGCATAGATTGTGCACCCAGAAAGTTTTTGAAAAACATGCTGGAATGGCTTTGACAAGCCAGCACTCTAGCTTACCAGAGTAAGTAAATTCCTTCCTTCCTAGATGAACTTAGAAACCCTCATTCAGAGCCTGCTTGATTTTACTTAACACACTTCAATTAAGCTTGATAAGCTATAAAAAAATATTTGAAAAGAGGAGGTGGCATCCACATATTTGATGGAGTATCGGTGAAAAGTGATTGCCAGTACAACAGGAAGAGAAAAGAACTTTGAAAAGTACTTAGAATTTCACTCTGCAAACACTGACTGGTGATGAGTATTCATTGAGATAACTGAAGACAGTATCTTTTGTTAATAAGACAGGTAAGAATATAGTAGACTGTAGAAAAATTTCTTACAAAAATGAGATGAAAAATGTTTTAAATACACAAGAGGTAATATTCAGTTATGTGAAAAATCTGTGAAAGTAGATACCTTGCTGACTCGCAACAAAGTGCCTTTGAGGAAAGTCATAAAAATTACAGAAAACACTGGACTTAAACTAAGTCAAACATTAGAAAGAGCAAAAGAATATCCCACCATTAAAAGTAAAATAGACAGGTCCACTCCAGTCTTTTTCCTTTACAAACATTCATGTTTCTTTGTTTTCCTGAAGTGCTCAGGGTGTTTAAATTGACAGAGAGGAAAGAACAAGTCTTAATGTTTATGGCTCCAAGATCTGGTTTCCAGTCAATTCACATATAGCTCAGAATGTTAATAATTGAAAGTTGATCTATTTTGACTCTTTGCCAACTTTATGACTTAAACATATTCTTTGACCATAAATCTTGTCCTTTCAGGGACAGTTCTGGAATTAGGCTCAGAATTGTGACAGGATGACTCTTCCTTACTGAAAATTACGTTCCACTGTTTAAAGCATTTTATTATGCTAAACCTGTAATGAAAAATTTTGAAAGATCATGTTTCTAGGAATCCCTAAAGAAGAAATGGGCCGTTCAGTGATAACACTGAGAGCAACGGAAAGCACACTGCAGCAGACGGAAACAAAAGCCTCTTTACAAGACACTTTGATTCCAGAAAGGAAAGAGCTAAGAAGATCAGTACGTTACAGTCAAAGCCCACCCTGGCATGGCCTAGAGAGGACAGGACTCAGTTGAGCTCTATGGGCAGCTCCCATGCTCATCTCTCACAGTCCAACAAGTCAGCATAGAATCCAACGAAATGGGTGATACGTTGGGGTGCTCTGTATAGCGCGCAGGGAATAATGGGATTTCCTCTGGAATAAGCCTGGAGTGAGTTGGACGTTTCTTCTGTCTGCATTGCTCTTGACAGTGTATAATCCAAGATAGTTTCCTTGGCATTCCAAAAAGCTACCTAATAGACTGCAATAAATCCCTTTCTTCTTAAACTAGCTAGAGTGGATTTTGTTATTTGTAAAACATCCTGCAACTAAGAACCATGCCCGTAATTGTTGCCATTTTAAGGAATAAGCTAGCCACTGTAAGAAAAGTGACTCCAAGTACAGTGGTTTAAATGGTTTAGAAGCTTCCTTTCTCTTCGTATCACAACTCAAGATGGGTCATTGGGTTGTGCTCTACAAAGACATCAGAGGACCCAGGCTGGTGGGGCAACTCGGCTATCTGCTGCATTTGGCTTTTCTCTCTGGTGCTAAGGTGTTTGCTCCAATTGTCTTCAGCTGCACTGCTCTGTATGCACATTCCAGGCTATGGGAAGGAAAAAGAGAAAACTTGGAGGGACAACAGCTTTATTTTGAAGGACATGAAGCAGAAGTTGTTGCTAAAACCAAGTAGCTAAAACCAAGACTCAAAGCCTCTTGAAGATTCAAGGGAAGATGGAAATTGTAATGTCCAGCTGGGGTGGTCATTAGCCTGGCCAAAACTCGCAGGGTGTGGGGAGTTCTCTTAGTAAAAGAAGAAGGGGAGACTGGATATGGGGAAAATTCCAAAACTTTATTCAAGAGCACATCATCACGCTTTTGAAACCTCAGAGATCCCCTGCAGATAGGCTCTTGCTCTAATCCTTTCTCCCAAAGCAAGGATACATGCAAGAAGCAGCACAGCAGTGGAAATGTCAGAAAACATTTTTCTCAGCCCCTCTAAATGGCAGTGTAACGGTGAAATATGTCCTTGGTTATTGTGACTCTGAATAAAGCAGAAATAAAACACCTAGGTTTTAAAACATACCAACTCCTTCACTGAATGTAATGAGTACCTGTTATATGTCCACACTGTAAGATACAGACATAAACCAGACAACCTGGGCTGCTGCCCTTGTGATGCTTACATTCTAGGATGGAGGACGTACACTAAAAAGTTTATTATGAATTGATTATTTAATTATGATAAATGCTTCAAGGAAATAAAGGGGGGGGACATAAGTATGTATATAAATACAGGAAGTTGACCTAGGCTGCAGAGATCAGGAATGCATTTTCTTCTTAAAGTGATATTTATCTACAAAAAATTATGGACAGATTTACTAGTAAAATACGTTTATCTCTGCAAGTTGGAAAATTGTCTACAGACCATCCTATTTCACTCTTTGGTTATAATTAGATTTTAAAATATGTATTAAAATTTTAAATATGCATTTTTTATTGGAGTATAATTGCTTTACAATGTGTTAGTTTCGGCCATAGAACAAAGTGACTCAGCTATATGCATACCTATATCTCCTCCCTCTTGAGCCTGCCTCCTACCACTACCCCCCCTCACCCCACCCAGGTCATCATAGAGCCCCAGGCTGAGCTTCCTGTGCTTTACAGTAGCTTCTCACTAGCTATCTGTTTTACACGTGACAGTGCATATGTGTCAGTGTTTGTCCCGCCCTCCCCTTTCCCCCACTGTGTCCACAAGTCCGTTCTCTAGTCTCTGTCTCTTTTCCTGCCTTGCAAATAGGTTCATCAGTATCATTTTTCTAGATTCCATATATGTCTTAATATACAATATATGTTTTTCTCTTTCTGACTGACTTCACTCTGTATGACAGACTCTGGGTTCATCTACATGACTACAAATGACCTAATTTCATTCCTTTTATGGCTGAGTAATATTCCATTGTATGTATGTGCCACATCTTCTTTATCCATTCATCTATCTATGGACATTTAGGCTGCTTCCATGTCCTGGCTATTGTAAATAATGCTGCAGTGAACACTGGGGTACATGTATCTTTTCAAATTATGGTGTTCTCAGGGCATATGCCCAGTAGTGGGATTGCTGGGTCATATGGTAGTTCTATTTTTAGTTTTCTAAGGAACCTCCATACTGTTCTGGATAGTGGCTATATCAATTTACATTCCCACCAACCGTGCAAGAGGGTTCCCTTTTCTCCACACCCTCTCCAGCATTTATTGTTTGTAGATTTTTTGATGATGGCCATTCTGACTGGTGTGAGGTGATACCTCATTGTAGAGTTTTGTGGTTTTTTTTTTTGCGGTACATGGGCCTCTCACTGTTGTGGCCTCTCCCGTGTGGAGCACAGGCTCCGGACGTGCAGGCTCAGCGGCCATGGCTCACGGGCCCAGCAGCTCCGCGGCATGTGGGATCTTCCCGGACTGGGGCACAAACCCATGTCGCCTGCATCGGCAGGCAGACTCTCAACCACTGCACCACCAGGGGAGCCCCTCATTGTAGTTTTGATTTGCATTTCTCTAATGATTAGTGATGTTGAGCATCCTTTCATGTGTTTGTTGGCAATCTGTATATCTTTTTTGGAGAAATGTCTATTTAGGTCTTCTGCCCATTTTTGTATTGGGTTGTTTGCTTTGTTGATATTGAGACAACCACTTCAATCACTTCAATTCTCTTTGTGTTGTATCATGTCATCTGCAAACAGTGACAATTTTCCTACTTCTTTTCAGATTTGGATTCCTTTTATTTCTTTTTGTTCTCTGATTGCTGTGGCTAAAAGTTCCAAACCATGTTGAATAACATTGGTGAGAGTGGGCAGCCTTGTCTTGTTACTGATCTTAGTGGAAATGGTTACAGTTTTTCACCATTGAGAACAATGTTGGATGTGGGTTTGTCATATCTGGTCTTTATTATGTTCAGGTAAGTTCCCTCTATGCCTACTTTCTGGAGGGTTTTTATCATAAATGGGTGTTGAATTTCGTCAAAAGCTTTTTCTGCATCTATTGAGATGATCATATGGTTTTTCTCCTTCAATTTGTTAATATGGTTTATCACATTGATTGATTTGTCTATACTGAAGAATCCTTGCATTGCTGGAATAAACCCCACTTGATCATGGTGTATGATCCTTTTAATGTGCTGTAGGATTCTGTTTGCTAGTATTTTGTTCAGGATTTTTGCATCTTCGTTCTTCGGTGATATTGGCCTGCAGTTTTCTTTTTCTGTGACATCTTCGTCTAGCTTTGGTATCAGGGTGATGGTAGCCTCGTAGAATGAGTTTGGGAGTGTTCCTCCCTCTGCTGTATTTTGGAAGAGTTTGAGAAGGATAGGTGTTAGCTCTTCTCTAAATGTTTGATAGAATTCGCCTGTGAGTCCATCTGGTACTGGGCTTTTGTTTGTTGAAAGATTTTTAATCACAGTCTCAATTTCAGTGCTTGTGATTGGTCTGTTTATATTTTCTATTTCTTCCTGATTCAGTCTCCGAAGGTTGTGCAGTTCTAAGAATTTGTCCATTTCTTCTAGGTTGTCCATTTTATTGGCATATAGTTACTTGTAATAATCTCTCATGATCCTTTGTATTTCTGTAGTGTCAGTTGTTACTTCTCCTTTTTCATATCTTATTCTATGGATTTGAGTCTTCTCCCTTTTTTTCCTTGATGAGTCTGGCTAATGGTTTATCAATCTTGTTTATCTTCTCAAAGAATCAGCTTTTAGTTTTATTGATCTTTTCTGAACTGATCTTTATGATTTCTTTCCTTCTGCTAATTCTGGTTTTTTTGTTCTTCTTTGTCTAATTTAGGTGTAAGTTTAGGTTGTTTATTTGAGATGTTTCTTGTTTCTTGTGGTAGGATTGTACGCTGTCCTCTTAGAACTGCTTTTGCTGTGTCCCATAGATTTTGGCTTGTCGTGTTTTCATTGTCATTTGTTTCTAGGTATTTTGTTATTTCCTCTTTGATTTCCTCAGTGATCTCTTGGTTATTTAGTAGTGTATTGTTTAGCCTCCATGTGTTTGTATTTTTAACAATTTTTTTCCTATAATTGATATCTAGTCTTACAGCATTGTGGTCAGAAAAGATACTTGATACGATTGCAATTTTCTTAAATTTACCAAGGCTTGATTTGTGACCCAAGATATGATCTATCCTGGAGAATGTTCCATGAGCACTTGAGAAGAAAGTGTATTCTGTTGTTTTTGGATGGAATGGCCTATAGATATCAATTAAGTCCATCTTGTTTAATGTGTCATTTAAAGCTTGTGTTTCCTTATTTATTTTCATCTTGGTTGATCTGTCCATTGGTGAAAGTGGTGTGTTAAAGTCCCCTACTATTATTGTGTTACTGTCGATTTCCCCTTTTATGGCTGTTAGCATTTGCCTTATGTATTGAGGTGCTCCTATGTTGGGTGCATAAATATTTACAATTGTTATATCTTCTTCTTGGATTCATCCCTTGATCACTATGTAGTGTCCTTCTTTGTCTCTTGTAATAGTCTTCTTTTTTTTTTTTTTTTTTTGTGGTACGTGGGCCTCTCACTGTTGTGACCTCTCCCGTTGTGGAGCACAGGCTCTGGACGCGCAGGCTCAGCAGCCATGGCTTACGGGCCCATCCGCCCTGCGGCATGTGGGATCTTCCTGGACCGGGGCACGAACCCGTGTCGCCTGCATCGGCAGGCAGACTCTCAACCACTGCGCCACCAGGGAAGCCCTGTAATAGTCTTTATTTTAAAGTCGATTTTGTCTGATATAAATATTGCTACTCCACCTTTCTTTTGATTTCCATTTGCATGGAATATCTTTTTCCATCCCCTCACTTTCAGTCTGTGTGTGTCCTTAGGTCTGAAGTGGGTCTCTTGTAGACAGCATATATACGGGTTTTTTTTTTTTTGTATCCATTCAGCCACTCTATGTGTTTTGGTTGGAGCATTTAATCCAGTTACATTTAAGGTAGTTATCAATATGTATGTTCCTATTACCATTTTCTTTAATTGTTTTGGGTTTGTTATTGTAGGTCTTTTCCTTCTCTTGTGTTTCCTGCCTAGAGAAGTTCCTTTCACAGTTGTTGTAAAGTTGGTTTGGTGGTGCTGTATTCTCTTAGCTTTTGCTTGTCTGTAAAGGTTTTAATTTCTCCATCGAATCTGAATGAGATCCTTGCTGGGTAGAGTAATCTTGGTTGTAAGTTTTTCCCTTTCATCACTTTAAATATGTCCTGCCACTCCCTTCTGGCTTGCAGTTTCTGCTGATAGATCAGCTTTTAACCTTATGGGGATTCCCTTGTATGTTTATTGTTTGCTTTTCCTTTGCTGCTTTTAATATTGTTTTTGTGTTTAATTTTTGATAGTTTGATTAATATGTGTCTTGGCATGTTTCTCCTTGGATTTAACCTGTATGGGACTCTGCGCTTCCTGGACTTGATTGACTATTTCCTTAACCATATTAGGGAAGTTTTCAACTATAATCTCTTCAAATATTTTCTCAGTCCCTTCCTTTTTCTCTTCTTTTTCTGGGACCCCAGAGGTTGTATAATTCGAATGTTGGTGTGTTTAATGTTGTCCCAGAGGTCTCTAAGACTGCCCTCAATTCTTTTCATTCTTTTTTCTTTATTCTGCTCTCCGATAGTTATCTCCACTTTTTTATCTTCCAGGTCACTTATCCGTTCTTCTGCCTCAGTTATTCTGCTATTGATCCCTTCTAGGGAATTTTCCATTTCATTTATTGTGTTGTTCATAGTTGTTTGTTTGCTGTTTAGTTGTTCTAGTTCCTTGTTAAACATTTCTTGTATTTTCTCCATTCTATTTCCATGATTTTGGATCATCTTTACTATCAATACTCTGAATTCTTTTTCAGGTAGACTACATACTTCCTCTTCATTTGCTTGGTTTGGTGGGTTTTTACCTTGCTCCTTCATCTGCTGTGTATTTCTCTGTCTTCTCATTTTGCTTAACTTACTGTGTTTGGGGTCTCCTTTTTGCAGGCTGCAAGTTCATAATTCTCATTGTTTTTGGTATCTGTCCCCCGTGGGTAAGGTTGGGTCAGTGAGTTGTGTAGGCTTCCTGGTGGAGGGGACTGGTGCCTGTGTTCTGGTGGATGAGGCTGGATCTTGTCTTTCTGGTGGGCAGGTCCACGTCTGGTGGTGTGTTTTGGGGTGGCTGTGACCTAATTATGATTTTAGGCAGCCCGTCTGCTAATGGGTGGGGTTGTGTTCCTGTCTTGTTAGTTGTTTGGCATAGAGTGTCCAGCACTGTAGCTTGCTGGTTGTTGAGTGGTGCCGTGTCTTAGCATTGAGATGGAGATGTCTGGGAGATCTCTCACCAATTGATATTATGTGGGGCTGTGAGGTCTCTGGTGGACCAATGTCCTGAATTCGGCTCTCCCACCTCAAAGGCTCAGGCCTGACAGCCAGCCGGAGCACCAAGACTTTGTCAACCACACTGCTGGAGAAGATGGGCTATGAGTTGGGTGTCAGCCACCGCCCTGTTGTAGCTCTGTGTCACGTGTCTCCAAAGGTCACCCAGATACATGGGGTTATTCCACCATTCCTCAGAACTTGCACATGCCAGTCTGGGATTTGTAGATGTCCTCCTGATACTCTTCATTGAAATACCTTGGGTTCATGGTGGTGAGTGATATGCTAATAGTGTTAGTTCTCTTCAGAGACTGGGACAGTCTGAGCCTTCATGTGGCCAAGTCAGGAGCAGCTGACCAACAGTCCCAAAGTGATAACATGTCAGATTCCAAGAAAGCTTTCTGAAGCTCCCGAGCAGTATTCCCAAGCAGCCGCTCTGCTGAGCTGAACCACTGTGACTGGGGAACTCAGTGGGACCCTCAAACAAGGATTTCTGAGGGCCCTAGAGCCTGAATTCCCCACCCAGGCAAGGAGCTGAGGAGAGCGTCTCCTGGCCTCGTCTTGCCAGAGGAGCGGACATCTCGCATTCTTTGTTCTTTATTCTGCTATGCAGCAGTTATATCCACCATTCTATCTTCCAGCTCACTTATCCGTTCTTCTGCCTCAGTTATTCTGCTATTGATTCCTTCTAGTGTATTTTTCATTTCAGTTATTGTGTTGTTTGTTCTTTAGTTCTTTTAAGTCCTTGTTCAATATTTTTTGCATCTTCTAAATCCGTGCCTCTATTCTGTTTCTGAGATGTTGGATCATCTTTGCCATGGTTACTCTGAATTCTTTTTCAGGTAGATTGCCTAGTTCTTCTTTACTTGGTCTTGTGAGTTTTTACCTTGCTCCTTCATCTGCAAGGTATTTCTCTGGCTTCTCATTTTGTCTAACTTACTGTCTTTGAGGTCTCCTTTCCCTAGGGTGCAGGGTCATAGTTCCTCTTGCTTCTGGTCTCTGCCCCCAGAGACCAACCATTGGTTGGTCCAGTGGCTTGTGTAGGCTTCCTGGTGGGAGGAACTGGTGCCTGTGTTCTCGTGGGTGGTGCTGAGTCTTTTCCCTCTAACAGGCAGGGCCATGTCAGGTGGTGTGTTTTGGGGTATCTGTGAGCTTAGTATGACTTTAGGCAGCCTGTCTGCTGATGGGTGTGTTTGTGTTCCTGTCTTGCTTGTTGTTTGGCATGAGGCATCTAGCTCTGGTGGCTGCAGGCTGTTGAGTGGAGCTGGGTCTTGGATTCAGATGGACGCCTCCATGAGAGCTCTTGCTGTTTAATATTCCCTGGGAAATTCTCTGGTGGTCCAGCATTCTGGACTCTGTGCTCCCACCCAGAGGCTCAGCCCCGACTTCTGGTTGGGGAGCCAAGACCCCACAAGCCACTCGTCATTGCAGTTAAGGGGATTAAAGGGACAAAAAAGACAAACAATACCCCAGACAAATGGTAAAAGCAAAATCGAACAAGCAGGAACAAAAACCAGGAAACACACACACACACACACACACACACACACACACACACACACACACGAAAGAAACAAAAACAGAGCCAAAGAAAACAAAAAACAAGAGAACAACCAGATAAACAAAAGAACCCAAAAACAAGTCAAACAATAACAAAACTAACGAAGGACGAAACAAAAAAACAAAACCAAAGCATAGTGCCAGCTGAAGAATAGAGCAAAGATAACAAAACAAACAGACAAAAATGGTAAAGAAGAAAAAGAAAGAGAAACAAAACACAGAACAACAGAAAAATAGAATAAAAATAGAAATATAAAAAGAAAATGTTTAAAAAATCCCAAAAGACTAAATAAAAATTAAAAACAACAACAAAGAAAAAGAAAAGAAAAAAACAGAACCAACAATGGAACAAATCAAAACATAATAAAAACAATAGTAATTATGTTTTCCTGGGGTCTCAGCTGTCAGTGTCCTTGCCCCCACTGTGAGCCACAGCCCACCTCTGCCTCCCCAGGAGGCCCTCCTCTGCCTCTGCGCCAGTCTCGGACCTGCTGTGGGCCCTGTGGGGACAGTTCAGACTCTGATCTGGCCCGCCTCCCGCATGTGCTGTCCCCAAAGTCCGCAGCTGCCAGAGCTAGACGGTTTTCATTTGTGGAACACGCATTGTCCGTTCAGGTAGTCCATAGACGCAGGGTCTACCTAGCTGATATTGGGGATTTAATCTGCAGCTTGTTCAGCTGTTGGAAAGATTTTCGATCCTCTTCCTTAGTCGCCCTGCCCCTGGTGCTCAGCTGTGGTTTTATCGCCATCTCTGCATGCGGGCCACCTACAGGAGTCTGCTCCCGAGGCTGCCCTGGAGCACTCGGGTCTGCCCCGGTGAGGACTGGGTGTGGAGGTGGCACAGCTGCTTGCATCACGGGAGACCTGGTGGCACCAGGTGCACAGGGAAGCCGGCGACCATAGAAGCAAGAGATAGGGCCCTAGTGGGAGGCTTTTCCTAGCGCCTGGCTTCAGGCATGTGAGGATCAGCCCTGGCAGGGCTTTTTCTATTGCCTGGCGGCAGGTGCTGACATGTGAGGAGAGTGAGGTTACAGTGGTGGCTCTGCCCCCTGCATGTGACTCAGCAGTAGCACCCTGCTTCCGTGGCAGTCCAGTTTTCCTCCATAGGCATTCCCTGTTGCAGATTTCGCCCCTCCTGTCCCCTCAGGCTGTGTCCCTACAGCCAACAGCATTCCTCGCCCTGGGTTTGCTCTCTAACCTCCACGCTCTAGCTCCCAGCCCCTGTGTGCACTGTGGACACACATCCCCGTCCAGGGCATGTAGGGCTGCAGTATGGACCATCTGTGTAGTTTTCACTCTGTCCTGTCTGCCACAGATAGGTTGCTTCACCCTCCTCCGACAGCCTCAAATGCTTTCCTTCTGTCCCAAGCGATTTCCCCATCAGTGAGGGAGCTTCCCCAGATGTGGGCATCTCTTGCCTTTCCTTAGCTCCCCCGACCCAGGTGCAGGTCCTTTCCCTCTTCTTCTCCTCCTCCTTCTCTTGTCCTACCCAGTTATGTGGGGATCTTCATAGTCCTTTCTGGTGTCCAGGGTCTTTTGCTAGTGTTTAGCCAGTGTTCTGTGAGAATTGTTGCATCTGTAGACGTATTCCTGATGCATTTGTGGAGAGAGATGAACTCCACATCCTCCTACTCCTCTGCCATCTTGGAACCCCTAAAATATGTATTAATTTATCTTTTTTGAATAAGTACCCATTTACCTGGGTTAAACATCAGCAGGTATAAAAAAGTATACAGCTACGACTTTCCCTCTCATTCTTGACCTCAGCCTGTTCCCATAGCCCCTCAGAGGGTGCCCACTTTTATTGGTTTCTTATCCTTAACAAGGATTTTTTTTTATATGTAAGCCAATACAAATATATATTATATTTTCCTTCTTCTTTTAAAGTACAGATAATAACATACTCTACATTTTACTATATATTTTACTGCTCCTTGCTTCTTTCACTTAATATAGCTTGGAGGTCTTTTGATATAATATATATTTTTTACACAAAATTATAGGGTTCCATTTTATAGATATATTATTAGTGTATTTAATCAGTCCCCTATTGCTGAGTATTTAAGTTGTCAGTATGTTGCTTCAGTGCTTCAACTGATATTTTAAAATGTCATTTTATTCCCATGTGTTTGTATCTATAGGATTAATTCCTAACCCATTTGGGTTTTATCTTGGGTTCTGATGTAAGGTATAGATCAGGTCATATTTTTTCTCCACATGGCTTCCTGGTTGTTCCCAGATGATTCATTGATGGTACCTCTTTTCCTCACTGCTCTGAGGTATCACATTTATTATATACTAAAGCTCCATATGTATTTAGTTCTCTTTCTGACTATATTCTCTTGCATTGGTCTGTTTGACTATTCATGTGTCGGTAGTATACTTTATTAATTACTGAGGCTTTATCTGACAAGGAAAATCTCCCATTAGTACTCTTCTTTTGCAGAGATTCTCAACTTTTTTTTTTTTTTAGATTCTCAACTTTTGTTTCTGTATTTCCATATAAATTTTAAAATCACTTGGTCTAATTCTGAAAAAATAAAACCTAGATAGACCTTATTTTTATTCAAATCACATTAATTTACAAATTAACTTAGGGAGGATTGACATCCTTATGATGTTGAGTCTTCCTGTTCAAAATGCCTTTCCATTCAAGACTTCTTTTAGTCTTTCAAAGAATGTTTTAATATTTTTTCCATTATACTGTCAGGGCTTGAACATTTCTTTTAGCCCTTTTACCTAGAAATAGGGTCTCCATTTTATATATATATATATATATATATATGTATATATATATATATATTTTTTTTTTTTTTTCAGTACGCAGGCCTCTCACTGCTGTGGCCTCTCCCGTTGCAGAGCACAGGCTCCGGACGCGCAGGCTCAGTGGCCGTGGCTCATGGGCCTAGTCGCTCCGCGGCATGTGGGATCTTCCCAGACCAGGGCACGAACCCGTGTCCCCTGCATCTACAGGCGGACTCTCAACCACTGTGCCACCAGGGAAGCCCTATATTTTTAATTAATATTGGGTATATGAAAATTTTTGCTTTACTAATTTTGCACCTTCTAATTTACTGAATATTTTGTTTGTTTATAGTAGTGTTCCAGTTGACTTCCTTGGGTTTTCTAGGTATGTTGTCATATGATCTACATGTAGTGATAGTTTTATCTCCTTTTTAATTTTCACATCTCTTAGTTTTTTCTTTTGTGTAATTGCATTGGCTAATACTTCTGATACAGTGTTAAATAACAGTGGTGATAGGACCATTCTTGCTTGTTACAGTGTGGGGATGCTCTTATGTTTCTCCCTTAAATATAATACTGACTTTGGCTGAAATAAAAATATTTTAATATTTAAAGAAGTATCTATTGATAAATACTTTCTTAAGAATTTCATCAAGAATGGATCTTGAATTTGGTCAAATGCTTTTTTAGCATATATGAAGATGATCGTATGATTCTTCTTATGCCTACTAATTGATAGATTATAACAATAGATTAATAGATTTTCTAATATTGAACTTCCTTTGCAGACTTATAATAAATCCTACTTGGAAATTATGCATTATTATTTTTAATGTGCTACTGGACTTATTTAGGAGTCTTCTTCCGTTTTCATACATGAGATTGGAGATTGTTTTCTCTTATATGTGCTTTGTCAGATTTTACCATCAGTGTCCTGATTGTTTCAAAAAAGAGTCTGAAATTCTTTTTCTATATTCTAAACTAGTTTTAAATAGCATTGGGAGTATCTGTATTTTGAAGGTCTTGTAGAATTCCCATGAGAAATCATTTCTACCTGGTGTTTCAACTGGGAAAAATGGGCAGTAGGCAGTAGTAGGTCTTTGATGAATTTCTCTGTTTCTTTTATGGAAATTTTGCTGTTTAGATTTTATCTCTTTTCTAAGGTCAGTTTTGGTATTTTTGTTCTTGAAAAAATAGTCCAATTTATTAATACTTTGGTTTTTTTTTCATTTTTGTGGTTATTTCTCCCTTATCATTTAGTTTATTAGCACATTAAAACTTTTTTTCTTGACTAAGGTAGCTAGCAGTTTATCCACTCAATTGACTCTTTTCAAAGCACCAGGTTTTTAGTTCTTTTCTTCCATCTTCTTAAGTTCTGCTTTTATCTTTATTGATTCCTTCCTTTGGCTTTCCTTCATTTTGTTTTGTTTCTTTTCTAACTTCTTAAAATAATGCTGAATTTATGTATTTTCATTCTTTCATGCTTATAGTAGAACTATTTTTTTTTTTTTCTTTTTGCGGTACGCGGGCCTCTCACTGTTGTGGCCTCTCCCGTTGCAGAGCACAGGCTCCGGACACGCAGGCTCAGCAGCCGTGGCTCATGGGCCCAGCCGCTCTGCGGCATGTGGGATCTTCCTGGACCAGGGCACGAACCCGTGTCCCCTGCATCAGCAGGCGGACTCTCAACCACTGCGCCACCAGGGAAGCCCTGAAGAACTATTTTAAGGCTCTGATTTTCCTCAGAATTGTGTTAGTAATGTGTAGTTTTCTTATTTTTTTTCAGATGTTCTGCAATTTTAGTTTTGAGTTTTCCTCTTTGATTCAAGAGTTTTTTTAAGTGAGTCTTTAAAAATTTCAATAGATATAAGCTTTCTATTTTCCGATTTTATTGTTAATTTGTCGTCGTATTGCATATTGATCAGAGAAGGTTGTTTGTACTATTTCTACTTTTTGTAATGTACTGAAGTTTTTTTGATATTACTGTATCATCAGTTTCTGTGAATGTTTCATGGGCACTTAAACAGAAGGTATAAACTCTTTTTATTAGGATATAGGGTGTGATTTTTTTTTTTTTTGATACGCGGGCCTCTCACTGTTGTGGCCTCTCCCGTTGCGGAGCACAGGCTCCGGACGCGCAGGCCCAGCGGCCGTGGCTCATGGGCCCAGCCACTCCGCGGCATGTGGGATCTTCCCATACCGGGGCACGAACCTGTGTCCCCTGCATCGGCAGGCGGACTCTCAACTACTGCGTCACCAGGGAAGCCCAGGGTGTGATTTTTATAATCAGATTTGTCTAATTAATTGTATTAGGTTTTCTGTATCATATTCTTAGTTAATTTTTTTCCCTCTTGATCTGTCATGGCCTGAGAGAGGTGAATTAACGTTTCCTATTGTTAGTAGGTTTTTGTTTCTCCTTGTGTAACCTCTAATTACTTGGTACATCAATAATCATAAATGTTATATCTTTACTGTGAATTACCCTTGGTATTATAAAGTTATAGTTTCCTTCTTTGCTTCATTTAATGCTTTTTAACCTGAGTGTGCTACCTTCTGTGATATTAGATTGAAACCTTTGCTTTCTCTTTCCCTCCCCTCCCCTCCCATCTCCTTCTCTTCCTTTCTTCCTTTCTTTCTTTCTCAGAGCATATCAGCCTTCTGGAGAATTTTGCCAAACCCCAGCAATGTATCTTCACCTAGCTCATGCTATAACTGAGTTTTCAAAAGCTCATGCCACCATTCTATCAGGCCAGCTGCTTTAGGATGGTGGGGAACATGGTAAGAATAGTGAATGCCATAAACATGTTCCCATTGCCTCACTCTTGCTGTGAAGTGAGTTTCTTGATCAGAAGCAATACCATGTTCAGTACCATGCTGGTGGATAAGGCATTCTATAAATCCATGGAATGTAATTTTGGCAGAAGTATTGCATGCAGAAAAGGCAAGTCCATATCTAGAGTGAATATCTATTCCACTAAGAACAAATCATTGTCCCTTTCATAATGGATGTCATACAGTGTAATCAGCCTGCCATCAAATAGCTGGCTAATCACCCCAGTGAATGGTGTCATATTGGGTACTCAGTGTTAGTCTCTGCTGCTAGCAGATTGGACGCTCAGCAATGGCCATAGCCAGGTTGGCCTTGGTGAGTAGAAGTCTATGATGCTGAGCTGATGCATAACCTCCATTCCTGCCACCATAGGCACCTTGTTCATGAGCCCACTGGGCAATGACAGGGGTGGCCGGGGAAAGAGACTGACTGGTATCTATAAATTGGGTCATCTTATCCACTTGATTATTACAATTCTTCTCTGCTAAGGTCACCCTTTGATGAGTAGTCACATGGGACACAACTTCTTCATGGGGATTTTTGTTCATTCAGAGAGATATACCCACATACCTTTTTCATCAAATTTCCCCATCACAAATTTTCCAGTCATGTTCTTACCAAGTTCCTGACCAACCAGCCAGCCCATGAATCTGTGTACAGTTGCACATCTGGCCATTTCCCCTTCCAAGGAAAGTGAGCAACCAGGTGCACAGCCCAAAGTTCTGCTCACTGGGAGGATTTCTATTCACTGCTGTCCTTCAGGGATATCCCAGAAAGGGGCTGCGGTGCTGCCACTGTCCACTTTCTGGTGGTGCTTGCATACTGTGCAGAACCATCTGTCAGCCAGGCCTGGGTCTTCTCTCCCTCTGTCAGCTGATTCTAGGGAAGCACAGGTGCAGGCTGGGAGAGAGAAGGCTATGTAGCAGAAGGCCTGTTTTCTGTTTTCTTCATTTTGCTTTCTAAATGTGATTCTACTGAGATTAAGAAAGGTTTGGCATTTTGTTCTACTACTTTGTGATTATAGCGTCGTTTAATATTTTTAGTTCTTCATAAACTTAGACATTGTCTATTAGTTCTGTTTTATAAACAATGATAAAATTAAAAGCTTTCCTATTTCTCCTCTTTCCCTAGCTTATCTCCATCACCTGGCTTTAGAATTTACCTTTGTATTGTTAAATATTAATACAAATATTACATAGCATGTTCTTTAAATGATATCCTTTTACTACAGATACTACCCAAGGGAATCTATGTACTTTTCCTCCTACATTTTCCCCCTTTTTCTTGCAATTTTTGTTAATGGTATAATTTCTACTTTGTTAAGGCATACAGTATTTATGTTCTCTTATGTCACTCTAATCTCCACGCTTGTTTTAGTCTTAGTTCACATTTAAGTATATTAAAACTCATGGCCAGTCCTTTGTGTTTAGAAGTTTAGTCAAGAACGAATGGGAACAATATTCTCTAAATTCTTGCATGTTGTAATCTGTTGTCTGTAGCCTGTAAATTTAAAGCCCTATTTGATTTGATGTTAAATTCTCAGTTCTTGCTTTCTTTCCTTCAGTATTTTCTAGATTTTGTTACATTTTCTGGTGATGAATATTGCTCTGGAGAAATCCAAGATCACCCTGATTATTTCCTTCTTTATAACACACTTGATCTTTTTGCCTGATCACCAAAAGTGTTCTTTCTTTATCTTTGAAGACAGGTAAATATGCTAGATTATGTCTCCATGTTGACTGTTTTGGGTAAATTCACACAAAATGGTGAAAGCACAGTCTGTGGCCTTTCATTATATAGAGTTTACTTGAATTATGTTTTTAAATATTTGTTCTGTTCCATCATTTAGATTTTCTTAGGGATTCTAGTTATGTGTGTGTTGGATCTCCTATACCTGTCATCTGTAGCTCTCATTTTCTCTCAGTCCTTTTTAGTTCTTCCTTTATTTTTATTTTACTGCATTTGCTGTTCTAATTTTATCTCCTATACCCCTTTTATATTTTCCATAATATGTTGCCCCTGATCTTTCTTTAGTCTTATTCTAATTTCTGTGGTGGTTTTAGTTTATTCCTCTACTTCTCCCCTCCATTCTTACAGCTCATGGTTCATCTTCTCTTTCTCAATATTTCCTTCTTAAGATCTGTTTTGTGGCTTTCTCTTATAGAGGAGGTTGTTTTTATTAATTCATGGCAAACCTTTACATTCACAACTTTATATGCTCTGTGGCAGTATTGCTCTGGTGAATGGTTTTGTTAATAAATTTGCCACTTTATTCCTTGTTTTTATAGCATCTTTGTATTGATGCTGTGCTATTTATTAAATTTTCCTTATTGAATGTATTGAATTTTGATTCATACAAAGATACATTCTTCAGGAATGTATTGAATTTTCCTATATCAGCTCTTTGCAAAACTTTTCTAAGGTGGGAAGAGGCCAGGACAATCTTCCACATTGGTGGTTTTAACAAAGACTCTCCACTTATTAGCTGACACTAAGCTTCTGTGAATATAGCTTATCTGTATGGTTTTTAGCTACCCCTGATTCCTCTCTTTCTCTGAATGAACCAGCTTCAAGGGGGCTTCTTTTGATATTCGTCTCATCTCCATTCTTGCACCTTGTGGGTTCAGGCAAGGGATATAGCTTCTGCCCCTTAGAATGTGTCTCTGAACTTCAGGAAGTGTTTTTGTTTGTTTGTGAATTTCTGATATTTGCCACTGCTGTGCCCTCTGTCTCCTGCTGTGCTCTCTGTCTCCTCCCATGGGGCTTCTGTGCAAAGTCAGTTGCTTTTGACAAAATTTACAAATATTTTGGAGTCTGAGCTGGTTCCATCAAATATAGGTTTGAATTTTTGTTTCCTATACTTCCCGCTGCCTTTGGATGTGTTACAGGAATAAAGGGGGACTACTGAGTGTATGCAACCCTGTTCCTATAGGATCTCAGTGTTCCTTTTGTTAGTTGCTCAGGAATCTAATGATTCTGACATTGATTGGATATTTTATATATAAACCTACTTTCCTGCCATGTATTGAGTCATTTATGGATGAGTTTATGAGAATAATTTGTAGGCATCCAGTTATATGCGCTTTAAGCAAAATTAAGTAAAAACATCAGGAAATTATAAACACAGTGAAATAAGACTGAGCTCATGAATCCAGTGTTTTCAAAAGAAAGATGAACTAAAACATTTTTCTGGCAATAATTCTTTTCATTTGGTCTTTCATGTTCTCTTTCCAGAATGCAAAAAAAAAAAAAAAAAAAAAGCAACCAAGAAATCAAGAAACAGCTATACAGTATCATCAAATCCATGTTAAATCCACATATGGTTTGGAAGTATTTGAGACCTATAAGCAAAGGCAGATGCTGAACATTTTTTTCTTTAGTTGACAGTATCAGCATTATTAACTGTTGGATGATGCTAGAAGTACTCTTAGCTCTACCCACTGGAATATACCCTTGTACCTTAACCCAATACCCCAGAATTGACATTCACTTTTACTTTCAGATCCCAAGACCTAGCCTACAGTCCACACTGGTCTTGACAAGAGGAGTGGGCTTCTGAAGCCCATTCCAATCCAAATCTTGTTCCTTGGTATCCCTGCAGCTGGTCTGGCTACCAGTGGTGTGAGCCAAAGGTCTCCAGATGTTTGCTGAGTCCCATAGTGGCCCTAATTTTTGTAGCTGTTCTGACATTTGGGCCACTTCAAGAGGAAGTTCTGGGTGTATTTCTATATGCTTATTGCTACATTTTTGTAGACATCACTTTACCTTTCTTAGCTCTTAAAATTTTAATAGTAATGCTTTCCTTGCTAGTTTCACAAATTCCATTTTATGTGGATGTGAGGGTTAAATGAGCAATGCATGTGAAAGTACTTTGTAAGCTGTAAAATACTAAACAAACAGGAATAGCATTATCTAATTTTGTTTGGCAGCAGGTAGAAGCGGGGAGGTAGCACAAAACCACTTGTCCTATAGTCTCAGTGATGGAAACCAGTGGAAGAGAGCACATGATAAGCTTCTAAAAATTGTGTTTAATTTTCTTTATTCAGTTACATGCTTCCAAGTGCTAAATGTCCAAGTCTCTCTTAATTATGCGTCAGAACTGGCAGTGTAGCTTGACATTTGATCTACACACCTGGCCTGGAGAGAATATCAATCCCAACTATATTCTTAGACTTGCTTTCCTGAATGACTTTTTATCAACACATTGGCACCAGCTGTGGCTGCAGAAACATTCAAAGCAGCCATATTGAAATGCTTTAAACTCTAGTGAATAGTTTTTATTGGACCTAACAAAACTATTGCCAAATGCAACGTATGATAGCAAGACAATTTTGAACACATTTTTAAACACAATGTGTGTAAAAGATTTTTTTTTAATCTTGCAAATTATGATAGTTTGATCAGTGTGTCATTGGAATCTTGATTCTGATTTTCAGAGCCAAATGGATTATAGTTCAAATAGGCCTAACACATGAGTGAAATTTTTCTTTGGCACCAGACTTGGGCTACACTGATTTGGCTTTGAACATCCACTAAGTTGCTGAGAAAATGCGCTCTAGTAGACAACCCTCTGTACCCTGTTAAGGGTACTCTGCACCCTGTTTTAGAAACAGGGTTGACTTTCCCAAACTAGGGCACAAGCATTGGATTGGACTTGCAAATAGAAGCCGGGAGTCCTGTAGAATCCTAGATTTTTAAGATTATCCTCAGATCATTTATGGGGTGCAGTGAGAGTGGACCAGTAAGTCTTTAGTTTTCAAGATGTGCAAGGCTTTGGACTGCTAGCCCCCAGAAATCCCCTTGAACCACATACGACGGTAACAAAGACAATTCAGATTGAGTATTCAGTCATTCATTTTCTAGAATTAAAATTACTGATAAGGATATTTTGGTAACACTGCATTTACTACTATGAGTCAGGCAGTGTACTAACTACTTGGCATATGCTATCTTATATAACAACCCTGTGAAGTAAGTGTAATTATCCCACTTCACGGATCACAGAGACACACAAAGCTTAAGCGACTGGTAAGGTCTATCTACAGAGCTTGTTTTCTTAATCATGATGTTCCTCAGTTCTTTCATCTAAGCATGACATCTATTGTATTAGTTTAGGCTTTGTAATATTGTGGCATGGCAGAAATTCATCACTTTTCTTTCAAAAATTTAAGAATTATAAAGCTTTGAGTAAATACATGTGGACATTTGGAGAACAAATGCTGACTTTCAGACTTTGTGTTGGTATTTTACTTGAAGAATTCTTCTGAGATACATATATATGTATAACATTCTCTTCTGAGATATATATATATATATAACATTAGGCCAGAGGTTGAATTCTCCTAATTCCCAGTGGGTGACAGCATTTCACAAACATCCATTTGACACACAAACATGCTGAACTCAGAAGCATATCTAAGACGAAAAATGTGGACAAAGAATCACCCTAAATTTGTGCTGACCCAAGGCAGTTGTTTATTGTCATCTCATCTAACCAAACACATTCCTCCTAGAAATGCAATCAGTTCTTTAGGTGAAAAGAATTTCAGAATCCTGTATTTGCACACCAGCAGCCTCTCAAGGATAGAAATCTCAATTTGCTCTCAACTCATGCAGTGGTGGTTCAGTCTCTGGATGAGCTTAGCCACTTCCCATCTTGGTATATTGAGGGTAACTTGAGTTTGAAAACTAATGTCAGTTTTACCGATTTTATATTTGACAGGGGGCGCATGAGGTAGTTCTGTTTTATTAAGTTTTTAATCTTATAGAGTTGATATGTTCCTGCATATAATCTGATTAACTTGAAATAAGATTTCCCATAAGTAATATTTAATTTTATTTGATTTACTGTGTATTTTCAGTTCAGTGTTGACATCTGTTGAAGGTCACTAGTCCCATGGATATATACAGACATATAGTCTTGCCTAAAGCTGAGCATATATGAAAGTCAGGCAGCAGCTTAATGAACTATGGTGCATGCTGCCAGATGAATTCTTTCCTAAAGCAGATTTGAGAGGGCAGTTCTGTGTTCTGTTACCACGTACATGTTAAATATAAGGCTCGTATGACCTATATCCAGATGTGGAGATCACAAGGTCTCACTAATGATTAAAGTATAACTGCATTTCAATGGATGTTTTCTATTCTTTTTGTCATCAGTAATAATTTTGGTTCTCCATTTGATAGGCAGGTCATCTTACCCCCATAACTGACTTTGGAAATGTAAGGGATTCTGCCATTTAAAAAAATAGGACGGAAGACCTGAACTCCTATACATTTAAAAAGTTACAGTGTTTTTAAGTCTTAAGCAAAACATACACTATTGGCAATACGCAATGACTATGTATACCAAAAGCAATACAGACACACCTTGTTTTATCATGCTTTGCTTTATTGCTCTATTCAGATAGTGCATTTTTTACAAATTAAAGTTTTGTATCAATCCTGTGTCAAGTGTCATTTTTCCAATAGCGTTTGCTCACTTTGTGTCTGTGTCACATTTTGGTGACACAGTGTTTCGAAAATTTTTATATAAAATCATTGTTATGTATGTTATGGTGATCTGTGATCAGTGATCTTTGATGTTACTAATTGTCATTGTTTTGGGTTTCTGTGAGCCAGTGCACTCATAGAAGATGGTGAACTTAATCATGTGTTTTATCTGCTTCACCAATGGGTCATTTCTTTGTCTCCCTCCCTCTTCTCGGGCCTCCCTATTCCCTGAGATATAGCAGTATTGAAAATTAGACCAATTAATAGCCCTACAGTGACCTTTAAGTGTTCATGTGAAAGGAAGAGCCACACATTTCTCACTTTAAATCAAAAGCCAAAAATGATTAAGCTTAGTGAGGAAGGCATGTCAAAAGCTGAGATGGGCTGAAAGCTAGGCCTCTTGCACCAAACAGTTAGCCAAGTTGTGAATGCAAAGGAAATGTTCTTGAATGAAATAAAAAGTGCTACTGCAGTGAACACACAAATGATAAGAGAGTGAAAAAACCTTACTGCTGATATGGAAAAAGTTTTAGTGGTCTGCATAGAAGATCAAACCAGCTATGGTATTCCCTTAAGCCAGAGCCTCATCCAAAGCCAGGCCCTAACTCTGTTTAATTCCATGAAGGCTGACACAGGTGTGGAAGCTGCAGAAGAAAGTTGGAAGCTAGCAGAGGTTGGTTCATGAGGTTTAAGGAAAATAGCCATCTCCATAACATAAAAGTGCAAAGTGAAGCAGCGAGTGCTGATGCAGAAGCTACGGCGAGTTATCCGTAAGACCTAGCTCAGATAATTCATTAATATGGCCTCATTAAACAACAGATTTTCAATGTAGATGAAGCAGCCTTATATTGGAAGAAGATACCATCTAAGACTCATAGCTAGATAGGACAAGTCAATGCCTGACTTTGAGAAGTCAAAGTTTCAAACTACAGGCTGACTCTCTTGTTAGGGGCTAGTGTAGCTGGTGACTTTGAGTTGAAGGCAGTGGTCATTTACCATTCTGAAAATCATAGGGTCCTTAAGAAGTAGGCTGAATTGGGCTTCCCTGGTGGCGCAGTGGTTAGGAATCCGCCTGCCAATGCAGGGGACGTGGGTTTGAGGCCTGGTTCGGGAAGATCCCACATGCCATGGAGCAACTAAGCCCGTGAGCCACAGCTACTGAGCCTGCACTCTAGAGCTCGCATGCCTAGAACCCGTGCTCCGCAGCAAGAGAAGACACCGCAATGAGAAGCCCACGCACCGCAACGAAGAGTAGCCCCCTGCTCACCACAACTAGAGAAAGCCCACCTGCAGCAATGAAGACCCAATGCAGCCAAAAATAAATAATTAAAAAAAAAAAAAAAGAAATAGGCTAAATCTACTCTGCCCGTGCTCTATAAATGTAACAACAGACCCTGGATGACACCAAATCCGATTACGACATGGTTTACTGAATATTTTAAGCCCACTGTTGTAGGAATTCTCTGGTGGTCCAGTGGTTAGGACTCAGCGCTTTCATTGCTAGGGCCTGGATTCAATCCCTAGTCAGGGAACTAAGATCCCGCAAGCCGCGCAGCGTGGCCAAAAACAAACAACAGCCAAAAAGGCCACTGTTGAGACCTACTGCTCAGAAAAAAAGATTCCTTTCAAAATATTACTGCTCATTGACAATGCACCTCATCACCCAAGAGCTCTGATGCAGATGTACAATGAGATTAATGTTGTTTTCATGCCTGCTAACACAACATCCATTCTGCAGCCCATAGATCAAGGAGTGATTTCAACTTGGATGTCTTATTATTGAAGAAATACATTTCGTAAGGCTTTGGCTACTGTAGATAGTGATTCCTCTTGGGCAGAGTAAATTGAAAATCTTCTGGAAGGGATTCACCATTCTAGATGCCGTCAAGAACATTTGTTATTCATAGGAAGAGGTCAAAATATCACTGTGAACAGGAGTTTGGAAGAAGTTAATTCCAGTCCTCGTGGATGAGATTTTGAGGGGTTCAAGACTTCAGGAGAGGAAGTAACTGCAGATGTGGTGGAAATAGCAAGAGAATTAGAAGTGGAGCCTGAAGATGGGACTGAATTGCTGCAGTCTCATGATAAAACTAACAGATGAGGAGTTGCTTTTTTTGTTTTTTTTGCGGTACGCGGGCCTCTCACTGCTGTGGCCTCTCCCGTTGTGGAGCACAGGCTCTGGACACGCAGGCTCAGTGGCCATGGCCCATGGGCCCGGCTGCTCCGCGGCACGTGGGATCCTCCCAGACCGGGGCACAAACCCGTGTCCCTGGCATAGGCAGGCGGATCTCCAACCACTGCGCCACCAGGGAAGCCCAGGAGTTGCTTTTTATGGATGAGCAAAGAAAGTGGTTTCTTGAGATGGCATCTTCTTCCTGGTGAAGATACTGTGAAGATTGTTGAAATGACAACAAAAGATTTAGAATATTATATAAACTGAGTTGATTAAGCAGCAGCAGGGTTTGAGAGGTTTGACTCCAATTTTGAAAGAAGTTCTGTGGGTAAAATGCTATCAGCATTGCATGCTACAGAGACATCGTTCATGAAAGGAAGAGTCAATCGATGTGGCAGACTTCATTGTTGTCTTATTTTAAGAAATTGCCATAGACACCCCCGCCTTCAGCAACCAACCACCCTGATCAGGCAGCTGCCATCAACATCGAGGCACGACCCTCCACTGGCAAAAAGATGATGACTCACTAAAGGCACTGACGATAGCGTTTTTTAGCAATAAATTATTTTTAAAATTAAGGTATGTACATTGTTTTTTAAAGATATAATGCTATTGCACACTTAATACACTACAGTATAGTGTAAACATAAATTTTATATGCACTGGGAAACCAGAAAATTCCTGTGGCTTGCTTTATTGTGGTGGTCAGGAACCAAATCCACAATATCTTTGAGGTACATGAAATCAGGATTTTTGTTGTTGCTGGTGTTAAAAGAGTTACCCCAGGGGCTCCCCTGGTGGCGCAGTGGTTGAGAGAGTCCACCTGCCGATGCAGGGGACACGGGTTCGTGCCCCGGTTCGGGAAGATCCCACATGCCGCGGAGCGGCTGGGCCCGTGAGCCATGGCTGCTGAGCCTGCGCGTCCGGAGCCTGTGCTCCGCAACGGGAGAGGCCACAACGGTGAGAGGCCCGCGTACTGCAAAAAAAAAAAAAAAAAAAAAAAAGACTTACCCCAATAAATTATTAATTTCTGCAACTTTTCCTTCACCTCATCGCCTTCTCAGACGTTTGGGAAATTAGCAAGTGGAGCCCGTTAAGTAGGAGGCTGGCTACTTCCTGGAACTCTTTGGCATTGTAAAACGTCATGGTGCCAAGTACTGACACCTGTTGAGATGATCCTGTCAACATAGCGTTCCATCTGCGCAAGACAAGGTTGAGTTAAAAGTACAGAAGCCCCATAGACCAGGCTTCTGCCCCTAGCATGTTTCACAGAATTCCAGCTCAGGTCAAGAGATGTTACTGGGAAGAACCTTTCTGACCCTCAGTAACTGTAGGAAGTGTTAGCGGAAAAGAGCTTGGTCTCTGTTGGCTGATTTAGAGCAAATAAATTAAACTCTAAGCCTCAGTTTCCTCTTCCAAAAATAGGGTAGATGATCTATAGGTATCATAGGGCTGTTTGAGAGTTGAATGAAAAAAGCATGAAAATACTTAGCACGATGCCTAACATATATTAAGCCTTCACTAAATGACACCTCTACTTTATATTTTAAATAAAGACATACTATGAATCAGCCTTTGGGTGGTCTCTGAAATTCTTGTTCTTGCTGGAATCAGTCAACCTGGGAATAGTAATTTATTGCATGGGGCATGTGTCAAATTTGCTGTGGGGGAAAGTTTCAGAACACTGTCTGGTGCATCAGCAACAACCATGACAAACCCAAAGAAGCAAAATGCACGAAATTTTCATTATCACGTCCGTAACCACCCTTGGAAACCTTTACTCGTATGGCATATCTCCAATATTAGTTGAGTTAATAAGTCATCTGTGCTGGAAAAAAAAAATCACTTGTTTGCTATCAATAAATGCATTCCATGATTTGTCTTATCTTTCATTGCATTTTCTCTAGAGAATAGCTTCAGAAAATCGTTTTTTGTTTAAAGTTCAGTTTCAATTTACACTCTAAAGCTGTAAACAGAGAGGCAAATGAAACAGTAAAAACCCACAGCCTTACTCAATGTATTTGGTAAAAGAAACAATTGGGCACTTGACAGCTGTGGTGATAATGGGGTAATGTGAACTGTATTTCTGTTTGCTAAAAGTCCACAGAGTGTCAAGAGCTTATCAGGAAGCCAGTAGTATCTCTTAACTAATATTTCCTAAACTTTCAAGGAAGGCCTGCTGTATCATATTATACCGTGAAATCTACAGTCCTTTGATAAAGTATGGTTCCTAATTTCAAAGCACTCATTTCTGCCAACATGAAATCTCAGACTACACTGAGAAACAAGTCTCTAGAGCAGTGGTTCTCAAATTGGCTTCATACTAATCGCCTGGGGAACTTTAAAAAATCTTGATGCCTCCAACACCCTTTTCGGGTGGGAAATTCCCCATCCCCACATAAGAATTTGGGAGCTTTGATGTCATCCTCAGGCTTCCTGGCCTCAATCAGTAGGAGTCAGGAGAGACCCACTTGCTTGGAGTAAGGCCACTCCACTCCAGGCTTGGGGATTTCACTTGTTGCCTGGAAGTTCATGAAAAGGGGAGATGAAAGACAAGAATATGTGTCATTAGAATCATGCAGCCACTCAAGAAATGTTCTAGGTATCCCTCCAAGTCACATAATGAACCAAGGGTCTGTGGTGTTACCTAAGTATTTTTGAACAGCTTAAAAGAAATTGCATCTGTCTGAGTTTTCCATATTGGACTGTCGTATCTATTTGTAGTAGTGTCTTCCTGGTACTTTAGTAGGACTTAATTAACGTTAGGGATTATATTCATGAAAGATAAATATTAGAATGGGGACAGAGGAAAATAAAAGCATGTCAATGACTTGTGTGTCAGCTACTAAGGTAGAAGAGACAAAGGCAGATAGTTTTCTGTAATTACATTTCTTCTCACATTTTATTTTGAAAAATTACAGTCCTTCAGAAAAGTTGAAAAATTGGTACAATAGAACCCCTATCCCTTTCACATCGAGTCACCACTTTTAAATATTTTGCTATGTCCTCCCATTTTGTTGTTGCTGTGGAACCACTTGCAAGAAGAAACCACCATGGCACTCCACCCAATACTTCAGTACATGTCATCTGAGAGCAAACACGCTTTCCTGAATAACTATAATAGCATTATTGTGATGAAGACATTTAATATATGAGGCATATTCGAATTTTCCCTATTGAAATCAGAATGTCTTTTATAGCTCTCTATATTGACAGATTAATTTTTTGCATTTTTTAATTATATTTAAATTGAAGTGTAGTTTATTTATAATATTACATTAGTTTCAGGTATATAGCATAGTGATTCCATATTTTTATAGATTATACTTCATTTAAAGTTATTACAAAATAATGGCTGTATTTCCCTGAGCTCTACCATATTGTCCTGACACATTTTAAAAGAGACTCCTGTTTAGTTGTGAGGATAGATTTAATCATTCAAATTATTTAAATATCAATAAGTCATGTAAGTTGATAATTCTTAAAGAGTTGTATTTCTTCCATTAGCAGAGTGGAGTTAAAATCTTTGTGCTTTTTTCCCCCAAATTTATAAAATAAAAAAAAATACTACAATTAAGATGCAAGTAACTTTGCCTTGAATCAAGTAGTATTTATTTAGGGATTTCTTATCTTGGGCCAATTTATCATGATACCAAGATACCATATCTACTAAATAGATTAAAAGAACTGTAAAAGAATATTATGTGTGACGATATGATAATCAGTTTGAAGATCTGGAAGAATCATATGATTTTCTATAAAAATATAAAGTGCCAAAGTTGTTCTAAGAAAAGGTGAAAAAAAAAAAAACCCTGATAGACACATAACTATATACTACTAGACTGGAAAGACAATTAAAGATTTCCCATAAGAAAAAAAAAAAGATATGCCACAGAAGCATGTACCAAAACCAGACAGTTTTATAATTGGGTTCTATTTAATCTGTCAAAGCAGGTAATACCTATATTATTTGTGTTATTCCAAGCCATAGAAAAAGCTGGTAAACTCCCTGATTCATTTTAGGGAGTTAGCATAACTATAATCTTAAAACCTGATAGCAGCAGTACAAACCATAGGAACAGTTATTGAAAAATGAACTCAAACCTATAAAAAAGGATCAGTGGGAGCCATATTTGCAACAAATATATAAGAATAGTATCAAGATCCCACTGGCTCGTGGTGCTGAGACAAGTTAGGTGGAAAGCACTCCATAGCGTCTGAGTAGGAAATCCTGGGATCAGACTCGGAGACCTTACCTGGGTGAATCCTGGAATGTATTGCTAAGATGAAATGGAGAAACCAAATTTTATTCAGAAGATTCAGTTATCACTAGGAAAGTTCAATTCATAAAGGCTTCCTGACATTGTTTTTATCTTAGCTGAAACTTACTGAAACCTGAATATGTGCCAAGCATTGGGCAGAGTACTTTCGCGTTATTTTCTAATTTAATCCCCACAACATCCCCATAAAGTAGGTACTATTATCCCCATTTTGAAAGTGAGGAAACAGACTTTGCAAAGTCATACAGGAAAGGAAGTAGCAGAGCCAGGTTTGAATCCTGATGTGAATCCAGTCCTGAACCACCCTGGGTATGTTCTCCCTAAATCCACCCTGCTGGCCTTCTCATACCCACCATCTTTGTACATGCTATTCCTTTTGCCTGGAACACTTAACCAAAATAATAGTAGTGGTAACAATAATAAAGGTTATTATTAAAATAATGGCTACCATCTATTGAGTGGTGAGGATGTTCCAGGCACTGTGTTAGGCATTATATACGTTATACACATTGTTTCATTAAATCCTCTTAACAACCCTATGAGGTAGTTATTATAAGCCCATCATTCAACAAAATATGGAGGACTATGTGTTCCAAAAGCACAGTGGCAGGATTTGGGAGAGCAGTGGTAGGTGAAGTGGTAGGTGAAGATTGGTTCTTTCATTTCTGAAAGAAAATGTCTTGGTAGGCAGCACCATATTTTATCAGCCTAAAATACTTCCTAACAAGAGTGAAAAAAAAAAGAGAAATCTCAATTTCTCTTTTTAAATTAATTTTTATTGGAATATAACTGATTTACAATGTTTTCTTAATTTTACCTGCTGTACAGCAAAGTGAATCAGTTATACATATACACATATCCACTCTTTTCTAGATTCTATTCCTATATAGGTCATTACAGGGTATTGAATAGAGTTCCCTGTGCTATACAGTAGGTTCTTATTAGTTATCTATTTTATATATAGTAGTGTGTATATGTCAATCCCAATCTCCCAGTTTATCCCTCCCCCCACCCTTTCCCCCTTGGTAATCATAAATTTGTTTTCTACATCTGTGTCTCTATTTCTGTTTTGTAAATAGGTTCATTTGTACCATTTTTTTAGATTCCACATGTAAGCGATATCATATGCATGTGTCTTTCTCTGTATGACTGACTTCACTCAGTATGACAATCTCTAGGTCCATCCATGTCGCTTCAATTTCTAAGATTATATTTTTACATATTGTTTTACTACCACTGAAAGATCATGAATCAAGCTAAAAGAAGCTGTTGAAAAGTCTTGGTGGAGTAGCATTAAAAATATTTCACATGTAGCCATGGAGATACATGAATCAATTAATCATAAAAGAAAACTCTGCTTAGAAAAAGAGACATCCATCTTATCTGACCTCATTAGCTATATTCTCACATAATTTCAGTATCTTCAGGTAAAGTTAGAAACTACTAACACAGCAGAAGATAACTACTACATATTAATTGTTCAATACTCCACATATGTAATTTCCTGTCTTCCATGGATACCTGTCTTCAGTATCTGTGGTATCTTTCTCATTGCTAATCTCATGTGTTTTTGTTTTGTCTTTTTAATGAGACTTACTGGGTCTTTCAGTTTTTAATATTTTCTATCTTTTTCTTTTTGTTAGTTTCTGTTTCATTATTTTAATCTTGTGTCTTTATTAATTCATGTCTCCTGCTTTCTATTGGTTTATTTTGGTATTTTTCTAATATTTAAAGTTAAATGATTTAATTTGAGTCTTTATTTTGATAATAAAATTATTAAAGGAATAAATTTTCATCTGAATTTAGCCTTAGCCATATCTCATATATTTTAATATGAAGTGGTCCTTTGTTACTGTCTAAATAATTTGCTTTTACTTTGTTTTTCTTTTTGTTTGTTTGTTTGTTTGTTTTGCTGTACGCGGGCCTCTCACTGTTGTGGCCTCTTCCGTTGCGGAGCACAGGCTCCGGATGCACAGGCTCCGGATGCACAGGCTCAGCGGCCATGGCTCACAGGTCCAGCCGCTCCGCGGCATGTGGGATCTTCCCGAACCGGGGCACGAACCTGTGTCCCCTGCATCGGCAGGTGGACTCTCAACCACTGCGCCACCAGAGAAGCCCTGCTTTTACTTTGGCTTAAGATTATATAGAGTGTTTCCAGTAGTTAAGTTTTTATCCTCTTTTTATTGTTGATTTCTTGTTTTATTGGACTATAATCAGAAAGTAAGGCCTGGAAAATTTTGTTTTCAATAGTGTATTAAGGTTATTTGTAGCCAAATATGCAATCAAGTATCACAATTGGAAGACTATGTATGCTTTGTAATGTAGATATTTCTATGTATACATCTATCAGATATATACATATTATGTTTCTAAAGTTGTCCTTATTTTCAGTATTGTATTTGGATTCATTAGCACCGAGGAAACCAAGAGTTTCTTTGGTGCTAATGTTGCTTGGCATAAAAATGTTGTATCCTGGTTGTGAATGATACCTTTTTTCATTTCGTAATGTTCTCTTTCTCCTTGAATTCTTGTTTAGTCTAATGTTAATATTGTAGCTATGTTTTCTCTTTGTGCATGTTCTGCTGTTTTCAACAATCACTTATATTTGCCTTTTCCTTGTTCTTTCCTTTCATGGGTGTTTCTTATTAATAACATTGAGCAGTTAGGGAGCAGATGCACTTCTCCTGGGGAACCTGCTGGTGACCACTGACCTAGTATTTGCACCAAGCTGTAGTCTCTCTCGTAGGTTTCAAGAAGGGTAGGTTTTCCCTGTGGCTGGTCCTTTTGCTCCCACCTGAGTCCACAGAGAATGAACTGAATCTGATGAGTCCCTGGAGGTATTTGGGAAATACGAAGGCTCAGACCCATTCTGAGTCACTGAGAAACCTTTTGGAAGGAGCCATACTTTAGTCATATTGAGATTCTGTCACTAATTTCACTAGCTGTGTAAGCTTGTTCAGGTTAATGTCTGTGAGACTGAGTTTCCTTATCTGTAAAATGCAGATAATGACTTCACAAGGTTGCTGTGAGGATTAAATGAGATGATATATCTAACAGTGCCCAGAGTGTAATAGTCATTCCCTGTTTCCTTTTTCACTCCTCAGGAAAATCTGACTGAGCAATGGTAGCAACTGTTTCTGGGGACAGAGGGTCTTCAGAATTCTTCTAGGCCAGGGAGCATGTCACAGAACTGTAGTATAGGTTTGCTACAATGCTGTCACCCTAATGTTTATGTGAAATATCTAGTGGCTTGAAAAGGAAGAAAATACAGCAGACTGTGTCCTTCGGAAGCCTATAGCCATCCAACCAAGGGATGGTGCTACTGGTGGTCAGACTATCTGACTTAGGAGGCTTCTTCTTTCCTTAAGTCTTGCTAGCCCATAAATGGGCCCCAGGGCGGCCCTCCTCTTCCCTTCAAGCTGGGTTCACTTTCACTGTCTCCCCAGCAGTGCGCATCTGACAGTTACTTCAGGCCTCAGACACGCTAGAAACTTGAATTGTTTTATGCAAGTCATTTGAAAACGCAGAGTATCAACTGTTCTTTCTTGGGTTTTCTTGTAAATCTGTTTCAAATTTATCTGATTTTCTTCTATCCAATTGGCGCCTAGGTCCTACTATAGATTCTTTGGCTATAAATAAAAGACTATCTGTAGCCATTTTGTTAAAATGAACATTTAGAAATATCCTATTGTGAAATAAGATTCCTTTGTTCTCTCTAAACCTCAGTTCATAAAAATCATCCCCAAAGAGTTATTCTGTCAAGCAGCACTATTTATTGATATATATCTAATCTTAAACTAACAGAAATTTTTTGCTTAGGGATGACTGCATTTGTACACACTAGATAAAATAGGACTGTCCCCCTAATCTGGCCTATATAGCCCCTTACATAGAATATGACTTCATTTTTTTTTGGTCTATTATCTTTTGGGTTAAATTTTTAATGCGCTGTCATTGAGGGTTTTTTGTTTTTTCCTTTCATAGAATCATTAAGACCTTACATCAAATATATCATCTCAGATAAAATTTTTGTTTTATTTTTAACTAAATCACATTGAAAGAACAGATGTGAATTAAGGTAGGTAGAGTTACACTAAATTAAAAGTACACTGGATTACTGACTCTGTTGGAAATTTTTCTAAACTGCATGATGTAGTCAAACAAAATCATTAGCTCTCTTTTTTAAAGTAAACAATCTCTACATATAAATTACACTGAGCAGTGTATGTGATTGTGAAGTATAAATAGAATTTCATGGCATTTACAGTGGCACACACAAATACCTATATGCAAATGTAGGGTGGTACCCAATGCCCTTTCATTTAGCAGTTGGAAATTGATCCCATCAGGGGTGATTAATATTGGAATTAGGGTCTTGCTAGCAGAGCATGTAGAACATTTCATCTTCTATTTAGGATCTGAACTGCAGTCAAACTGAGCCATGTTTCAGTCTCCAGGTTGATGCTCACCCTCTGCTGTTACCTGTTATGCCACCAAAGAAGCAGCAGCAGCAACCTCACAGCCACCTTCAGGATGAAGGCAACACACTGGCTCAATTTTGTGCTGGCAAAGGGCAAGGCTGGTGGCTTAGCCCTGGGAAGTGCAGGCCTGCTGTGATATCTCCAATGCACGGACAGCACTAAAAAGGAACTGGGTTTCTGCATGAAACTAATTTATATCGAAGTGTCTTCTAGGAACAGCATTATTTTGATGAGTTTTTGGCTTCTGATTTCAGCCTCTTTCATTCACTTCAAAGAACTTTTACAAAATGTGTCTGGACTTTGTACTTACCAGAGTACCCCAAGGCAGGCAAGCCCACAAAGACCAAAGCTACAGAAGGCACAAGCATGGTACCAGGCATGTGGAAGTGCTCAACAACAGTAGCCATTATATTATGGGAGACAAGGGCAGATGCAGAAGTGGTCTGTAGACTTGGTACCAAGCTAAGATTTTTCCATTTCAAACTAGAATTAGTTTTACTAACTGAATTCTCATGGATAGAGGTGAAATCTACACACTTGCTTGGATTCCAACAAACAAGTCTATCAGAAGTGTCAACCATTCGCCTCTCTGGGCTTCAGCCTTTCCAGTATTCATTAAAACTCCCCACACAGTTGTCCTCTCTGATTCTTGTTCCATCTGCCTTCCACAGCTTTTAGCACTCATTGTTTCCACTTCCTTACCATCCACTCTGGCCTTGGCTCTACTTCCATTGCCCTTGCCTGTGTCTAACTAGTTGTCAGATTCTTATCTTCCTTGATATCTTTGTAGCAGTTGAGGCAGTGGATACTCCCTTCAACTTGAAACTCTGTCTTGGTCTCCATGACAGCACATGACTTTTTCTCTAACTCCTCCAAAGGTTCTGCCTCCTCCTTTTGACCCTTAAATATCTGTCCTCAGCTTTCTCCTCAGTCTGCATGCATTCTCTTAGCAATCTTGTCCATTTCCTTGACTCCAGCTACCACATACACAGATCTCCTTGGCAACAAGAGAACTCTAAATCCTTACCTCCAAGCTCTTTTTCAACATCTATACTTGATTTTTTTGCAGACACCGCAAGCTTACATGTTCAAAATGAAACTCATCATCCCACTTAAACCTACTCTTACTCCAATTTCCCAAGCCAAAGTCTTCTTGTACCTCTCCCTCTGTGCCCCATAGCACCTTCCATATAATTCTTATACTATATTGTGATGTCTTTTTTCTTATCCACAAGAATATTTTTATCATTGTTTCCTTGAGATGTAGTATAACGCCTATTACAGAAGAAATCACTAAATAACCTCAGAATATAGGAATGCTAGAAAATGTTTCAAACTACCTGGGTTGTATTCAATTTAAATTGAAACACTCAAAATACCCACTTGAAGTGAAAAGTCATGTTTGAGTTCATTTAGCAAACTCTATTTGTAAAAAAAATGCAACCCAATACTTTATATGTATATTCAGCATTCACTTTGATTAAACATTGTTCCTTGGACTATAGTGACTTCAGTGCCTCCAGGTTCCTTCTTGTCATTGTCTTAGAGAGACCTGCTCTCATCTCCAAGAAGAGTAGTTCAGCCAGCCACCCAATCCCTTTACTGTCTCAGACACCAAACTGTATTTGATATTTCATATTCATTTATTTAGTATTAAATACCACATGCATTGAAATATTCATAAAATATTTTATTGTCTGGATCCTCACTTCTGGAGTGTAAACTTCAGGAGAGCTAGAACCTACCTATTCTATCTTGTTCATTGCCGTATCTTTGGCACTAAATCAATTGATGGTGCTGGGGCCACAGACATGTGTAGGTGTTCAGTAAATACCTGGTGAGTGAATAATCAGTTGATACATCTGTTATTAAAAACAACAGGCACTAAGTCGTGGAGATATGAAGCATCGTAGCCTATTCCAGGAACTGCAAGTTATTTAATGTAAGGGCTGTTGCTGAGGACTGTGTCAATGATAACAGCGTTCATTTAACACTTCTGTGTCTGCCACTATCTAAGCTTCACTTACCTTATATCATTGAACCCCTGTGACAGCCTTGGAGATCAGTACTATTATTATCCTCATTTATGAATGAGGAGGCTGAGGCTCAAAGAGATTAAGGGCAAATAACAGTCAATGACAGAACCCAGAGAGATAAATTCCCAGACCATCAAAGGCTCTTGGAAGGAGTTTGAACTCTCTCCTGTGGTCAATGACAGGACGTTGGAGATTGGCAGGCAAGAGCCGACTTGTGTTTTAGAGGGATCATCGTGGGGCAGTGTAGAGAGAAGAATGGAAGAGAACAAAAGGGAAGTCAGGGAGCTCAGTGAGGAGACTGTGAAACACTCCTAGCAAGAGGCCATGGCAATGACTCCAAGTAAGGCAAGGGGGTTCAGATTTAGAGGATTTCCAGGAGGCAGGTAGAATTTAGCCGCCAGCTGGTTGTGGGTATAAAGCAGGGAGGCACTGAGCATAACTCAGGGGACAGGGTGTGATTTAGAGGGATGCGAGATAGCAGACATACATTCCCAGTCCTGATGTTTGGGCAGAGGCTCCCAAAGCCATATTGCTCATGCCTGCAGTTCCTCTGTGAGGTGGGAAGGCCTGAAAATCAGCACATGAAGTGTTTGGGCTGTTGGCAGTTAATGAGATCACGCTATACTGTGGAAATAAATCAGAGACAAATAGCTTTCTTCTATCATAGTTCCACATTGTAGACTTAATCATGTTTTCACTGATGTTGCAGAAGTAGCGTTTCAAGTCTTACTCCTCTCCCATAAAATCAGGGCAGAGGTTAAGGGTGTGTGTGTGTGTGTGTGTGTGTGTGTGTGTGTGTGTGTGTGTGTGTGTGTGTGTGTGTGTGTGTGTGTGTGTGTTGTTTTATTTTATTTTTAAAGAATTCTGTTGGTAGATTTTTTAAAAGCTGCACTAGAGATTCAACTAGTTCATTGTCCGTTAGTGATTTACTCATTCTACGCAGCCCATATCTCATACAGGCAGACCTCTGAGAAGGAACTGAGCCCTTTCAAAGGTCTATGTTGTGGTGTGCTCAACAGTGTACTTCTGGCAGCCCTGTGATGGGAGTCAGAGCTCAGTTCCTCACAGCTGTGGCCTCCCTTTCACTCCACCCAAAGCAACACTGCCTTTTTGCCTGGAGGACTTTCCTGAAAGATACTTCCGAGGCTCTGCTCAATACAGAGATGCTTTTGATTCCTGAACATGAATCAAGGCAGTCTCCTACCAGCAAGCCATACTATCCTGTGACACAGCTCACAGTACACATTCTGGGCACGTAGACCCTGAAATTGAACTCTTCACTCTTTAAGTTGTTTTTATTGTCTCCAGCCAGTTAGATGGTTGAAGGGAAATGCTAAACCAACAAATAATGGTTTCCAAAGGAAACCTCCCAGTTCAATGAAAGAGTGTGTCTTCCTTATTATGGGAGATGTCGTGTCACAAGTGGGTGTTTTGTGCTCAGTTGAATTAAAAAAAAAATAGATCGGTCTTAAAAACTGTTAATGATAGAACACATGGCATAAATTATACTGTAAACTCCAAACAACTCGGAAATTATAAACATTGCTTAGTCAAGGCTTTTCTTTTAACGATGCCCTGATGTCTCTGGCATAGCCCAGAGATAATACTGATTTCAGTCAGTATTATTTTATTTGAAAGGAGGAATTTCTTTTCCAAAAATAGTCTCTCTGAGAAAAGCTGTCTTCCTGGCCAACTTCATGAAACATCTTGTGCCTATGGCCTGTATCATGTCTTGCCTACGGCCAGGGCCAGACAATATGAGATAGCACAGAAGGTTAGGGGAAGGAGAGTCATGTGATGAAAAGAAACTACAGGCTTGGTCCTGACATAGGCAGGAGGCTGACTCAAGACAGTGGGAACTATGACGAAATAAAGACTGTCAGGACTCTGTGCCAACATACTTGAGACCTGGTCAGAGTAAGCATTTAATTTAGAAGATCTTCCTTGGTTTGCCTATCAGAACAGCTTTCCAGGGGTGGGGAAGCAGAGAGATGTCTTTTAAATGATGAGAATAATATTTGCAACTGTTTTTTTTTCAACTTCTAAAATTTTTTTTCAAATTTTTATTTTTTTTTCATTTTTCAACTTTTTAAATTTTTTTCAAATAATTTTTTCAATTATTTTTATTTACAACCGTTTTTTATTAAGCACTTATTATAGGTCAGGCACGTGTCCAGATACTTTATGTACACTATCGTATTTAATCTTAACAACCTTTGAGATAGGTACTATTATTACCTCCTTATTACAGCTGGTAGCTGGGGCTCAGAGAGGTTAAATTTTTCCCAAGATCATATAGCAGGTACAGGGAAGCCAGGATTCTAACCCAGGTCAAAGCCTACACAATGAACTATTAACAGCTATGTTATACCTCTTCCCTGAGGATTAATTAAGAAAATGTGTGTAAAAGTGTTTTGGAAGCAGCAAATGCTGTAGAAATGCTAGTAGTGGGTTCTGGAGTCAGAAAAGCAGACCCATTCCACCTCTTCATAGCTCTGAGTATAAGTTTTGTTAATACTTTTAATCCCAGTCTTACAATATTGGAGAATCAAGTTGGAGGCCAAAGACCAAAGACCAGCTCATCTTTGGTCATCATGATGAGAGCCCTTTCTTTTGATACTGGTCTTTAACAAGTGGTCCACTTTCCTCGAGCCTAATTTAACTAGAGCCCCTTCATCACAGTCTTTTCTTGCATGCTCACCCCAGATTACGTTTTTCCTTGAGGCTTGGCAACCTGTAAATCACACAACTGGTCAGCAGAGGAAAGAAAGATGAGAGGGTGCGAAGGTTTGATCCAGCACATCCCACGGTTGGAACAGAGATGTGTGCCTGCCCTCTGGTTTATGGAAAGGTAGCAACATATCTATAAACAAAGACTCTCTGTGATATGAAAAAGAAAATTTAAATGAACAGGAATATTATTTTTCTAATTCTAGAAGAACATTTTTTTCTTGGCCAGAAATGGATTAGGCAGTTGTCTAGCCGGTGCACCTCTCCAATCTGACAGATCCCTGCCATATGGGGATGCTTTGGCGCAAATGTTCCATAAGTCTCTGAGTTCATTCACGTGGCAGATCTCCCTATGCCATAGTCATTCATTCATTCAGTAAATGTTCATTAAACCTGTACTCTGTGCCAGGTGCCGTGCGATTTAGATGATAACCAGTCCTGGCCTCAGAAGGGGTTACAATGTAGTGGGGAATTATAGTATACACAAAAATAAAACATAATAAAACATGAATATGCTATGAGAAAACTGTGAATAAAGTGCTAAAGAAATGCAGGAAAGGGAGCCTGTAACTGCCTCTAACTCAGGCAGGATAGGGTGGAGTCAGGGTAGCTCCTTTCTGTGTTAGTCCAACAGCAGGCCTCAGAGAAGCAGCAGGTAATTTGGCGCCTAATTTCTGATTCGTTTCTCATTCTCAGCAGCAGACTGCGGCATGTTGAAAAGCTAGAGAAATAGATGTTTAAGTGAAATGCGATATTTTCACGCATTTGAATTTTAGTGAACGATAAGTTGGCAGTCACAGAGCCCATCCCAGGTGCTGTGGCCTCAAGGGAAATAGCTGCCCTCCACCTTCCAGGTGGTACCAATACCAGCACTGAGCCGATGCAAAAGCTTACATTCCAGTGGCACAGCATAGTCACATAACTAATGAGAGGCCGTTTATTGTCTAAAGAATTATTTGTGAAAAGCATGGCTGTGTCATAAATACAGCTCATGCTCCTGAATCAGCTCCGTCACTTAGTAGCTGTGTGCGAAGTTGAGCAAGGTGGTTTGCTGATCCTCAGCTCCCCCGTGTGTAACAAAGATAACAAAAGCCACTTAAGAGGTTTAAACGTGGCATAGAGAGGAAAAGTGTTTTTCAAACCTTAAAATGTTATACAAGCAATAACTAACGTTAAGTATCTCTTTCAGCTAGTGATTGCTATTTATATTCCCCAGAGACTTTTGTACACAAAATCCCACTAAGGAGACGAATGGTGGACAGGTTGGTCTTTAGAAGATGTTTTGGAAAAGTATATCCATACAGAAGCTCTGAAATGTGAGCTCCTCTTCTGTCCACATCACATTTTCAGCAGGTTCCAGGATAGCAGTTCCTGATGTCTTCCAATAGTTGATCTGTACTATTTAGAACAATGATCTTTGAGAAAAGGTGCTTATGACCGTCACCAGTAATAATTTATAATAATTTGGACTTCTGACTTTTTTCCTCTTTCTACTTGAAAACTTAAAAAGGCCTTTGTGGAGATTTTTTTTTTTCCTTTTGAATATGAGAATTGTGGCCAGAATTCAATCCAAACCAAATTTCAAATGTGGAATTATAACCCCTACCTCTGCATGGAAACCATGGAGCCCCTTAGCCAGAGTGGCAGTTGGCAGTTCTCCCTTGTTCTCCTAGGACACATGCAGCAGGATGCCAACGAAGAAAAAGAACGGGCAAGGAACATGAGGGGAAATGCTAAAACCATCTGTACAGAGTTGGGTTTTATACGCTGCTGGTACAACAGGGTCCTTCTTGTTAGCTTCACTAGAGTCCAGTCCCCCTCCCATGACTACAATAAAAAGAAGAAACAGTAAACCTCTCACCGTATTGATTTCAGAGAGTTAGTGTGGTTCAGTAGAGGGAAAATCAGGGTGGGGGTCAGGAAACAGGGTTCTAGCCTGGCTCTGTCATTAATGCACCCTTGGCATTTATGGAAGTCCTATTAAAACCCTTTGCAGGGATTCCCTGGTGGCGCAGTGGTTGGGGGGTCCGCCTGCCGATGCGGGGGACGCGGGTTCATGCCCCGGTCCGGGAGGATCCCACATGCCGTGGAGCGGCTGGGCCCGTGAGCCATGGCCACTGGGCCTGCGCGTCCGGAGCCTGTGCACCGCGACAGGGGAGGCCACAGCAGTGAGAGGCCCGCGTACCTCAAAAAAACCCCAAAAAACCCCACAAAAGAACCCAAACCCCTTTGCAGTAGGCCCCTTGTCCTCTCTGAGACTCAGGCATCATCTATAAACTGTGGATGTTTACAGTTATAGCCACTTCAGAGATCACGGTGAGGAAAACACTGTGCAGTGTATATAGTATTACTTCAGGCTTTCTGCACTAGGAGAGACCCAGGGCTAGCCTCTACAGATACTCAGACTCTGGGGTGCTGGGGAAGAGAGAACACAATTGTCCTGGAGCCCATGTTTATGACCTGTCTTCTATTCCTCTTTCCCTAGGCCATGTCTAGAGTAGAGGAGAATTATCTTGCAGTGCGGGCACTACATAATTCTTCTGGGGTCTGTGCCCATCACCCCTGCCTTCAGATGGGCTAGACAATGCCAGAAAGACAAACCTGTAACTGCCTCACTCCCATCCATCCGTGCCCCGCCTGGTGCTGGGGCCATGGCCCTGCACCTGCAGACTGGATGCTCTTTGCCTCTGCCAACCTGTGGTCTTGGTCGTGGACCAGCTCCTGTAACTCTGGTCCACAGTCTCAGTGGGTATTTTTCTTTTCCAACAACAGTCGCCTGTTCACTTTGAACTTACTATTTTCTGAAACACTTAGACAAAAGGTTGTTCAAAAGTTGGTTATAATGAGCTTTAAATAAAGACAGAGAGATAAATGGAAAAACAGAGATAAGTGGAAAATCACCTGATAATTTAAAAAATTATCTATAAATAATGTAAAATTTAAAAGATAAATAAAAATTGAAGCAAAAATTAACAAGTATGTCTTCTGTCTGAATATGGAAGATTTAAGTCTCCAGTTGCAGTTGTGTTACAGCATAATCATTCCGGTTTGTTGGTTTATTGTCCCTTCAAGTGGCCATTAATATGCTCTTTTATGGGGCATGGGTCACCACGGGGTGGCCTCAGCTGAAGATGTGCTTTAGCAACAACTGCTCAGTGAAATGGCCTAGATTTCTTATAATACCGTCCTCAGGTCATGGCATCTTTCTTTCACCTTTCTTCCAAAATGCATTTATGCATAACTTGTGTGTAGTCTTCAAAGGAACCTAACTTCTAACCAGTACAGGCATAGGTACAAATAGAAACTTCCCTAGTATTTACTTGTGGATTATTTTCTGCATTTTTCCATTTCTAAATCCTCCCAACAGACCAACTTTCTTTAGTAACAAAGAATACATTTCTCTTTAAGTTTGTGAAAGGAGCTACATAAAATTCTCCAGACACATGTTTAAAATGTGTGGTCAAACTGGCATCTGTCCTTGGAAATGGCCAGTGGTGGAGAATTTTTAAGTTTGTCTGATGATACCTCAAAGAGATTTTTTTAATGGAACATTAGGCCCTCAATTATGAATTGTTGCCACATTTTCAGATCTGCCCAGCGGACCTTTCAACTTTATGCTGTTTTTGTTGTTAATGAAAAACTCCATTCGTTTATGAAGCCTGGTTCTTCTTAGTGCTTTGACTTTAGAGAAGGATTTAATTTAGAAATTTAACCTGTGGAATAAACTATGTTTCACGTGAAACCATTTAGAGACAAATGGGTTTTTGTAATGCTATGAGATCAATTTATATTTCACCAACGAATTGCCGTATTCAATAGACTCAAAAGGCATACTGTTAATGCAAAATTTAAGCTATGGAAAACTTGCTTGTCCAAACACTAAGAAAGAATTTCCCCTCATAGCCTGGAGTCCTCTGCTTTGTTGATCTAAGATGTCAAGCACTGCTGCAGTTACCTGATGCAAGATAAGATTAAAACACAGCTAACACACAGCTGAGACACAGCTGAAGATTAAAAAACACTGAAGCACGGTAAATGATGGGAAAGTGAATGACCGAGGCAGGAAGGAGGAAAATAAACACATTTCTATGAAGTTATTAAAGGAAGGAATTGTGGGGAGTCAGGTAGTCTATTTCACATGTCAGACTAAGCCAGAATTAGTTTGCTTAGAAATCCACAGGCAGACACTAGGTGCAGTGATTATGAGCCTGGGCCTTGCTGCCAGACAAATATGGGTTCAGATCCCTGCTCTTTCGAGTGACCCTGGAGTTTTACTTATTATCTCTGTGGCTTTTTCCTTATATGTAAAATGGGAAAATAATTCCTACACTGGAGAGTTATTGTGATAATTAAATAAAAATGATCCCCTTAAAGCTCTTAACACAACACCTGACTTATTTCATGCTTAATGATAGGAGGAAGTCCAGAGACTTTTAGTTTTATTACAGTTAAGAACTATAGAACCATTTACCCTTTACTCTTTGTTTAAACAATGTTATGTTGAGACATTATTTACATACCATAAAATTTATCCAATGTTTAAGTGTATAATTCAGTGATTTTTGTTTTTTTTGGTAAATTTATAGTCATTCAGCCATCACTGCAATCCAAATCCAGTTTTAGAACATTTTCATAACCACAAAAAAATGTCCTCATGTCTATTTGAAGTTGATCTATGCCTAGGCAACCACTGATCTGCTTCCTACCCCTACGGATATACCTTTGCTGAACATTTCATATAAATGCAGTTGTATAGTATGTAGTCAGCTGCAACTGTGTTCTTTCACTTAGCCTAATTTTTTTTTTTTTTTGAGATTCACTCATGTTGTGGCATGTGTCAGTTTCTTATTCCCTTTTATTGCTGAATAGAATTCCATTACATAATGGTATTCCCCGCTCTGTACAGTTTGCTTTACTCCGACTTGATTTTACGAAAAACCCACATTAGTACCTGTTTTTGCTAACCAAAAGAAATCCAAAGAAGATGTTCGCTTTTGCAAAAATAGCGTTCAGAATTTGCTTTGCAGGGAGCCATTATACAGTCATCACCAACCCAAGCAGCAAGAGTGGCACTGCCAAGCTCCTTTCCCAGGAACTACACTCAGCATCAAGGCCCCATAGATTTGAACTGTGTCTGTGAGCATTTACGCTTTATCTTGATTTATTTTATGCATTCAGTTAGTAAGATGTGTCCTAAGGCAATAGCTTCTTCGCCTGCCACCATTTAGACTTACAAAAGGTTTCTTAGAAACCCACTACTTTTGGATAGTGGAGGAAACCCATATATGGACATAACACATCTTGTGCATCCATTCACCAGTTATTGGATTGTTTTTAGTCAGTTTGGATTGTTTCCGGTTTGGGACCATTATGAATAATGCTTCTGTGTACACTTACATACATGTCTTTGTGTGGACATGTATTTCCTTTTTTTTAATAAATTTATTTATTTATTTTATTTTTGGCTGCGTTGGATCTTCGTTGCTGCATGCGGGTTTTCTCTGGTTGCTGCGAGCGGGGGCTACTCTTCGTTGCAGTGCGCGGGCTTCTCACTGCAGTGGCTTCTCTTGTGGCAGAGCACGAGCTCTAGGCTCATGGGCTTCAGTAGTTGTGGCTCGTGGGCTCTAGAGCGCAGGCTCAGTAGTTGCGGCGCATGGGCTAGTTGCTCTGCGGCATGTGGGATCTTCCCGGACCAGAGCTCGAACCGGTGTCCCCTGCATTGGCAGGCGGATTCTTAACCACTGTGCCGCCAGGGAAGTCCCAACATATATTTTCTTTGGGTAGATTCTTAGGTATGGAATTTCTGGGTAGTATGAAAAGTTTATATTTAACAATTTAGTAAACTACCAAACTGTTTTCCAAGTTTCTGAACCATTTTACATTCCCACCAGCCATGTAAGAAGGTTCTGTTTTCTCCACGTCATCACCAATGCTTGGAATTGTCTGTCTTTTTTACTACAGTCATTCTAGTAGGTATGTAGTAGTATCTCATTATAGTTTTAATTTGCATTTCCCTAATGAGTAATGACATAGAGCATCTTTTAAAGTACTTATTAGCAGTCTATATATCTTTGCTGGTAAAATCTATTTTTAAGTCTTTTGTCCATTTCTTAATTGGGTGGTTTGTATTACTGAGTTGTAAGGGTTCTCTATATATACTGAATATATATCCTTTATCAGATAAAAATATTTGCTAATATTTGCTCCCGGTCTGTGGCTTATTTTTTGAACTTAAAAAGGCACCATGAAGAAAATGAAAAGTTTTAAATTTTGAAATGAAAAATTAAAATTTGTCTAATTTTATCAATTTTAATGGATTTAATGGATTATGCTTTTGGTGTCAGATCTAAGAACTCTTTATGTAGTCCAAGCCCACAAAGATCTTCTGCTACTATTTTTCCCAGAAGTTTTTTTAGTTCTAGCTCTTAAATTTAGTTGTATGATACATTTTGAGTTAATTTTTGCATAAGGAGTAAGGATCTATAATATTTTTTCATCTGGAAGATAATATTTTTGTATGTGGTATCCAATTGTTCTTATACTATTTGTTGAAAAGACTAGCCTTTCCCGCATTGGATCATCATGGCACATTTGCTAAAAACCAAATGAGCATACATGTAAGAGTATTTTTTAGACTTTCAATTCTGTTCCATTGATCTAAGTGCATATCCTTGCAAGTGTCCTGATTATTGTGCAGAGAGTCTCCTCTTATATCAATACCACAGTGTCTTGATTACCAAGTGTTGAGATCAAGTAGTAAGGCAGTACAAGTCTTCCAACTTTGTTTTTTTCCTATTGTTTTGATCAGTGTAGGTCTTTTGTACTTGCATAAAAGTTTTAGGATCAACTAATCAAATTCAATTAAAATGTCAAGTAAGATTTTGATAGGGATCACTTTGAATCTATAGATCAATTTGGAGATAACTGTCATCCTGAGAATGTGGAGTCTCACAATTTACGAACATGAAGTATCTCTCCCTTTATTTACATTTTCTTTAACTTCTCTCAGCACTGCTTTGTAGTTTTGGGGTACAAGTTCTTCATTTATTTTGTTAAATTTAGCTCTGAAGTCTTTCTTTTCTCTATTTTCTGAGAGTTTATGAATGATTGGTCTTATATCTTCTTTAAATATTTGATAGAATTCACCAGTGAAGCCACAGGGACCAGGCTTTTATTTGTGGGAAGATTATTAATTGCTAATCCAACTTATTTATATGTCATAGGTCTACTAATATTTTCTATTTTCTATTTTTCTTGAGTCAGTTTGGTAATTTGTGTCTTTCTGTAAATTTTTCTACTTCATATAAGTTATCTAACTTGTTGGCATGAAGTTATTCCTTTTAATTTCTGTAGGGTCAGTAGTGTTGTCCTCTCTTTCATCTTTGATTTGGTTAATTTCTGTCTTCTCTTTCTTTTACTGGGTCAGTCTAGCTAAGGGTTTGTAAATTTTGTTGATCATTTTAAAGAACCAACTGCTGGTTTTGTTGTTGCTCTTGTTTTTCTGTTTCCTGTTTCATTCATTTATGCTCAAATCCCTCAGAAATAAACACAGTATTCCAAAGTTTCACCTTTGTTCCATGCAGATCATTTTTTAACCTATAAATAGTTACTGAAATTGACTATTTAGAGGATCCTGGAATATGGTGTTAGTCTTTGAGGGTATAAAGGTGTCTTCAGGCCTTCTCCAAGGGGCTTTTTAAATCCCTAAATCTCCAAATTACTCTCCTGCCATGTGCAAAGCTTTCATGTCATTTAACCTTTATACTTAACCCTTTGCTCAGACAACCTCCCCCAAACATATTTTCCATAAATAGCCCAGACATGACTCCTCTTACAATTCTGTTTGGGGGAAGTCCTCTCCTTAGAAAGAGAGTGTGTGAAAAAAAATTTTTTGGCAAAGGTAAACATGATTATAATTGACAAAAAAAGATTTTTATCTTCCTCTGCTTTTTCTGCCATCTCATAAATCCACTCAAAACAGAAAAAGAATAAATGAAAGTGATCTTATCCCTCAGTATACAAACTTCTGAAGGAAGCATATGTTTTATGCTTTTTTCTGCTGTTTTGAGGGTCTGTTGAGAGATGCTAGTGAAGTCAGTTTCCATCAAGGGCTTCTGCTTGAGGTTGAAGAAGGTAGAAAGGGACTGGCACTTCTCAAAGCATAATAACTTGACAACTGGTATCAGAAATGTGGCAAGATAAACAGGATGATTACATGTCTGCAGGATGTGAGTATAGTTTTTTTCAGGAAGCCTTCCAAATGGTCGAGTTTTTCCAAGGGAAACATCAGAGAAAGAAAGCAAACTACTTAGGAAAGTTTCAAAATCATAGACTTAGACTGAAAACATGGCTCCTTGTAAACTGAAAAATTTTAGTCTAGCCAGTTAAATGCTTCATGATCACCTGGCCAATTTCTCCTCCCTTCTTTAGCTTCAAAAAGAATTTTTTTCTTTTTCTTCTTTTTAAAATGAATTAATTTTATTTTTGGCTGCTTTGGGTCTTCGTTGCAGTGCACGGGCTTCTCACTGTGGTGGCTTCTCTTATTGCAGAGCACAGGCTCTAGGCATGCGGTCTTCAGTAGTTGTGGCACGTGGGCTCAGTAGTTGTGGCACACGGGCTTAGTTGCTCTGTGGCATGTGGGATCTTCCCGGACCAGGGCTCAAACCTGTGTCCCCTGCATTGGCACATGGATTCTTAACCACTGTGCCACCAGGGAAGCCCCCAAAATAATTTCTTAGTGATCTTGATGTATTTACAATTTGATCAATGATGCAAAAATAGCTGCCAGATCCTGCCTGCCCAAATCCTATCCTGTGACGGTGATGAAAGATCTGCATGCTGTGAACCAAGTCTGGCAGGTTACAAGGAGCAACTTCTGGACCTGAAAAAGCGTTCTAGAATTAGGGTAATATGAATCCATGGGTGCCTGGGAGCCTGCTGAGCTGTCCTCCATAGTCATCTGTTACTGGGTTTCTACTCAGCTTTCTGTTTTGTCTTCTCTGTCATACCTATCTCACTCCTTCCAGTCTCCCTTTCCTAGGAGCTGGGTCAAGCTTCCTGCTTCAACGTGGACACATTACTTGGTGCTAAGGCCCTGTCACTCACATGAAGATGAGTCCCACCTCTGTCCAGAGAGTCCTGGAATTTCACCACCAGCCTGAATCAGACTGGTGAACTTGCTTGTGATATGGCTTGCAAGTGTGCCAACTCTCTCTCCTAACTATTATATCAGTGGTTGCTCCTATCTCCCTAGCAGCCCACAGTTCAGTGTGGAACTCATTGCTGAGGCCACACAGAACACGACTACATCCAGAGAGAGTTTTAAGAAGCCATAATGCAGAGGTTTGCTAACTCTATGACAGAGAATGTGCCGGTTTTTGGGAAAGTCAGTGGGCTTAGCGGTCTCTGCTTTCTTCCTTCAGGTTTTAGGAGCAAAGCAGAGAAGCCCTTCAAGCTGTAATAGAATAAAAGATTTTAGTTGAGAGGTAGTCATCTCCTTCTCTGCCTAGTCAGCCCACAGAGTAGAAAGCCAACTCAGCATCCAGCATTCTACTGTACAGTATTAGGTTTCAGTAGTAGCTGCACATATGTAACCGAGCTAGGCACTGGCCCAGCAAACGCATCCCAGAATATAATCAGGGAGGTAGGATTTGCTTGGAGTAGAAGCTGGAAGGAATTAATGACAACTCATGGTAAAGGGGGTAATGCCAGGAAGACTGGAATATAGTGTAGGAACAGGGCATTAGGCACCATAATGCCTACCCTATTTGCTGCTTCTCAACCCTGCCCTACCTGATACCTTACTTGTGGAAGCCTGGCATGTGATGGAGTCCCTCAGTGCTTTCAAAAAGAAAGAGGCATGGCTGCAATCTGAACTGAAATGTCCATGACAGCAATCATAAAAGACAACCACTTAAGAAAAATTTGTGGTGGATTTTCCAAAGAGAAGAGGAATCTGTGAGTTGGCCTGTCTCTTAATGAATCTGTCTGCTTCTTTCTTGAGTGCGAACCAAGTGAACATCTGCTTGACAGAAGACCAAACACGATCCTCAGTAGAAGTTCTCAAGGGATTGCTGTTAAATGAAAGTGTTTTTGCCCCTTTAAAAAGTAAGTCTGAGTTAACAAAGAGTTTGTTTTGGTGGCAGTAGGAGACTCAGCTCTATGGCCAACAGCTCTCTTCCATTAAAGATAACCTGAGAACTTTCTTGGTGTGGAATTCCAAAAGCCATTTCCTTCCAGTTCCTCTTACAGTATTGCGAGTGATGCCATGTCCTGCCTGCCACAGGGGCTGTCCCTCTGCTCATTCCTCCATGAGCTATTGGGCATTTTGCCATTGTTTACATTCACCTTCAGGTGTGTGAGACAGGTATATTACCTCTCAGAGTTTATACTACTTAGTGAAGGTCTCATTTGAAATTAAACAGATGAGTAATAAATTCTACCCCGTTTCACAAGATAAGCATTAGGCAAATGCATGTTACAGATTTCCACCACATAGTAGACAAAGATGAGCAGTTTTATGTCGTTGTAGAACCATAGCTTGTTAGGAGTTGAAAGGGACCTAGAAGGCCATATAATCCACCCCTCGCCATGGCATCTCCATTATACCTACGAAGAATACCTCCAGCTCAAGTCTGTAAGGAAGGAAAATGTGCTTTACAAGACTTGGGGTGTTTCAGATCAACTCTGCATATTTAAGGAGGGAAAATGAAAGTTTCTCCCCTTCTTTTCAATGGGAGGTTACCAATCTGCAAGTTTCCATTCCAGCTGGAAGTGCCTGTGCTCTCTCGCTCTCTCTCATTCCCTCTCTCTCTTGCTGTCTGCACTGTATGCCTGCTATTCTCATGTGTTTAATACTTCTCTGGCATTCATTTTATATGGTATTGATTGTAGCATCTTACATGTACATATATGACCCTCCTAATTAATTCGAAAATATAACTACATGAACTCTGGATGCATTGGTGCCTCCCACTTCATTTGGTCAGCTGGTTTGTAGAAAGTTTTTAAATCTAATTTTTGACTCCTTGAACAGATCATAATTTTTTCAGATACTTCTGAAAAAGTAGGCCTTAGGGTACCTCATGAAGAGTTATCCACTATCTCACTCTGACCTCAGATAAACCTTATGAAGAATCAGGGGCTGAGTTTCTTTATCTGCAATGTGAAGATGCATTTAGATTCATTTCGTGCTTCTCAAACCTCTTCACTTTGGAACCCCTGAAGACAGGAAAATAAGTACCTACTCCCTGAGTTTGAGGCTACTGGCTGCAAGTGAGATTCTTTTGAATCTCACTTTTTTTAAATTAGAAGTACAGGTAATTTTGCATTGTATTTTGCAACTATCTACCTGTGCAGCAAAATAACTTTTGCTTCAATCTTCAAGTCAAATTAAAACTCAGGAAGATTTCACAGTGTTTATTCAATTGCTTTCTGCACCACTGGTGCTGAGAAATGTCCTTCAGTTTGAGGTGCATGAGTCATCACTCTGTGATCTTATACTTTGTATAGCCATTCATTAGTAGAATGCCTACTATATGCAAGGCACATGGCCAGGCTCTAGTCTTGGACTAGGGCATTATATTCCACCACCGCCCTGAGGCTGATTGTTGGCCATGTTCATGATACAACTGCCATGCAGAGCGGGGTCTCAATAACTATTTGTCGATGACTTGGTTCCATGGTTCCCAATGGCCTACAGGGATAATTTTCAAATCATGGCCCCTGGACACTCAGAGTTTAGTGGCAGTTCTCTTGGCTCCGCGTGATGGGAGGCTGGGGGTGGGAGGTTGAACTTTTCCCTAGTCAAAACAGCTTTGCTTTTGTCTGTTTGCTGTAGTAGGTTTTTACTTACAGCTTTGTTTTTTGTAGATGTCCTTTATCCAGTTAAGAAGTAACCTATATTCCTAGATTTCTGAGAGTTTTGGCCAATAATTGATGTTTGATTTCGTAAAATGCTTTTTAACCAACTGTTGAGATTATTATATAGTTTTTCCTTTTTACTTGGTTAATATGATAATCTACATTGCTTTTAATGTTAAACCAGACTTGGATTCCTAGGAAATTTGTGTTTTCCTTTTTATATATTATTGGATTCAGTTTGCTAATTTTTTTTGTTGTTCATTTAGTTTTCTTATAATGTCTTTGTCTCCTTTCTGTATCAGGGTAATGCTATGACAATTTTATGGAAGACTTTGTGCAGAATTGGTATTATTTCTTCCCTAAATGTTTGGCAGAATTTACTAGTGAAGTCTTCTGGGCTCGGTGATTATTTTGTGGGGAGGTTTTTAACAAAGTCAACTTATTAAATAAGTATAGGGCTAATCAAGTTATCTGTTTTTTCTTGAGTAAGTTTTGGTAGTTTCATGTCTTTGAAGAAACTTATCCATTTCACCTAAGTTGGTAGATTTATTGGCATAAAGTTGTCATAACATTCCCTTATTATACTCTTTTAACATCTGTTGAATCTATAGTGGTGATACCTCTCTACTCCTTGAGGTTGGTAATCATGTCTTTCTTTTTTCCCTGATTAATCTAGCTATATAGGTTTATACATTTTATAGATGTTCTCAAAGAACCAATGCTTTGTTTAATTGATTTTTCTCTATTCTCTATTTTATTGATTTCTGTACTGCTCTTTATTAGTTTCTTTCTTCTACAATTATCTTGGGTTTAATTTGTGCTGCTTTTTCTAGTTACTTAGGTAGAAGCTGAGGTCATTGATTTGAGACTTTTCTTCTTTTCTAATATAAACATTTAATACTGTAAATTTCTCCCTTAGTACTGCTTTAACAGCATCCTACAAATTCTGATATGTTGTGTTTCCATTTTCATTCAGTTCAGAATATTTTCTAATATCTTTTTTGAGTTATTTAACCCATACGTTATTTTGAAGTATGTTATTTAGTTTCCAGATATTTGGGGGATTTTCCGGATATCTTTCTGTTATTGATTTCTTTACACACATGCACTGATAAGTATTCCACTGAATACTCAAGGGGAAACCTCTGCAGATCTCCAGTTTCTATCTGTACAGCTGTCTCCTCTATAGTACTTTGTCCTATGAATTCTCACTGCCTTGATCGCCCCTGGCTCTTAGCTACATCTCCTTAACTCAGGATGTCCTTTGGGTGCCTCCTGGCACCCTTTCCTCCCTGTATCTCCTTTCCCTCCCTGTATCACACCCTGGTAACTCTCAGAGTTTAAAGCTGGAATAATTGTAGGGCTCACCTTTTTTTTCTTCCCATCTGTCAGAGACCACTATTCTTCATTGCTGATACCTGTGTCTTGAAATCTTTGTTCTATGCATTCTGTTGGATTTCTGGTTGTTTCAGACAGGTGAGTAAATCTAATACCTGTGACTTCATCTTGCCTTGAAGTAGAAGTCTGGACTGTGTTCTTTAACATACGTATTCATCCCTTGCTATATCTAATATAGTACCATTTGCATGGAGAAAAAAATCCATGTGCACAGATGAAGTATACAGGGATAGGAGACAGAAAGCCTAGGGTCTAGTCCCTGGTGCTTGGAACAACTGATTATGTGCCCTTGGGCATTCATTTAACCTTCCGAATGTAGTCATCTACCCTACCCAGTCTAATAAGAAGAATTACCATTTAATGAGCATGCGCCCTATGACGGGCACTGTGCTGAGAGCTTTATGTAATTGTCTTATTTAATACTCACAAGGTAGCTTAGCAAAGATTATCTCCTTGAGTCCTCACAGCATTCCTGTGAGGTAAATTTTATTAACCCACATGTCATGATAAAGATAAAGATAAAGCCTTTGGCCCAGTTAAGTGTCTTGTCCCAGGTCACTCATCTGGTCAGTTCCGTAGCAGAGTTCAAACAAATCCATTACCTATGTCCCACTGCCACAGACTTGACAGGTTTGTGAAAATTAAGAGAGTTAATGGATGCAAGCATGCCTTGCAGAATGTAAAACTTAGTAAAAAAATAGTAACAGCTTGGTAATAATAATTCACTATCAGTGAATTAATCTCATTTCTGACTGTTTCTGTATATACCTCTAAGGAAAAAACAAATCAGTGTTCTCAATTTTGAGATGAAAGTTTCAAGCACTTTGAGATACTTTATTATTCAACATGTCTATAACTCATCATGGTTGTAAGCAAAAAGAATTAGAAGTTTACATCACAGATTTGCTAAAAGTGAAGAATATTTCTCCTTATTGCCTTCTATCAAGATTGCACAGATACAGAGCCCAGTTCGATGGGGCCTTTGATTTTCTACCCTGTGCTAGTTAGTGAAGGACTCTAGTGAAAGGAATGTTTTATCTTGTCATCTGCTTATCAGACAGCTGGAGTCTACTGACAAGTCCACTCTTCTTGCCAAGCCAGACTTCAGGCCAATTAGGGCCTCTGCTCCCAGGGGAGAAGAATATGATTTGACATGATTCAGGCGAGGTACGTGTGGACTGGCTCACAGACAGCTTCACATTTTGTTGCCAACAGCTTAGGAATCTACAGTCTTTTTTCATATGAGGTTACATATGAAAAAAAAATGTGTGTTTTTCTTCTGTTTTTATTGCTGAATTGTGCAAATAAGAAGAGGAAGCTAGTTGGCCCACTCATTTTTGTCTTCCTAAGAAGAATGCTGACTTTCCAATTTTTAACAAAGGGATCTCAGACTTTAACTTCTTAAATGACCCAAGAAACGTGGTTGAGGTCACTAGAGGGAGAAAACAATTATGGACTTTATAGAGAGCAAACAAATAGAAAACTCTTAGAGGACTGATGTGTTTTTAACTTTTTTTTTTTTTTTTTTTTTTTGCGGTACGCGGGCCTCTCACTGTTGTGGCCTCTCCCGTTGTGGAGCACAGGCTCCGGATGCGCAGGCTCAGTGGCCATGGGCCACGGGCCCAGCCGCTCCGTGGCATGTGGGATCTTCCCGGACCGGGGCACAAACCCGCGTCCCCTACATCGGCAGGCGGACTCTCAACCACTGCGCCACCAGGGAAGCCCTCTTTTTAACTTTTAAGGGCATGTTCTCAAGTCAAATAGCTGATGGCGCAGATCAATGCAGCGTTCGCAATGTGTTCATGTAGAAAGCTGCTGACTTCTAAATGCCACTCATCTGATAGGACTACAATGACAAACTAGAATGTTACTTATTTTTTCATGTTGGAAATATGAACCTGCTTGTTTGCTGGTTGGTTTACTCTTTTGCCTCCAATCCTGTCTGGTAGAAGAACTTGCACATAGAACTTGCACATATGGATTCCTGTCCATCACATACCTCTGGTCGTCCTGTAAGCTGTTTCATGCTAAGAAGTATTTGTCTCAGGATAAAAAAGTCAGGCAAGTGGAATTATATTTTCCAATCAGAAAATGCCAACATACACATTAAGAGGTCAATAGTGCCACACTTGGCCAACCAATTAAAAATGTTTCTGTTGAAATAGTTCAGAGTCATTATATCTTCATGTATTCATTCATTCCACTTGGTTGAAAATATTTTTTCTCTTCTACTAACATGATACAATTCTTTAACTAAGCAGCCACTAGAAATTCTGGTCCAATCACACAGTCTTTTCCCAGTAAGAAATAGTTTCAGATTTCTGATTCTGTCTTGAGAGTTTTGGTGGGCCTACTAAGGCAGTTCAGGAAGTAGATGGTTGCAGCAGTATGTTCTTTAAATCATCCATGAACAGTAAAAGTGAGACATATCTCATTCATCTTTGGATTCCACGTATCCAGGTGCCTGCACATAGCATATCCTCAATAAAGTTTTTCTTTTTTTTTTTGCGGTACGCGGGCCTTTCACTGTTGTGGCCTCTCCAGTTGCAGAACACAGTCATCCAGACGCGCAGGCTCAGCGGCCATGGCTCACGGGCCCAGCCGCTCCGCGGCATGTGGGATCTTCCCGGACCAGGTCACGAACCCGCGTACCCTGCGTCGGCAGGCGGACTCCCAACCACTGCGCCACCAGGGAAGCCCCTCAATAAAGTTTTGTTGTGTGAATAAATGATGAAGACTTTCCTGTCTGGCATCCTGTGAAAGATGACAAAAGAATCAGGAAATTATTTGCATGTTCCTTGAGGAAAACCTTTTGGTGATTCAGTGATGATTCAGGTTGGAATTCTAAGGTCTCTCCCAGACTTATGATTCTATCATTTTTTTTTGTTTTGTTTTGTTTTGTTTTGCGGTACGGGGGCCTCTCACTATTGTGGCCTCTCCCTCTGCTGAGCACAGGCTCCGGACGCGCAGGCTCAGAGGCCATGGCTCACGGGCCTAGCTGCTCCATGGCATGTGGGATCTTCCCGGACCGGGACATGAACCCATGTCCCCTCCATCGGCAGGCGAACTCTCAACCACTGCGCCACCAGGGAAGCCCTCTATCATTCTTTTTAATGTTGAGTTTTCAACATTTCATTGGATATAAGTTGAAGCATTTCTAAACCTTTTCACTGAAGAAAACCTTCTTGATCTTGATACTAAACTGCTTATGAGAGAGACCCAGAAAGTTACAGTAAGGTCTTCTGTCATGTTAGGCTTTCATTAGCTCAACATTAGCAGAGCCCAGCTGACTGAAACCAAATAAGAAATATTGATTGAGTGTGAAATGATACTTGCTAAAAACATCTGAGCTCTAGAACCTATGTGAAGACAATGTGAAGTCATTCTTCATCACCAGCACACCCAGCCTTAACCTTGAAGCTTTATCTATTGGGACTTCAGTCCTATCAGATTTTATGAGCTTAGTAGGAATGCTTTAAACAGGTGCTGCTGTGAAATATATTGTAGTACTGGTTAACTAAGCTACATACTTTTCTTTTGCCTCTTTTCACAGTTCTTCCAAGATGATGACTGACAAAGAATATTGTAAAAAGTCACATGAGTGGTACACTTGTAGATAATAAGAACAGAGAAATAAAACCTAGGATCTCAGCCCAGCCTTGCAGATAGTTGCCAAATGCATCTTTTCTGTGGGCTGGCTGTGCCTCTTTGTACTCACCAGTGTGCCTTTCTCTCCTTCTTGCTGCACCCTACTTCTCTCTTTTCATTTTTGTATGATTAGGTCAGTGGACCATAAGCGCCTTCCTGTTACACATGGTTTAGACCTTCTCATACTCTTAGTATGCGTATGCTGTTAAAGTACAGATTCTGATTTAATAGTCCAGGGGTGGTAGGGTGGGAGAGGTTCTGCATTTCTAACAAGTTCCCAGATGATGCCTGCGCTGAAATCTGTACTTTGAGTACTGGGCTTTAGACCAGAGCAGTTGTACTTCGTTGTATGTTTGTACATAGTTTTAGTTTTTAAAATCCTGATACCCAGACTGTACCCCAGGCCAATTAGATCAGAATCTTTGAGGGTAGATCCAGGCAATGGCTGCTGGTAAGTGCTAGCAAACAGCTCTCCCTGATTTGTAGTATTTGCCAGTTTCCATGATGTAAATACTCCCATCATTTCAAGCCACAAACATAATGCCATGGAACATGGAGTTGGAAAGAAGTGCTAACATTCAGCCTGTGAGCCAGCACACACTGTCTTCAGCACTCCACTAGATCCAGGCATCTTCATTTTTATAGCTCCCCAAGTGCGTGAGCTGTAACTGATTCCCTTTTGAGGCCAAAATGGAGAACTGCTGTTTTAAAGTTAAACTGTCTCTATTACTTAAAGATATGTTTCTTCATTCAGCGTTGGTGCCCTGGACTTTTGAATCTGCCCTCTACTCTCCTACCTCATTAGCCCACTTTCATTCTCAAAACCATGTTAGGATCTGACCAGTGTCACACCCCTCTCTTGTGCAGTATACAGTTAAGTGCTTAGAAATTCCAATATGATACTACTTCTGGAGCCTACTTCTACCCAGTCTCACCCCACCTGCATGAGTGTTACTCCATTCAACGATACCTGTTTTTGTGTAAGACAGTAGAATGGCAGCAGGCGTGTTGTTTTGAAATCCAAACTGAGAATTCTTCCAAAGTCAGAGTCAAGTCCTCAGGAACAGCGGCAACTTCTCCTTCCAAGTTTAACTTTCAGCAAGTCCACTCACTTTATTCAAGGGACATGTGGAGCAGGAAATGGATATCCTGAAGATTCAACTTCTGGCTCTGCTACTGATTGTTCAGTGACCCTGGGCAAGTAACTTATCCTTTCTGAGCTTCAGTTTTCTCACAGCAAAATGCAGATAATAACTGTACTTACTTCATAGGATCATCATGCCTGGCACAGAGTGGGCACTCGGTAAATGTTAATTATTACTACAGCTCTTATTACTAGTATAATTCTACTGATGGTGATAACTTTGTGTTCTGAGCGCGCAGGGACCCCAGATATATATCAGTATAGAGACATTCAGAAGGAAGGAGATAACCTAGCCCGGGTTCAAGCCTGGCTAACAGCTCACAGCTCAGGAACACCCCAAGCCCTAGGAATACCCATACCCTCCACAGCACAGCACCACATATTTCTGTCTTTTATCTAACCCTGGCTCATAACCTCAACTTTCCTTTCTTAACTTCCTCACTCTCCTTTTATGAATTGAAACAAAGACATACTTCTTTTAGCCTCCCAGATACAGAAGCCTTTATATGATAATTTTTTGGTGGGAAGGTGAATGAGAATGAGGGAGAAAGAACTAATTATCCTTTCCTTTGTTATAATTAGAAAGATGTCTTTGTTTCAGTGTCCATCTGTGGCTCCCAGGCTTACTGAGGACACCATGAGGACTATTTTAAAGGATGGACAGAATATTTGTACTCAGGAAGAATTGATGTTTCACAGGAAGGAAGCGTGGACAAGTGGCAGTCTCCCACATGGAAACTTTCCCCCTAACTGTTCAATTCCTTAAACAGAAGCCACTTCCTTTGAATTGTGGGGTGTCACTTTTCTTCTGAAATACACCCCTGCTTCCTGGTTTATGACTGTTACGCATGAGAAAAAGCTTTTTTTCAGAGAAAAATACAGCATACTTGTTGCACGTGATACAATGTATTGGTCATGGCAGTTTAATTCGGTGAGGGGTTACAGGTTTCATTTTGCAAAGAAGCAAAATTTAACCTTTGGTAAATGGCCCCTGTTTTATCACAGCGTATAAAATAAATCTAAGCAAAGGAATTTTCTCTTTCAAGGGCTGCTTAAAATTCACCTCCTCCAGACTAACTCCTTGATCCAACCCCCAAAAAAACAAGCAAACAGGGCTTCCCTGGTGGCGCAGTGGTTGAGAGTCCGCCTGCCGATGCAGGGGACACGGGTTCGTGCACCGGTTCGGGAAGATCCCACATGCCGCGGAGCGGCTGGGCCCGTGAGCCATGGCCGCTGAGCCTGCGCGTCCGGAGCCTGTGCTCCACAACGGGAGAGGCCACAAGAGTGAGAGGCCCGCGTACCGCAAAAAAAAAAAAAAACAAAAAAAACAAGCAAACAAACATCGTCAAATATGTTTTGGGAATCATTGTGTGCCACCTATTATGCTGGGTTCTCTCACATGAGTCACCTCTAGTCAGAACTAAGTGCTCTCCATCAGTCTCCCATTACACTTCTCCCTCATTTAGAGTGGGGGTAACCTGGGGAAAGGGAGATTGAATAAAGACACAGCATTGATCCCAGAGAAATATGCATGTCTAAGCTAAGGCTGAGGGAATGGAGAGAAGGGAAGGTTAAAGAAGTGGAATTAGTAAGCCTTCAAGCTTGAATAGATGTGGAGGGAAAGGTCAGGGTGGGATCAACACTGCACTCCAGCTTTTAGCTTTGGGTGATTCAAAATTGAGAAGGTCGAGCAGATTGGAAGGTCTATGAAACTACTGACTTCAGGCAAAAATGAAAGAAGCTGATTACTATGCACTAAAATTATAACATGACTGCTTCAGAGAAAAGATTTATAAACATTGATTTTGATTAATACTGCCCCTCTAATGCTTTCTAATTAAACCATCAACCGTCAGGACTTACTAAGGATGGGGAATTAGATACAGCCAAGTTTGTCCAGAAAGAACATGAAATACTCTTAATGTCTAAGCCTGAAACTAACAGGTTTGTTCACTGCACATTTCTTGAGCATTGACTCTATGGCAGGTGCTGAGCCTGCACAGATGGGTGGTACTCACTACCTGTCGTGGTGAAGCTCTTCAGTCTGGAGAGACAGATGTGCAAATGATTAACTGTGATAGATGTGATAAGTCCTATTGTAGAGCTACACAAGAGGCAGGGGCAAGGCACCCTCACCATCTACCCACAAGCCTAGGCCAGATGGTGCCACACCCCCCACTGGACATATTTGCAATGTAAGAGACCTGATCCTTGATTGTTACCACCTCCATTGTGCCCCCTTATAGTCATGTAAGGAAGAGAAGCTGAGAGGACTTAAACTTTGGAGTCAGGCAAATCTGAGTTCCAAGCCCAGATCCAAACTTGCTACCTGTGTGACCTTGAGCAAGGTAGTCTATCCTTAAGCCTCAATTTCCTCATTTGTGAAATGGGGATGACTACCACTTCATCAGATTATTGTGAAAATAAAACTGGGTAAGGTATGTTAAGTGGATGTCATATAGTAGGTATTCAAGGAATATTAATTCTGAGACTGTATTCCCATTTTCACTAATGTTTATATAGTGTCATCAAGAAGGAGTAAAATTCTACAGATGAATATTTAATCATACTCTGAAAACTTTAGTGTAAACTAAAGTGGGCTAGAGTCAGCACATTGGGTCTGAGCAGTGTGTGTGTCTCTAGTAAATAGTTTAACCTTGAGAAAAGCCTCTTACACTGCCTGCTGATCTTATCTCCAAGCCTGGACTTTTCTCTTTCCGGGCCCCAGAAACTCCCCTGTTAAAAGGAGATATCTCATACTGGTGATAACATAATATTTCTTTTATTTTACTTGTTTATATATTGAATAAATTTTTATTTTTATCTGAGATGAACACGTAAGTTTAAAAAACTAGTAACTATGAATCATAAAATGGAAATGTTCATCCCCTCTGCATCCTCCACTCTGAATTTCAGTCAGCCACTTTTAGCATTCTTAACTGTTTATTTGGGAATTTACTTCTATGTATCTAAATAACATCCTTACACTACAATTCTTGGTTATTTGTATAATTTTAATCATTATTCATTGATTTCCCACTGTGGGAAAAAAGGATTTAACACTCCTTTCATAGATACACACACACACACACACACACACACACACACACACACACCACTCCTCGTCCATCCTTCTTATATAGATCATAAATGTTGGTTAGATATTCAAATTTTACATTGTTATTCACAGTTAAGTCAGATAATGAATATGGTTACATACAATTGCATTTCCTTCCTTACACAAATTTTTTGTTTCCCTAAAGGTAATAATTTCATTGATTTCCTGTTTGCTTAGTTTTCCTCCTAGTAGCACTAGTTCATCCCAAAATGCTTATAAAAAGTATGTGTCCTTTCACTACATTTGAACACATCTGGCAATCTCTCAGTTTGTGGAAGACATTTCTCTTGAAGTCCTGCATCCTCTTGTTCCAAATTGGGCTAGTTGCTCTCCAGGCCTGCTATGTAACCAAATTCCTGGGATCTTAATCTCCTTTCACCATCTTCCTGGGATACTCTTACCCTCACTATGGTGATGGGTTCTCTATTTCCTGGATTCCATGTGTTCTTCCTGCTTGTTTTACTCCCTCATTTTGTAGAAGCACATTGTCCAGTAATGTTTTCTAAAAGGGGAAGAATGGCTTTTGTTTTTGGATATTGCATACCTGAAAATGTCTTTATTCTACCCTTTCATTTGAATGATAGTTTGATTTGGTATAGAATTACCAATACAGGTCAGAAATATTTTTTTCTCCCAATTTTAAAGAATCACTCCGTTGCTTTTATAATTGGGTGCTTTTCTGATTGTCAGTACTTTCTAGGTGAACTGTTTTTTTTCGTTTTATGTATTTATTTTTTAATCACTGTAAACTTTAAACATGTTCTGTTTAACTCTAGTGTCTTAAAATTTCACAGTTACGTGTTTTAATGTAGGCCTAGTTTCATTTATTGTTAGCGGGCCCTTTCAAACTGGAAAGTCATCTTTCTATTCTTAGTTAAGATAATTTTCTTTAAATAATACTAATATGCTCTGAAGTCATGAGTTCAAAAGTCGCTTTCAGATTTATTTTAATTCTTTTTTTATTGAAGTACAGTTGGTTTACAATATTATATTAGTTTCATGTATAAAATATAGCAATTTGATATTTTCACAGATTATACTCCATTTAAAGTTATTATAAAATATTGGTTATATTCTCTGTACTGTATATTACATCCTAGTATATTATTTATCAGATTTAAAAAAAATTCTTATTAAAATTATTGCTTGACCTTTTTTTGTTTTTTTTTTTAATTTTTTAATTTTTTGAAAAGATTTTTATTGGAATTGTTGAAAATCAGAATTACCAAAAATGTAATTTGGGTATTACTTCACAAATTACTTATTAATGCCAATTTTCATCATTTTTTCTGTCCAGAGCTATAAAAGAAAAAAGTCTTTCTAATGTAATGAAAAAGACAAGTTAAAGATTAGTATATGTAGCATGTATTACACTTTAGCTAATTATGCTTATGAGGTCAATTGTTGTATGGAAACTCAACCTCGTTTATTGGACATCTTTAGAAAATGATCAATTCCACAGAGAAATTTATGTACACACCCTTATTTTCATTTTACCTATATTTAATTAAAATATTCCTCAAAGATGTTATTTGTTTGCCTAACTTAAACCAGGACCGCCCTTTTAACAGACCCTACTGAGTATTTATTTATTCTTTCATTTAATTAGTCAACAAGTGTTGTGTAAGTTTTTCTTGGTGAGTCAGGATCATCATTATACATTATGTGTTAAACATTATTATACATTATAGTGTTAAACTTCAAGACAGTTTTGCCCTTTAGGTGCCGTGAAGTTGTGTAGTGCAATTGGCCTCAAATACAATGCTTTGAGAAAATTAACGCTTTTTGAGAAAAAGCTCACGTGACTCAGTAAGGAAAAGAAAAACAACCCAATAGGAAAAATAATAAACAGGTATTTCACAGAAAAGGGATAACACATGGCTCATAAACATATGAAAAGATTCTCAATTTCTTAGGGACCAGAGAAATACAAATTAAAACCACAATGAGTTACCATTGTACACCACCACTAGCTAAGCCCGACAAATCCAAGTGTTACTGAGGATGTGGAGCTATAGGCCTCTTTTATACTGCTAGTAGAAGTATAAATTTGTGTAATTCTGTGGAAAACAATTTGGCATTAGCCAGTAACGTTGAACATGCACATTCCTGCTACCCAGTGATTCCATTCCTAAGTGTGAACCCTACGAAAAATCTTACATCTGTGTAGAAGATGTATATAAGAATGTTCTGCCAGTGTAGTTTATGGGGGAAAACTGAAACAACCTAAATATACATGTGCTGTAGAAAAGATGGATGAATTGGAGTGTACTCATACACTGGAATGCCATCCAGCAGTGAAAATTAGTGCATTATAACTACTTGCATCAATATGGATGAATGTTATAAATAATGTTGAGGGAAAAAAAAGGAAGTCTCAGAAGGAGACATACAAGTATTTATCAATTTATATAAAGTTAAAAAGCTGACCTTACAGAATATATTTTGTAGGGATATATATAAACCTCGATCCAACTATAAAGAAAAGCAAAAAAAAAAAAAAGATTAAGAAATAATGCCCAGGTAGTATCCTACTGAAGACATGCCTCGAAAGCTGTTGAGTCACTGCAGAAAACCCTTCAGTAAGCATGTGAGAAAACTGCGCGCTAGCGTCACTCCTGAGACTGTTCTGATCATCCTCACTGGGCGCCACAGAGGCAAGAGGGTCATGTTCCTGAAGCAGCTGAGCAGTGGCTTGCTACTTGTGACTGGGCCTCTGTCCCTCAATCAAGTTCCTCTGCGGAGAGCACACCAGAAATCTGTCATTGCCGCTTCCACCAAAGTTGATATCAGTGGTGTGAAAATCCCAGAACATCTCACTGACGCTCGCTTCAAGAAGAAGCAGCTCCGTAAGCCCAGGCACCAGGAAGGTGAGATCTTCGACACAGAGAGAGAGAAATCCAAGATTACAGAGCAGCGCAAGGTTGATCAGAAAGCTGTGGACTCCCAAATTCTGCGAAGAATCAAAGCCGTTCCTCAGCTCCAGGGCTACCTCCGCTCTGTGTTTGCTCTCACACATGAAATTTATCCTCACAAAGTAATGTTCTAAACTTCTTACAAGGAACCTTAGTAAATAACTCGGTCCATTAAAAAAAAAAGGAATTATCCAGAGAGTATTTACATGGGAGGAGGGTGGGTTAGGGGTATGATTATAGAAGGATACAAAGAGGGATTCAAAGACATGGTAATGTTCTATATTACCTCAGTATCATTTCATTAAACCAATATTTCCTAAATGCCTGCTATGTGCTAGGTACTGCTGTAAGCACGTAGGAGTACAAGAGCCCTTTATGGAGAACATATTCTACAAGAAAAGACAAAAAAATGAATGAAATAAATTATTAAATTATTATTGTTTTAGAAGGTGATAAGTTCTATGGAAAAAATAAGAAGGTGAGGGAGTTTAAGACAGAGCAGAGTGAGCGTATGGTTTGCAGAATTAAATGAGATGAGGCTTCATTGAGGTGACATTTGAGCCAAGATTTGAAGGGCATGAGAGAGTAGGCCACATGGCTTTCTGGGTGAGTAACATTTTAGGCAGAGGGACTAGCCAGCGCAATGGACTTGCTATGGCAATATGTCTGATGTCTTCAGGAAGACATCGGGAGGGCACTGCAGCTGAAACAGAATAGGCAATATGGTCAGAGACGTGTCAGCAGGGCTTTATAGGGCTTTATTAGATGCTAGGTCAGAGACTGGCAAACTTCTTCTGTAAAGGACCAGATAGTAAATATTTTAAGCTTTATGGGCCATAGGGTCTCAGTTGCAAACACTCAACTCTGCTGTTGTAACATGAAAGTAGCATAGACAATATGTAATGAGTGGACGTGGTTGTTTTTGTATTCCAGTAAAACTTTACAAAAATAGATGGTGACTGGATTTGATTTATAGGCTGTGGTTTGCTAACTCCCGTGCTAGGTCTCATGGGAGGCCATTGCAGGTTTTTGAACTGAAGAACAGCAGGCTCTGACTTAGTCATTTAAAAGAATCATTCTGGCTGTAATGTTAAGAGTAGATTGTAGAGAGTGCCAAGGGTGAAGCAAGGAGATCTTCTCTTGGAATAATCGGGCGAGAGGTGATAGAGGCTTGAATCTTGACGGCACAGCTGAGGTAGAGAAAAGGGGTCCGTTTCTCTGCTTTTGACAGTAGAGTTAACTGGATTTGCTGATTGATTGGATGTGGGTGTGAGAAAAGAGTCAAGGATGACTAAAGTTTTCAGCCTGAGCATCATTTAAGGAGAGAAAAACCCTTTGTGGTTGCACATTACTTTTTAAATTATATATTATGTTTTATAAACTTTATGTCTGGTATATTTAACAATATTTTTTTTAAAGGAGAACATGTTCTTTAACATGTTCCATCCAGGATCTGGTGTTTTATTCAGCAGCTTAACTAACCAGATTTTGCCTCCTTATCCTATTTCACAAACAGAAAATTCTGTTTTCCCTCCTTCCTTTTGCATTTTTTGCCCCAAGCATATGAGCTGCCAGAAATAGCACAAAATGACCAGACTGACTCAGGAGAGGAAGAAGGAAAATGTCTAGAAGAAATGGAAACTTAAGATTCAAGATTCTCCTGAGCATTGCAGTTTTTTCACCATTCTCCTGAAACCAATCCCCTATAAGGGAATATCACCAGCACTACAGGACAAGTAGAAGGGAAAGAAAGCTGGAGGAAGGGTAGGCATGGGAAGAGAAAGGGAAGGAGAGAAGGAATGAAGGAGAACACAAAGGACTGCTGGCTCTGTTGAGATGACACCAAAGCAATAGCTATAATTGATGAGAAGAATTTTTGTTAGATAAATTTCAGTTCTCCCAGCGTTTACTAAAAGGACAAGAGAGAAGCTTAGGAAGGGGAAGGAAAACAAGATCCATCCCTGGGACCCTATGCTGAAGTTGCTGTAGTGTATTCAATAGTGCTTTTTTTTTTTTTTAAATTTATTTATTTTTGCTGTGTTGGGTCTTCGTTTCTGTGCGAGGGCTTTCTCTAGTTGTGGCAAGCGGGGGCCACTCTTCATCGTGGTGCGCAGGCCTCTCGCTATCGCGACCTCTCTTGTTGCAGAGCACAGGTTCCAGACGCGCAGGCTCAGTAGTTGTGGCTCACGGGCCTAGTTGCTCCATGGCATGTGGGATCTTCCCAGACCAGGGATCGAACCCGTGTCCCCTGCATTGGCAGGCAGATTCTCAACCACTGCGCCACCAGGGAAGCCCTCAATAGTGCTTTTGACGATGGTGGCGAATCCATTTACAGTGAAGTGATGTCACTGTAGAGGCAAAGAATTGGGGTTTTTTCAATATCATTCAAAAGAAGCAGACGAGAACAATGAGCCTTATAGAAGCTTAACATATTTATACAGATCTCGGAATTTTAAGAAAAAGAAACTATGTTAGGATTGAAAATGATTCTTACTCCCATGGGAATTTATAATTTACAGGGAGAAGAAAAATACATACAAAAACAAAGAAGTGAATGAGGTGGGTGGGAATATGGGGCTGCCCCGGCAGGTTGTTCGCATTGGAGCTCTGGTGCTCTGGTGTGCGCTGTTTCTAAATTCCAAGCATCTCCTGAGGCTCCTGAGGCTGAGGGCAGAAAGAATGTTTACAAACTATTTCTGGTCTAGAGCCTCCGTCCACACTTCATCTAAGTCAGCTCCATCCAACCTTAACATCCATAACATTCTGAGAGTCAAAACTTGCCCTGGACTGAGATTCCAGACCAGATTTAGGTCTGAGAGGAAGTAAATGTGTGTTTCCCTGACACATCCGAGACAAGGAGAGATACCAAGGTAGAAAATTCAGACTAAGCCAGAAAACGCCAGGGAGCCAGAGGAGAAAGCCTCCATGGAAATGCCAGTAACAGCCCTAATCTGGGGTGCAGGGCAAGTACAGAGAGAGCCAAGAGTTCAGAAGTGGACTGATGAGAGTGAGCTCAATTAGGCGGCATCAAAAGGGAGGTGAGAGTGGGAGCCCAGAGACTGTTGAACATCTGCTAGCATTTGCAACTTGGTTTTACGGATCGTGTGGGTGTGTTAGCCTGGCTTAAAAGTATCAGGGGGTGGAGTAGCCACTTGGCACAGACTGGAACCACATGGACCTCCAGTGGTGGAGTTGAGAGTTGAGGCTGGAAAAGGACTTGTGGGACTATTCATTCCTTGGGGCTGTACACCAGAAGCAGGGGAAGACATTTTAAAACAGGAAATGTGGAAAAAAAAAAAAAAAAAGGAGGGGAAAAGGGTATTTGTTGTAATTATAGGAATATGGGCCCTGAATATGGGAGAAGTTTTGTTCCAACTTCTCCACTTACTAGGCTGTGTGACTTTGTGCAAATAATGTAAAATTCCTGAGCCTAAATTTTCTCATCTTTAAAACTGAGATTATAATACCCAACTCACAGTTATTGACATGGTTCTATATAATAATATTACATATAGATACATACGAGTTTTATATACCTATATGGACTTACATAGTGCTTGGTATCGAATAGGTGCTCAATAATTGATAGTTCCCTTCTTCCTCTTTTTTTTATTGTCATGTTCCTTGACAAATGATTAGATTAGTCAGTAACTGATTATTTATTGAGAAGTATTATTTGTATAAAAAATTTAATACAACTGTGGACTTCAGTTAATAATAATGTGGTAATATTCATCAGTTGTAACAAATGTATCACTAATACAAGATGTTAATAACAAGAGAAACTTCATGTGCAGGGAAGAGGAGGTATATGGGAACTCTTTGTACTTTCACTCAATTTTTCTGTAATCATAAAACTACTCTAAAAAACAAAGCCTATTTTTTTTTTAATGTATGAGGTACAGCAGGTGAAGATAAAAAAGTAAAAGATACGGTCTCTGCTCTCTAGAATTTTACAGTTAGTTGAAAACACAGACACACAAAAGGGAAGAGCTAGTTTATGAGGGCAAGGCATACCTTTTTAAGATGTTAAACCAGGGTTTCTCCACAGCAGCCCTGTTGACATTTTGGATTTATGTTGTCAGGGCTGTCTGATGCACTGTACAGATTGATCAACAAGTTTACAGATTTTGCCCTATGTCCCTGCGAGGCAAAATTGCCCCTGGATGAGAATCACTTAGTTTTATAAGTTGTCCTCTTCTTTCATCCCCACCTTCCATTGATCCATCAGGAAGTTCTATATTATGTCGCTCTTGTTTACCTTGGATCCTATTTTGTACCATGAAGTATGCCCTGAGATATGCCCTCTACCACTAGAAAGCTGCTACATCAATTGAGGGCGAAATCACCCTACGTGATGTCCCTGCTTCTGCACTATCTCCTTCAATTCATTTTCCTCACGGGATCTCTGGTCATTTAAAAACATAAGTCCAAAGCATATCACCCTCCTGTTTAAGCTCTTGTGCGGGGATTCTCAACAGGCTGCACAATGGATTCACAATTGAGGCCTAAAAGTATATAGTGATGCCTGTGTCCCACTCCCAAAAATGTTGATGTCAGTCAGCATCAGGTGGTTTTTCTGAATTTTAGTCTTGATGTTTTATACTGCTCCATCTTTCAGTTCATTAATACTCCGTTCACTTGTGTCTAACTGGCATTAAATCCATGTTCTTAATTTTTAATTTCACTTAGAGTATCTTTCAGTTCTAGAATTTCTATTTGATTCTTCTGTATCTTTTATTTCTTGAACACATTAATCATAGATGTTAGAGATATTAGATAGGTACTTTAAAGTAACTGAACCACCTGTAGGTATGTTTTAATTTTTTCTTTTTTTTAAATTTTGAATTTATTTTTAATTGAGACTTTATTTTTATAAAGCAGCTTAAGGATCACAGCAAAATCGAAGGGAAGGTGCAGAAATTTTCCATATATGCCCTGCCCCACCCAACATGCACAGCCATCTCATCATCAGCATCCCCCACCAGAACGGTACTCTCATTACAGTTGATGAACGTACATTGACACGTCATAATCACCCAAAGTCCATAGTTGACATTACTGTTCACTCTTGGTGTTGTACATTTAATGGGTTTGGACAAATGTGGGCTACATATTGTATGACTCCAAGTATATATGCCATTCTGGAAAAGGCAAAACTATGGAGACAGTAAAAAGATCAGTGGTTGACAGGGGTTTCAGAGGAGAGAGGGAGGGATGAATAGGCAGAGCACAGAGGATTTTTAGGGCAGTGAAAATACTCAGTATGTTTTTATTTTCTTTTGATTTTTAATAATTTGCTTTTCTTTATTAAGTGTCAGACATTCTATATTAAAAATTATAGTCTCTGGATGGTGTCATCCTCCTCCAGAGAGGGTTAACATATCTTCTGCCCAACATATACAGAGCCAGACGATCAGAGCAATCCTGTCAAGGGCTGGTTTTAGACTTTGTTAGGACTGGTCTATTTCAGTTTAGCCCTCACCTCTGTATATACCCCTTACTCCTAGGGTAGCCCTTCTGTGGTTTATGAAACTCTAAGGTATTTACCTAGGGCTCAGCACCTTGGCGAGGAGCTCCAACTTCCATCTGTCCAGCACCATGTGACTGCTCAAGTCTCTGTCAGCAATTTAACCTCCATCTATTGCTTTTTACTGAGTTTCTTGGACTCTTGCCCCGTACATACACAGCTTAGCAGTTATCCAATACTTTGAGGGGAAATTGCACAAGACTTTTAGATTTGCTTCTGCAGTTCTCACCACTCTGAGATTGCCTTTCAAGGGAAAAAAGCCAGTGTGACTATGAAACTGTGCTTCCCTTCTCTCAGGAATCATAGTCCCTTAAGTCCTACCAGAGTTGGTTGTTCTCCAATGACTTCACATAGTTGTTTTGTGTACTTTGTTTAGCTTTTAAAGTTATTTTTTATGGAAGGATTACTCTAATTTAAGCTACTGTATAATATCTGGTACCAGAAGTCCTGGCATTGGAATTTTTTAACGCTTTCCAGGGGATTCTAAAGTATAGCCAAGATGGTGGTTTACCATTGTATTAGATTTAACAATTTATAACAATTTGTCTTGGCTTATAAATTCTGTAAACCCCAGGGACTTCTCTGCTTTATTCACTACTATATCCATATCATCTAGAACAGTATCTGGCACATAGTTGAATTGATTAATCAATAGTGTAAACATTAATATAAAAGCTATCATAAAAAATGCCCCACTTTAAGGACAAATGAGGGGCCTTAAGGAATGCAAACAGTAACAGTTTAGGGAAATGAAAAGAGGGCTGTGTCCTATTAATAAAAAGCTTTCCAAATAAAAAATAACTTAATGTCTCATCTCTCTATATGAGTCTAAGCTTTGGAATATTTATCTAACTGAACTCACTTTAAATGAAAGCTGAGGTCAATGGAGTATGAAGGATGGCTTTGATGATGCCATAAAATGTGTGGGTCAGTGTTAAACACTTCACTTCTGGGGTGAATGATATCAGGGAGACCTTGCCAAGAAATGACTTTAGCTAATGTGAGATAATAGAAAATATACTGGTCCCTGTCTCTGGTTCCTGGCACAGAACTCCTGAAACCCTTGTAATTGCCTAAATGATAAGAACACTAGGAGAATCTTTTGTTCTAATATTTGGTCTTTGACCCCAGTTCCTGACATAGGGCTCCTGAAACCTTTGTAATTTCCTGGGTGATTAGAGGGTCTTTTGTTCTAATGAGGTGACTCTTGCTGGGCTCATGGATGAAGGCTGGTTACCAGAAGAACAAAGCTATGATTGGAAGCTTGGAATTTTCAGCCCTACCCCCCATTCTCTTGAGAAGGGAGAAAGCCTGAAAATGGAGTTGATGATGGACCGTGCCTCTGTGACAACGCCTCCATAAAAATCCCAAAACTGTGGAGTTTGGAGAGCTTCCGGGGTGGCAAATACATCCCCAACTCCACGGAGACAAAAGCTGCTGTGCGCAGGACTCTCCCAGACCTTTCCCTGTGCACCTCTTCATCTGACTGTTCATCTGTATTCTTTATCATATTCCTTAACAAACTGATAAACTTAAGTAAGTGTTTCCCTGATTTCTGTGAGCCACTGTAGCAAATTAATCAATCCCAAGAAGGCGGTTATGGGAACCTCTGATTTGTAGCCAAGTTGGACAGAAGTTGTGGGCAACCTGGAAATCTGTCACTTGTGATTGGCATCTCAAGTGAAGAGCAGTCTTGTGGGACTGAGCCCTTAACCTGTGGGATCTTCAACTATCTCCAGGTAGGTAGTGTTAGAATTGAGTTAAATTGTAGGACACCCAGCTGGTGTCATGAAGAATGTTTGGTGTGGGGAAAACCTCCACATATTTGGTGACCAGAGGTGTCAGAAGTGAAGTGTTCTGTGTGCAAGTAAAAGAGAAAGACACGGGAGGTAGACTGGACTGAGGTTTTTCCTTTACAGCTGAAAAGAAGCAGAAAACTCCAAAGAATGGGTTTGGTAGTTTAGAGTTAGAAAAATTGCAGATTAGAGGGACCAGCTGGCCCAGCATTTGCATTTGCTAAAATGTGAACTCCAATCAAAGCCAGCTGAAACAGTCAAAACAAAACAAAATAAAAGCAAAACAAAACAAAATTTGCTCTTAGGATCTCAGAGTTTAAAGAGATTTACAGAAGACCAGGACAGCATTCATCTCTCTTGTGGGTCCTATAACTTGTGACATTGACCTAAGAAAACGAGGACAGCATATTTTTCTCCGGATATCTGAGGACTGTGTTGGCCCCATATGCTTTACGTCTCTTCTGGGGTTCTTGCTACTTGTCAACTGGAGGGTTTTTCATGTTGCTTCAGAATCTCAGAGGGACTAGTAACAGGTGAGGTCAGTGAAATGCCTTGGTGGCATTTACTATTCCAGTTAGGATTCTTTACATTTCTTTTTTTTTTTTTTAATTTTATTTATTTATTTTTGGCTGCGTTGGGTCTTCGTTGCCGTGCGCGGGCTTTCTTTAGTTGCAGAGAGCGGGGGCTACTCTTCGTTGCAGTGCGCAGGCTTCTTATTGCGGTGGCTTCTCTTGTTGTGGAGCACGGGCTCTAGGCATGCGGTCTTCAGTAGTTGTGGCACGCGGGCTCAGTAGCTGTGGCTCGTGGGCTCTAGAGCGCAGGCTCAGTAGTTGTGGCACATGGGCTTTTGCTCCGCGGCATGTGGGATCTTCCCGGACCAGGGCTCGAACCCGTGTCCCCTGCATTGTCAGGCGGATTCTCAACCACTGCGCCACCAGGGAAGCCCTACATTTCTACAATATAAATCTCTCTTCCTTCTTCCTCCTTGAAATTTCTAGTAAAGCCTGGTATGATCGCTAACAAACACATGCAAAATGATCTTAAAAGCCAGGATGGGGCTGCCTAGCCCTTTGTAGAGCTTGTTACCAACAGCTCAAAGGTTAAACATTATGAACAGGAGTAAAGACAACTGGTAGGTAGCCTAGAATTGATAGTTTTAGAATTTCAACTGGGATATATTGTGATTTAGTAAAATAAATAGAGGGACTAACTCATGTGGAACTGTGTTTTCTAGTGGTCCTTGGAGAGAGACAAGGTTGAGGTAAGGAGAGAGGGTATTTCTGATTGAAGCTCGGGGATGACCCAGCTCTGTATAACCTTCCTCCTTTTACAATGCTGATGTTACCAAGTCCAAGCTCACTCTGCTCCGGCAGGACAGGCTAATAAATCGGAGACGAGGTGTTGAGGCAAGGAATATGACTTTATTTGGTAAGCCGGCAGACCGGGAAGATGGCAGACTGAAGTCTCAAAATAACCATCTTATCGGGCTTTGGATGCCAGTTTCTTTTATAGCACAGAGGGGGAGGAGATGAGGAAGTAAAGTAAAAAGGCCATAAGTTTTGTAAATATCCCCCGGAATGGCCAGCCTCAGGGAGGGGATGTGTTAATTTCTTCTTTCTTGCAGCCATCCACGGGGTGGACAGGGTCCGGATGTTTCCCTGAACAAAGGCACTTTGGTTTCACATTCAGGCAGAGAGACAGGGTTCCCCATGGCAGGCCATTACGTATAGACAGTATCCTTTCGCGAACAAAAGCAGTGGGAAGCAGGGTTAAAAGTAAAAGAAACAGTTCCAACAAGTAGTCAGATTTGGCTCTTCCCTGTTACACTGCTTCAAGGCTTCCATTGTGGCTATAATATATATTGGGCATTTGTCATTAAAATGAGAGCTATAGCCTCTAGAAACCACAGTACTGTTGGGCTAAATTCATTGCCTTTGACTGGACCCAAAGACCCTTGTATTAGTTTCCTAGAGCTACCATAACAAAGTACCATGAACTGGGCGGCTTAAAACAGAAATGTATAGTCTTCACAGTTCTGGAGGCTAGGATTCTGAAATCAAGTTGTGGGTAAGTTCATGTTCCCTCTGAAACCTATAGGAGAATCCTTTCTTGCCTCTTCCTAGCTTCTGGTCCTTGGCTGGCATCCTTTGCATTTTGTGGCTTGCAGCTGCCTGATTCCAATACCTGCCGTTATCATCACATGGCATTCTCCTTGTGTGTCTCTTCATATCTTTTTGTAAGGACATCAGTCATATTGAAATAAGGGCCCACCCTAACCAAGTATAATCTTATCTTGACTAATTACACCTGCAATGACTCTATTTCCAAATAGGGCACATTCTGAGGTACTTCAAAGTTGTGTTAGGACTTGAAGGGACATAATTTTTTTTTTTCGGAGGGACATAATTCAGCCCATAACAGCCCTCATGTGGGCAGCCACGTTAATCACACCAGAGATGAGAAGAAACTATCTCCTCCATGATGGAACCTAGTTCTAAGTTAATAATATTTTACTGGGATGGAGACATATAGCTACGTGAAACATATCTCATTTTCTCTGCAGGGCTCCCTCCTCCTCTTTTCCTCACAATTATCTCCTTTCTGCTTAATGATGTACAGAAGAGATATACTACCCAATGGTGATAGTGCAAAATTTTTCTTGACTGAAGGAATGCCTCTATTGATATTTATAGGGAGTTATTGACCCAGACTTAATGTTTGCTACCACTTCCAAGGACTATGGCTTCGGGGTGAAAATCTACTATTTGGAGTGAGCTTAGTGGTGGAAATGAGAAAGTATCTGCCTTTTTTTTAATCAGCCTTTCCAATTTGTTTGCCAAGGTCATGTCTCCCTGTGATAGAAGCCATTCACTCTTCACATACCAGGCAGCTTACGATGGCTCTGAAGTTATTAGAAAGAGAAATGGGAGAGAAATTGTCAGATGATTTTTTTTTCTGACCGTCTGGCAAAAAAGACCACTAAAGTCTGTCTTAGGAAAGAGCGTTAATCCCCAGAACCCGCACACACACCCTTGTCGTGGGTGAATATTTGAAATTTGCGGAGATGAGAAACAAGCATTCAGTTTATAGCACTGCTCTTAACCTCAAGGGCAACAGCCAGCTGTGTATGAAACTGTTAAGAAAAGCAAAGGAGGGTATTTACATAACAGGAGTGCTTAATTTGCATATGCCTATTCAAATTATATTGGCTGCTGTAAGGGTAAGCTGGCACAAAGTGAGAGAGTGGCATGGACATATACACACTACCAAATGTAAAATAGATAGCTAGTGGGAAGCAGCCGCATAGCACAGGGAGATCAGCTCAGTGCTTTGTGACCACCTAGAGGGGTGGAATAGGGAGGGTGGGAGGGAGGAAGACTCAAGAGGGAGGAGATATGGGGATATATGTATATGTATAGCTGATTCACTTTGTTATAAAGCAGAAACTAACACACCATTGTAAAGCAATTATACTCCAATAAAGATGTTAAAAAAAAATAAGGCAGCTTAAGAAGTCCTTATTTCTATCTTGAAGCTTGGTAATGCAGCCGCATGCCATGGAAAGAGTATAGGTTCAGGAGTGAGAAAGATATGGTTGAATGCATGTACCTCAGTTGTCAACTTGGGCAATCCCTGAGTCTCAGTTTCCACATTCGGAAAATGTGTAAGTCAAGTTTCTCAGGCTTCAACAGCTGTGCTGTAGAGATCGTAGGAGAGTGTGCTCTTGAATCCCATGGTTCCTAATTCAAATCCGCTAGTCGTATTACTTAATCTCACTAAACCTCAGTTCATTAAAATGAGGGAGGATAATAGGACCTGTCTCGTAGGGTGAAAGAGGTTGGTAGAAGGTGTTTTAGGCTCTCTGTGAGTAAGAAAGGATAAATCATCCTCTTGATGATACTTGTGCACTGACCAAATGAATTTATTGAAATGATTTCAAGCTGAGTGCTAGCTTTGCTCTGAATATGAATCTAGATTACATTCATACGTGAAGCATATGGTTTACTCAATAGAGAGCTGTCCACCCCTAGGCTACAAATGCTGTAGAATCATTACATTCCAAGGAGAGAATAGGAGTTTGTTTTCTCTGCTTTTCTGCTTTTTGTTTCGATTTTCCTGTGTCTCAGAGATGCTGAACATGGGGCATGGCCTTGCCAGAGACTCTCCATCCTGGGTAGCATTTTCTGGAGTCTAACCAAGTGCTGAACAAGAGATAAATGCTTTATCAGACATGAACAGCCCTTTCACCTCTCCTCCCACCCCCACCCCCCACCCCCCACCTCATCTATGCCATGACTCACCCAAGTTCAGTTTGGAAAGAGAACATGCGTTGGATAAAGGCTGATCTTGTCCTGGAGGTCCAGAGGACTGTTCCAGGATCAACTCATCTGAAACACTTCCTGGTCCATTCAGAGGGTACTTTGGGGGTGGCATGAAGTTTTCAAACCCCAGGGTGTCTTTGTGGGGTAGAGATGACCCCTTTCAAGAAACTGGATGGGCACAACCCCACCCTAAATCATTCTAAGAAGCTACACCCCAGAGCCCTCTTGCTTCTGGACTTGGCCTCCAGGCTGGCCTTCCATGACATCCTAACCTGCCTTCCTTGGCACCACCAGCTCTGTGTTTCCAACCTTTGTGCTCAGAGGCACAAATGCCTTTTGTATAGAAAGCCATAAAAAGGCAGCTCGGGTGTCACTTGTCATTATTTTCACAAGGAGGACTCTGGTGCCCGTAGAAACTGTGGGTTTGACAGTTTCCCAGGATTTCTTGCAATCACTTTTTCTTTTTCTTCCACAGCTTAAAGCCACTCTGCTCCCCTTTCTGCCTCACTGTTACATCTATTAGGAACTGTGTTGTCACAGTTGCTTTCTCTATTTCGTTATTTGCTTAGGCTTAAATATCAGACTTGTTCTGGCATGGAGCTGGCCCAAGTTGGAGAGAAAGGCAACAGAGTGGTCAGGATTAAAATCCCAAATCTTTGAGACTCTGCTGAGCTGCCAATTTCTATGGGAGCTGAATGAGCAGGCTCTCCACTTGTGAGTCTGGGAAGAAAGTTAATTTTCACCTCTGGATCTTCGATCAGATTTCATTTGTCTAGTTTGTTTAATTTAACTGTGCCTGCTGAGCACCTGCTGTGTGTCAAGCGCCATGCCATGTGCTGGGGATACAAGCTGAAAGAGGCATCGTTCCTATCCCCAGGGCTCATTATGACCACGCCCCCTCAGTGAGTTGAGAGTGTGCCACTTCAACCATGGGAAATCACAGTCCCCATGCCATGCTCACACTGTTTGATAGGCTGAATCCTGAGCATGCCTCACTTAGAATATGCCCCATTTTCAATCTGCCACAATGAACTGCTAACCCTTCCAAGGTAGGAGCAAGACCGCTTGCAATTTCCCAGCATCTAGGACTGTACATGTAATGATAAGTCTACCTGACACCAGTGTGGCACTTTAGAGTCTGTAATATATTCTACTTACCCCTATAATGTAGTCAGGATAGATGCTATTTCCATTTTACTGATAACAAAATTGAGGCTCAGATAGGTCACATGGCTCTCCCAAGGTCAGGCAATGAGGAAAGAAGTGACAGAGCTAAGACTAGAGCTCACGTCTAATAGTCATCGCCCCCCGCCCCACCGTTTTTCTTGCTACAATTTATTCAAACCCAACAATCTGATAATGATCGTTTAAAACTATTAATAATATTCTTGTATGTGTTTCTGATGGATAGACAGGGAAAATACTACTTCAATTAATAATTTGCTACTGGTACACTGTAAATAACATCTCTACTTCAAACTCTCTTTTTAGAATAAGGCAAGAAATAAAATTAAAAGGACAGGAGAAAAAAAGAAAATGTGAGATGATATAACTTGGTTAAGAATTTACTTTGGGCAGGTTGATGGATTTACTAATCTTCTATTTCTTCACCTGTCAAATAGGAATAACGTTAGTACTGATTTCATACATAGTAAGCAACAAATTGTAGCTGTAATGATTACTATTATCATTGTAATTGCAATTATACTAAACAAAAAAAATAAAATCTTAAGCAACTCTGGCTACTTTGGTAGGTCTCCTGAGTCTCTTCGGAGAACACTGAACTTCAAGCCTGGAGTTTCTCAACCAGGGCCTTGCCTTGTTATTTTTTTGCTTTGTAGATGCTTTTGCCCAGAAAGGTATTGCTTTTGAGGAATTAGGAAAGAAGAGGATGGTGGAGGTGAGAAAAGAAAAAGAAAATTAGCAACAGCTTTGCCGGATCAGGCTAATTTCCTTTTAAAGACACTATTGTTTCTAATGATGTGTCAGCACAATGGCATGTTTGGATATTTTCTTTAGGAAAGAAAATGGGTACATTTCTACAGATGTAGATTCTGAGGTAGACAGAGGCTTCGAGCTGGCTGAGCTGGGAACTGTGATTTGATGAGAGTGTCAGAAGCTGGGTCTGGTTCAGGGTCTCCCAGGACATGTGCTGTGAGTGACTCAGTACCTTAAATACAGACACTAAACAATAGTACCAGTGACTGACACTAACACAACTCATGGACTTCCATGGAACCTATAGCTTAATAAGCTTCATGCTTATACCCTAAAGGAAGGTAAAGTAAGAGAAAGCTAAATGGAAAAGTGTCCAACTTAGTTGTCCTCTGAAATCACTTGGGATTGTATAACTGAAATGTCAAAACGCTTTTTTTTTTTTTTTTTTTTTTTTTTGCGGTACGCAGGCCTCTCACTGTTGTGGCCTCTCCCATTGCGGAGCACAGGCTCTGGACGCGCAGGCTCAGCGGCCATGGCTCACGGGCCCAGCCGCTCCGCGGCACGTGGGATCTTCCCGGACCGGGGCACGAACCCGTGTGCCCTGCATTGGCAGGCAGACTCTCAACCACTGCGCCACCAGGGAAGCCAACTGCAGGCCTTTTAAAAGAGCAATTACTAATTGTTTGTGAATAGAGTCTGGATAAGTTATTTTGTTTACTTTTTCCTAATTAAGTGATCCAAACAAAGTGGAAGGATTTTGAGTCTTCTGATAGGTATTTTTGACCTGCACTGTGCAGAAGGGGTAGGGATACTGTGGTTTTCAAAGGGCGTGACCACGAGCATTCATTTACACGCCACAGGTATGTTCTGGTTTGGTCCAACAGTCCTTCCCCTAGGAGCCACCTACAGTGTCAGAGGGTCAAAGTTTATTTTGGATTGAATAAAAATGAGACATGTGAAAAGCTTACACATACAACTTTTTTTTACACGGGAACCACAGTCTTTTCCATTTCCTCTTTAAAACTGAGGACTGGGAAACTCATCAAGGAGACAAATTCATTCATTTTAAACATGTTATATAACACAGGATTGTGAGATCAGGAAATGAAATGGAAAAGCCATTTCTGCCATCAGGCTTGTAGCGGTGTGTGGTGGGGTTTTGCTCTTCATACTGTAGTGTTGTGGACCTTCAGCCTCATGGGGCTTTACATTCAAACACTTTAATCTGACCACTTGTACTTGCCATCTCGTATCTGGATATTTGCAAGGTTGTCTCATAATTATTTGTAGAATTCATAGCCTTTATCAAATTATGAAAATGGTCTAATCACTGACATACATTACTCAGTGCTTGAGAAGTTACACACTTTCAATTACGCTGAAATGTTTTCCGAAGGAATCAAACATATCTGTTTTCCTGTTCCCTTTTCACATCCATTACTTACAGAATCTAGAAACTTCAGAAGTATTTTCATGTCATGAAAGGAGATTATTTATGTGAGACGTATCCAGTCCAATTAGCCCTAATCCCTTTAAATTAGGCAGCTATATCTTTTGTTCTATATTGTACATGTACTATGGTGTAATAACATATGCCTCGTTTGTATAACTTGAAGTATTCATTATTTTGGTTTCAGTTACGCTTTCCTGACTAAACTGTTAAAAAGTCATGATCTTTCCACTTTTGTTTCTCATGTTTCCTATTGACCCTGCTCTTCCAATCCCCTTTGTGAGAGATGAAAGTCAAAATGCATACATGTAGAATACAACATTGTTCCAATGTGTTTGAATTCTTAAGCGAAAACATTCACTCTAGAGTTCACCATAAAGTGAAGCAAAATCCCAGAATAAGTTTTGGCAATATAATCATCAGGAAATTCCTATGGAAGAAAGTCTAATATCTGTGCCTGTGAATGGGACACAGACCTTCTCAGAGAGGGTGAAGCAAGATTCCTGGAATAAAATAAGTGGTCAATATATGTTTTTTATACTAAAAAAAATTAATTGTGGCAAGAACACTTGACATGAGATCTACCCTCTTAACAAATTTTTAAGTGTGTAACTCAATATTGTTAACTATGCGCACAGTGTTATACAGCAGATCTCTAGAATTTAACTGAAACTTTTGTTGAACGGAACCCTTGGTGTCACCTGGGAGATCTAATTGGTACCAAGAGCGAAAGCAGGTTTGGGGAAATGAAGTGCCTAAAAAAGAAATGTAGGACATTAGAGAGTGTGGATGTTGACATCATCCCATGGGTTCACTTTGAAGAAAGGAAAGAAATTAATGGGAAGAGAGAGAATTTCAGAATGCTCTTCATTTATAATGAATGTGGACAAAACATGAACAGAGATTTGGGTTGTATCTTTATCATCTTTTGTTTTGTTAAAAAAGTACATTCTTTCAGGAGTTAGCACTTACTACTTCACTTTGAAGAAGATAAATATTATTCTCAGCTCCAACAAAATGTGTTATTCCCCAAAGTCAAACAGGAACGGAGTGATCAGTATGATAATAAAATGCAAGTTTTACTACTCCATTTCCCTTGCCTTTCCTCCAGGAAGCTTGTATTCGGATAGGTTAGTTTTCAGATTTCTCAAAGTCTCTACCTATTATGTTTTGCTTATGACGAATTAGACTGTGGTAATTAGGAAGAAGGTCATCACATCCAAAATTATAAAAGTTAGATAGTGGTGGTAGAAGCAGTATTGGTATTAATTAACCAGATTCTTCCTGAGTCACAGTCCTTCCCTTGACGCAAATGAAGAAAATGTCTAGAAACTGAACAATATATGTGCTTATGGCATAATTTTACATGTTACTTAGAATTCAACTTTGGAAGGACCTACCTCTGTTGCTAATGTTTTTGTTTTTAATTGAAGTATAATTTACTATGGTAAAGTGAGCAAATATAAATGTAGAGTTCAAAGCATCATCACAAAACAATAACCATGTAATTAACATTCCATTCAAGAAACAGAATATCTCCAGCTTCCTAGAAACCCATCTTGTGCGCTATTCCAATCACAAACTCTTCATTCCTCCCCTAAGGTAACCACTATCCCAAATGTTAGCACTACGGTTTAGTTTTTCCTGTTTTTAACCTTTCTGTATGTGGAAACCGAAGAGTCTATACTATTTTGTGACAGGGTTTTTCACTCAATATTATGGATGTAAGATTCATCCATGCTGTTTCACCATAGCAGCTATTTGTTCATTTTTATTGCTTGTTGTATTCCACTGTGTGAATATAGTGAATTTATTTATTTATTCTTTCTACTAATGATGGACATTTGGATTGTTTCCAATTTTTGGCTGTTATGAAGAGTGCTGCTAATGAACATTCATAAACATGTTTCATGGTGCACATGTGCATGCGTTTCTATTTAGTACATACTTAGGGGTGGAATTGCAAAGTCGCCAGGTATGCCTGCATTTAGCTTTAGTAGATAATGTTAAAAAGGTTTCTAAAGTGGTTGTACCAATTTAGAGTTCCATAGTAGTGGTGAGCATTCCCATTGTTCCACATCCGTGCCAAAACTTTGTATAATCAATCTTTTACATTTTACTTATTCTTCTGGGTATTTAGAGATATTTCACACCAGTTTTAATTGCATTTTCCTGATGAATAATGAAATTGAGTGCTTTCTCATTTGTTTATTGTCCATTTGGATGTCCTCTTTTGTGAGGTGCCTATTCAAGTCTCTTGCCTATTTTTCTGTTGGATATTTCCTTTTTTCTTACTGATTTTTAGGAATTCCTTATATATTCTGAATATGAATGCTTTGCTGGTTATATCTGTTATATAACTGAGATATATATATATATATATATATATATATATATATATATACACACACACACACACACATTTTTTTCACTACATGACTTGCCTTTTATTTTCTTACTGGTGACTTTTGATGAATGAAAGTTTTTATTTTCGGGGTAGTCTATATCAGTCTTTCCCTTTATAGATAGTCCTTTTATATCCTGATTACAAAATCTTACCCTACCCCAAGGTCGTGAAGATATCCTCCGATGTCATTTTCTAGAAGCTTTACTGTTTTGCCTCTTGCACTAAATTGGCAATCCATCTGGGATTTATTTTTGTGCATATGGTGTGAGGCCTTAAGTTTCATTGTTTTTCTGTATTAATATCAGTGGGCTCAGCATCCTTTATTGAAAAGATCATTGCTTAACCACTGCTCCATAGTGTTGCTTCGTCACAATCAAATGCCCATATATGTGTGGGTTTGTTTCTTCATTCTCTATCCTGTTCCCTTGGTCACTTTCTCTGTCCTTGAGCTATTGCTGTTACTACATTGTCTAAATTTCTGTAGCTTTATAATAACTGGGAGAGTAAGTCTACTTCACACCTTGCTGTCTTCTCAGAGTATATTAACCATTCTTAGTCACTTGCATCTCCATATACATTTTAGAATTAGCTTGTTTATTTCTACAACAAACCAAAAGCCCTGAGCTTTTATAAGAGGTTGCATTGATTCTTTAGTTCCATGTGGGAAAAAGTACTGTCTTTGGAATAGTTAGTCTTCTAATTCATGAACACGGTAAATACCTCGACTTATTTAGGTCTTCTGCTTTTTTTTTTTTTTAACATCTTTATTGGTGTATAATTGCTTTAAAATGGTGTGTCAGTTTCTGCTTTATAACATAGTGAATCAGCTATACATTTACATATATCCCCATATCTCTTCCCTCTTGCATCTCCCTCCCACCCTCCCTATCCCACCCCTCTAGGTGGTCACAGAGCACCGAGCTGATCTCCCTTTGCTATGCGGCTGCTTCCACTAGCTATCTATTTTACATTTGGCAGTACATATAAGTCCATGCCACTCTCTCACTTCATCCCAGCTTGCCCTTCCCCATCCTCGTTTCCTCAAGTCCATTCTCTACGTCTGCGTCTTTATTCCTGTCCTGCCCCTAGGTTCTTCAGAACCATTTTTTTTTTTTTTTAGATTCTGTATATACGTCTTAGCATATATGATAGTGTATATAAGTCAGTGCTACTCTCTTAATTGGTCCCACCCTCCCCTTTCCCCCACTGTGTCCACAACGCCGTTCTCTAGTCTCCGTCTCTTTTCCTACCCTGCAAATAGGTTCATCAGTACCATTTTTCTAGATTCCATATATACATGTTAATATACAATCTTTGTTTTTCTCTTTCTGACTGACCTCATTCTGTATGACAGGCTCTAGGTTCATCCACATGACTACAAATGACCCAATTTCATTCCTTTTATGGCTGAATAATATTCCATTGTATGTATGTACCACATCTTCTTTATCCATTCATCTATCAGTGGACATTTAGGTTGCTTCCATGTCCTGGCTATTGTAAATAGTGCTGCAATGAACACTGGGGTACATGTATCTTTTCGAATTATGATGTTCTCAGGGCATATGCCCAGTAGTGGGATTGTATGGTAGTTCTATTTTAAGATTTTTAAGGAACCTTCATACTGTTCTCCATAGTGGCTGTGTCAATTTACATTCCCACCAACAGTGCAAGAGGGTTCCCTTTTCTCCACACCCTCTCCAGCATTTATTGTTTGTAAATTTTTTGATGATGGCCATTCTGACTGGTGTGAGGTGATACCTTATTGTAGTTTTGATTTGCATTTCTTTAATGGTTAGTGATGTTGAGCATCCTTGCATGTGTTTGATGGCAATCTGTATATCTTGTTTGGAGAAATGTCTATTTAGGTCTTCTGCCCATTTTTGGATTGGGTTGTTTGTTTTTTCATATTGAGCTGCATGAGCTGCTTGTAAATTTTGGAGATTAATCCTTTGCCAGTTTCTTCATTTGCAAATATTTTCTCCCATTCTGAGGGTTGTCTTTTGGTCTTGTTTATGGTTTCGTTTGCTGTGCAAAAGCTTTGAAGTTTCATTAGGTCCTATTTGTTTATTTTTGCTTTTATTTCCATTTCTCTAGGTGGTGGGTCAGAAAGGATCTTGCTGTGATTTATGTAATAGAGTGTTCTGCCTGTGTTTTCCTCTAAGAGTTTTATAGAGCCTGGCCTTACATTTAGGTCTTTAATCTATTTGGACTTTATCTTTGTGTATCGTGTTAGGGAGTGTTCTAATGTCATTCTTTTACATGTAGCTGTCCAGTTTTCCCAGCACCACTTATTAAAGAGGCTGTCTTTTCTCCATTGTATCTTCTTGCCTACTTTATCAAAAGTAAGGTGATAAATGCGTGTGGGTTTATCTCTGGGCTTTCTATCCTGTTCCATTGATCTATATTTCTGTTTTTGTGCCAGTACCATAGTGTCATAATTACTGTAGCTTTGTAGTATAGTCTGAAGTCCAAGATCCTGATTCCTCCAGCTCCATTTTTCTTTCTCAGGATTGCTTTGGCTATTCGTGGTCTTTTGTATTTCTATACAAATTGTGAAATTTTTTATTGTAGTTCTGTGAAAAATGCCATTGGTAGTTTGATAGGGATTGCATTGAACCTGTCAATTGCTTTGGGTAGTACAGTCATTTTCATAATGTTGATTCGTCCAATCCAAGAACATGGTATATCTCTCCATCTGTTTGTATCATCTTTAATTTCTTTCATCAGTGTCTTATACTTTTCTGCATGCAGGTCTTTTGTCTCCTTAGGAAGGTTTATTCCTAGGTATTTTATTCTTTTTGTTGCAATGATAAATGGGAGTGTTTCCTTAATTTCTCACCATTAGTGTATAGGAATGCCAGAGATTTCTGTGCATTAATTTTGTATCCTGCTACTTTACCAAATTCATTGGTTAGCGCTAGTAGTTTTCTGGTAGCATCATTAGGATTCTTTATGTATAGTATCATGTCATCTGCAAACAGTGACAGCTTTACTTCTTCTTTTCCAATTTGGATTCCTTTTATTTCTTTCTGTTCTCTGATTGCTGTGGCCAAAACTTCCAAAACTGTGTTGAATAACAGTGGTGAGAGTGGGCAACCTTGTCTTTTTCCTGATCTTACTGGAAATGGTTTCAGTTTTTCACCACTGAGAATGATGTTGTCATATATGGCCTTTATTATGTTGAGGAAAGTTCCCTCTATGCCTACTTTCTGGAGGGTTTTTATCATAAAAGGGTGTTGAATTTTGTCAAAAGCCTTTTCTGCATCTGTTGAGATGATCATATGGTTTTTATCCTTCAATTTGTTAATATGGTGTATCACATTGATTGATTTGCGTATATTGAAGAATCCTTGCATTGCTGGAATAAACCCCACTTGATCATGGTGTATGATCCTTTTAATGTGCTGTTGGATTCTGTTTGCTAGTATTTTGTTCAGAATTTTTGCATCTATGTTGATCAGTGATATTGGCCTGTAGTTTTCTTTCTTTGTGACATCCTTGTCTGGTTGTGGTATCAGGGTTTTGCTGGCCTCATAGAATGAGTTTGGGAGTGTTCCTCCCTCTGCTATATTTTGGAAGACTTTGAGAAAGATACGTGTTAGCTCTTCTCTAAATGTTTGATAGAATTCACCTGTGAAGCCATCTGATCTTTTTGTTTGTTGGAAGATTTTTAATCACAGTCTCAATTTCAGTGCTTGTGATTGGTCTGTTTATATTTTCTATTTGTTCCTGGTTCAGTCTCGGAAGGTTGTGCTTTTCTAAAAATTTGTGCATTTCTTCCAGGTTGTCCACTTTATTGCCATATAGTTGGTTATAGTAATCTCTCATGATCCTTTGTATTCCTGCAGTGTCCATTGTTACTTCTCCTTTTTCATTTCTAAGTCTATTGATTTGAGTCTTCTCCGTTTTCTTCTTCATGAGTCTGGCTAATGGTTTATCAATTTTGTTAATTTTCTCTAAGAACAAGCTTTTAGTTCTATTGATCTTTGCTATTGTTTCCTTCGTTTCTGATCTGATCTTTATGATTTCTTTCCTTACGCTAACTTTAGAGTTTTTTTTCTTCTTCTTTCTGTAATTGCTTTAGGTGTAAGGTTAGGTTGTTTATTTGAGATGTTTCTTGTTTCTTGAGGTAGGATTGTATTGCTATAAACTTCCCTTTTAGAACTGCTTTTGCTTCATCCCACAGGTTTCGGGTTATCGTGTTTTCATTGCCATTTGTTTCTAGGTATTTTTTGATTTCCTCTTTGATTTCTTCAGTGATTTATTGGTTATTAAGTAGTGTATTGTTTAGCTTCCATGTGTTTTTATTTTTTACAGATTTTTTCACTAATTGATATCTAGTCTTATAGCACTGTGGTCAGAAAAGATACTTGATACAATTTCAATTTTCTTAAATTTACCAAGGCTTGATTTGTGGCCCAAATGATCTATCCTGGAGAATGTTCCTTGAGCACTTGAGAAGAAAGTGTGTTCTGTTGGTTTTGGATGGAATGTCCTATAAATATCAATTAAGTCCATCCTGTTTAATGTATCAGTTAAAGCTTGTATTTGTTTATTTTCATTTTGGATGATCTGTCCATTGGTGAAAGTGGGGTGTTAAAGTACCCTACTATGATTGTGTTACTGTCGATTTCCCCTTTTATGGCTGTTAGCATTTGCCTTTTGTATTGAGATGCTCCTATGTTCGGTGCATAAATATTTACAATTGTTATATCTTCTTCTTGGATAGATCCCTTGATCATTATGTAGTGTCCTTCTTTGTCTCTTGTAATAGTCTTTATTTTAAAGTCTATTTTGTCTGATATGAGAATTACTACTCCAGCTTTCTTTTGATTTCCATTTGCATGGAATATCTTTTTCCATCCCCTCACTTTCAGTCTGTACGTGTCCCTAGGTCTGAAGTGCGTCTCTTGTAGACAGCAAATATATGTGTCTTGTTTTTGTATCCATTCCGCCAGTCTATGTCTTTTGGTTGGAACATTTAATCCATTTACATTTAAGGTAGTTATCGATACATATGTTCCTATTACCATTTTGTTAATTGCTTTGGGTTTCTTATTGTAGGTCTTTTCCTTCTCTTGTGTTTCCTGCCTAGAGAAGTTCCTTTAGAATTTGTTGTAAAGCTGGCTTGGTGGTGCTGAATGCTTTAGCTTTTTCTTTTCTGTAAAGGTTTTAATTTATCCATCAAATCTGAATGAGATCCTTGCTGGGTAGAGTAATCTTGGTTGTAGATTTTTCCCTTTCACCACTTTATTATTATTATTATTTTGCGGTACGCGGGCCTCTCACTGTTGTGGCCTCTCCCGTTGTGGAGCACAGGCTCCAGACACGCAGGCTCAGCGGCCATGGCTCACGGGCCCAACTGCTCTGCGGCATGTGGGATCTTCCCGGACCGGGGCACGAACCCGTGTCCTCCTCATTGGCAGGTGGACTCTCAACCACTGCGCCACCTGGGAAGCCCCATTTCACCACTTTAAATGTGTCCTGCCAGTCCCTTCTGGCTTGCAGAGTTTCTGCTGAAAGATCAGCTGTTAACCTTGTGGGGATTCCCTCATATGTTATTTGTTGTTTTTCCCTTGCTGCTGTTAATATTTTTTCTTTGTATTTAATTTTTGATAGTGTGATTAATATGTGTCTTGGCATGTTTCTCTTTGGATTTATCCTACATGGGACTCTCTGTGCTTCCTGGACTTGATTAACTATTTCCTCTCCTGTATTAGGGAAGTTTTCAACTCTAATCTCAAATATTTTCTCAGTCCCTTTCTTTTTCTCTTCTTCTTCTGGGACCACTATAATTTGAATGTCAGTGCATTTAATGTTGTCCCAGAGGTCTCTGAGACTGTCCTCAATTCTTTTCATTCTTCTTTATTCTGCTCTGCAGTAGTTATTTCCACTATTTTATCTTCCAGGTCACTTATCCGTTCTTCTGTCTCAGTTATTCTCCTGTTGATTCCTTCTAGAGAATTTTTATTTTCATTTATTGTGTTGTTCATCATTGTTTTTTGCTCTTTAGTTCTTCTAGGTCCTTGCTAAACGTTTCTTGTATTTTCTCCATTTTATTTCTAGGATTTTGGATCATCTTTACTATCATTACTCTGAATTCTTTTTCAGGTAGACTGCCTATTTCCTCTTCATTTGTTTGGTCTGGTGTGATTTCACTTTGCTCCTTCATCTGCTGTGTGTTTCTCTGTCTTCTCATTTTGCTTAACTTACTGTGTTTGGGGTCTCCTTTTCACAGGCTGCTTGTTCGTACTTCCTGTTGTTTCTGGTGTTTGCCCCCAGTGGCTAAGTTTGGTTCAGTGGGTTGTGTAGGATTCCTGGTGGAGAGGACTAGTGCGCGTGTTGTGGTGGATGAAGCTGGATCTTGTCTTTCTGGTGGGCAGGTCCGCATCCAGTGGTGTGTTTTGGGTTGTCTGTGACCTTATTATGATTTTAGGCAGCCTGTCTGCTAATGGGTGGGGTTGTGTTCCTGTCTTGCTGGTTGTTTGGCATAGGGTGTCCAGCACTGTAGCTTGCTGGTCGTTGAGTAGAGCTGGGTCTTAGTTTTGTGATGGAGATCTCTGGGGGAGCTTTCGCTGTATGATATTAAATGGAGCCAAGAGGTCTCTGGTGGACAAATGTTCTTAACTTGGCTCTCCCAGCTCAGAGGCACAGACCTGACACCTGGCCAGAGCACCAAGACTGTCAGCCACATGTCTCAGAAGAAAAGGGAGAAAAAAAAGAAAGAAAGAAAGAAAAAAAGAAAATAAAGTTATTAAAATAAAAAATAATTATTAGAAAAAAAATTTAAGTAATAAAAGAAAGAAAAAAAAAAGAGAGAGCAGCCAAATCAAAAACCAAATCCACGAATGATAACAAGCGCTAAAAACTATACTAAAAAAAAAAAAAAAAACCCCTAAAAAACGGATAGACAGCACCCTAGGAAAAATGGTAAAAGCAAAACTATACAGACAATATCACACAAAGAAGCATACACACTCAGAGAAAGAGAAAGGGGAAAAAAAAAAATATATATCGTTGCTCCCAAAGTCCACTGCCTCAATTTGGGATGATTCATTGTCTATTCAGTTATTCAAGAGATGCAGGGTACATCACGTTGATTGTGGAGATTTAATCCGCTGCTGCTGAGGCTGCTGGGAGAGATTTCCCTTTCTCTTCTTTGTTCGCACAGCTCCCGGGGTTCAGCTTTGGATTTGGCCCCACCTCTGCGTGTAGGTTGCCTGAGGGCGTCTGTTCTTCGCTCAGACAGGATGGGATTAAAGGAGCAGCTGATTCGGGGGCTCTGGCTCACTCAGGCCCGGGGAGAGGGAGGGGTACGGATGCAGGGCGAGCCTGTGGTGGCAGAGGGTGGTGTGACGTTGCACCAGCCTGAGGCGCGCCGTGTGTTTTCCCGGAGAAGTTGTCCCTGGATCATGGGACCCTGGCAGTGGCGGGCTGCACAGCCTTCCAGGAGGGGAGGTGTGGAGAGTGACATGTGCTTGCACACAGGCTTCTTGGTGGTGGCAGCAGCAGCCTTAGCATCTCATGCCCGTCTCTGGTGTCTGCACTGATAGCCGTGGCTTGTGCCCATCTCTGGAGCTCGTTTAGGTGGTGCTCTGAATCCCCTCTCCTCGTGCACCCCGAAACAATTGTCTCTTGCCTCAGGCTGTTCCAGACTTTTTCCCGGACTCCCTCCCGGCTAGCTGTGGCGCACTAGCTCCCTTCAGGCTGTGTTTACACAGCCAACCCCAGTCCTCTCCCTGGGATCCGACCTCCGAAGCCTGAGCCTCAGCTTCCAGCCCCCGCCCGCCCCGGCGGGTGAGCAGACAAGCCTCTCGGGCTGGTGAGTGCCGGTCGGCACCGATCCTCTGTGCGGGAATCTCTCTGCTTTGCTCTCTGCACCCCTGTTGCTGCGCTCTCCTCCGCGGCTCCGGAGCTTCCCCCTCCGCCCCCTGCAGTCTCCGCCGGCGAAGGACCTTCCTAGTATGTGGAAACCTTTCCTCCTTCACAGCTCCCTCCCACTGGTGCAGGTCCCGTCCCTATTCTTTTGTCTCTGTTTTTTCTTTTTTCTTTTGCCCTACCCAGGTATGTGGGGAGTTTCTTGCCTTTTGGGAAGTCTGAGGTCTTCTGCCAGCATTCAGTAGGTGTTCTGTAGGAGCTGTTCCACATGTAGATGTATTTCTGATATATTTGTGGGGAGGAAGGTGATCTCCACGTCTTACTCTTCCACCATTTTGAAGGTCTCCTCTATTTGGGTCTTCTTAAATGTTTTCTAGTAATGTGTGTGTGTGTGTGTGTGTGTGTGTGTGTGTGTGTGTGTGTATGTATGTATAGAAGTCATGCACAACTTTTGTTAGATTAATTCCCAGGTATTTGATTTTTCATATTTGCTATTATGTATAGAAATTTTTAATTTTCTGTTTTCCATTTGTTACCAGAATGTAAAAATCAATTAATTTTTTAAAATTTTACATTGTATCCAGCAAGTTTGCTAAGCTCATTTATTTTTTCTAATAATTTATCTGTAGATTTTTTTGGATTTTCATTATAAACAATCATATTGTCTCTGAATAACAGGTTTTGTTTCTTCCTTTTCAATTGTATATTTTTTATTTGTTTTTCCTACTTTATTAAACTGGTTTGGAACATCTTGTGTTTGATAGCAATAGAGAGTATAATTGTCTCCTCAATCTCAGAGAAAATACTTTCAATATTTCACCATTAAGTGTGATGTTTGTAATAGGTTTTTTTGGTAGATAGCCTTCTATCAAATTAAGACCATTTCTATTTCTAGCTTGCTGTGAGTATTTTTCATGAATGGATGTTCAATATCATCTAAAGATTTTCTACACATTCTAGAGATAATCATATGGGGAGATTTTTGCCTTTTATTCTATCAACATGATAAATTACATCAATCAGTTTTTGAACGTTAAATCAATCTTGCAATTCTGTAAATCTAATTTCGTCATGGTGTATTATCCTTTTTATAGACTGTCGGAGTCTGTTTACTAGTACTATTTTGTTTAGGATTCTTATCTCCAAATCATGCATGCGGTTAGCCTGTAGTTTTTCTTTCTTGAAATGTTACTGCCAGGTTGTTTTGGTGGCAAGTTTTTGTTGGCTTCCTAGCAGACTGCTCTCATGCTCCTTCTGGCTTGAAGAAGTGAGCTACCATGAAGGAAGTAGTTCACATACCAAGGAATGACAGGGATCCTCTAGGAATTGATGTTGGTCACAAGCAGGAAACTTAAATTTCAGTCTAGTAGCTGCCAAGAAATTAATTCTTCTAACAACCTGTGGCAGCTTAGAAGTAGGTCTTTCCCTAGTCAAACCTTCAGATGAGAACACAGGCCAGATGACACTTTAATTGCAGCCTTGGAAGACCCTGAGCAGGGAATTCAGATAATTGGTCCCTGGACTCCTGTCCCATAGAAACTATGAGATAATAAACATGTATTATTTTAAGCTTCTAAGTTTGTTGTAAATTCTTATGTAGCAATAGAAAATTGATACATTTTCTGTCTTTTGACATGTCCCCTCATTATTTGAGCACTTCTATACTTTATGGCCCAACAAGATAGTCCAGACTCAGCTTGTCCTTTCTCTGAGTAAACTTGGAATTAACCATTTTTCCAAGGAACTCTGGTTCCTTTCAGTGGACACTGGAATTTAGAAAATAAGACCTGGGTGCCAGTTGTACTCAATAACATTGGGTGTCTTGTTCCTAGGCCTTCTCATTGGACAGAACTAAAGAATGTGTGTGTGGGTGTTCACATTTATATTCATACTTATTTCTGTATCAATCTATATATATTGAAAAACATGAGTTCACACTGAGCCCTCCCCCCTCTTCTAATCCATCACCAGAGGACTTACTCTAGTTTTCTTTCTTTCTATATTTATAATTCTCTTCTCTGACAGGAGAAACTTGGTTCCTACCATCTTCATTATGTTAATATATTGGGTAATTTCCTTCTTTATGTAACCTGTCTCCCATCATCTTCATCATTCTCCCTACTTCATAGGTGCCTTCTTCACCCTGCTTAGTCTCCATCACCCAGTGCTAATGCCCCATCACCCTCAAACACACCTATTTTGCTAGGCCCTACCTAATGGATTATGAACTGAATTATCCAAGAAGGATGTAAGGTCTAGTTATTTTTGATTGAGCACCAGACATGATGTATGAAAAATCATAGAAATGACGTGAAGCCCAGAATGATTTTCTATTCCCCCAGGGAGTATTTATATTATTGCAGGCAGGTAGGGACCCTATCAATGCCAGATCACTGTAATAAATACTTGTGATTGGGATAATTTGAAACTAGGCCTCTATCACTACAAGGACCTGTTTCAAGTTGGCTGTTATTCCTAGTTTCCAACCAAAGCCTCTCCCTTTGGAAGTTCTTGAGCTCCAATTTTTGTCCCCCTAACTCCATGAAGCTGACAAAAGCTCTGCTTGGCTTCTGCAGTTCTCAGCTACCACTTCCAGAATTAGAAGAAATCCCTTGGGGAAAAAGGCCCCCCAAAGCTAGGCTCTCTGAATTTGCTTTTTCCAGGTGTTACCCCCATAGCTTTCTGATGTGTTCAAGCAACTTTTTTAAAGTATATTTTGTCCAGTCTCCCAGTTATTATCAAGTTATATAGTCTGCCTTTATTGGGAGAAAAGTCCCCCATTAGCAGCTTCTTATTTTTAAACTAACATATAATCAGTAATTTATTGTGTTCTTAGGACCATTTAAGCACTTCATATGATTTTTCTCATTTAATTTTTACAACCACCTTATGAGATAGGTACTATTATTTATCCCATTTTACAAAATTTAGTAAGATTTGGTAGCTTGCCCAAGGTCATACCGCAGTAAGCAGAGGTCAGCTCAGGTCTGTCTGACTCCAAAGCCTAGGATTTAAAACACTCAGTTGTGATCTTTCCCACCATTAACCTTCATAGCCTAGAAACAAAACACCCTGTAGGGACAGTGTGAACATTAGCCTATTGAAACAAGTTTGAAAGGGAAGAATAGAGCAGAGACATTTTCTTTATTTGCTTAAATGACTCTGAGACAGGGCTCAAAATACTCAAACACTCAAGTTTGGGCTCAAAGTGCCACATTTATCTCTTCCTGTTGTCCAAGCAAGAACTATGATGGATTTAACATTAAATTAAAAGACTTAAATGGGGAAAAATATCATCCTAAACTACCTTTTTATATTTTGTGGCATCAATTAACTCCCTATTCAGCAGCTTGAGTTCCTTCCTCCTGTGGTAGGAATCTGTTGGTTCACATAAAATTGTGCACCATGACCAGATGTTATAGTGGCAGACAAGCAAGATGTGTCTCACTGATGCATCTGGACAGGAAACCTTAAATATGGTTTTCTTTTCTTAAAAAAAGAAATCCCAGCCACATATGTTTTTATTTTTCTTCTCAGCATTTGCTATATGAACATAGGGCATGTTACTACAGGCACACATCTCAGGAGAGCAGTAGACTTATCAAAAGATTTGAGGGGCCCTAAAATTCTTTTAGGGATGAAGATTCAGGTATTTTCATCCCAGATACTTTTCTAAATACATTTATTTTTACTCCTTTATGTGCAAACTAGGACCAGTTGGCAAAATTTTCTTGAAAAATTTGGGAAGTTATTCTTCTTCCAGAAGGAGTTCATATTTTCCTATTGGCAGACTTTATTAGTGAGATCATGAAGCTAGTGTTCTGGACTCTCAGTTTCTCTGTGGATTATTACTTTTATTGTACCCCCTTGAATTTTTAAATATAATTAGTCTTCAAAGAAATCAGAACTCTTTCTAAGATGATAACTATCCTTCCTTACAAGGTGTTTGTGAAGTTTGTAAAGGATAAAGGGGTGATTAGTGTTGATTACTTCTTCCTTGAAGACGGAGGCATTAAATACTGACCCCAATTACACAGCCAAATGTGGAGTGGTAAAAACTGTCACTTGATATTCCAGGCTCTCTTTGCATTGTTTTTTTGTCCATTTGGTCTGCTTTTTGGTTTGTTTGTGCATTTTTTTGGGGGGGAGGTGGTTGGGGATCCAACCAGCTAGTAATGATTTTCTGAAGTAGATTCCCACTTGGTTAGTAATATATGATCATGCAAGTTATATCTTATCTAGACTTCAGCACTAGTAAATAAATGGATACAGAGGCACTTACACAATAGGAATCTCTTTTCTTTCTGCTAATCGAAATTCTTCTGTGAGAGGCAGCACATTAAGTCATCAGTACTCTTGTAGAGCTTCTTTAATTTTTTTTTTAATTTTTAAAAATTTATTTATTTTTAAAAAAAAAAAAAATTATTTATTTTATTTATTTATTTTTGGCTGCATCGGGTCTTCGTTGCTGCAGGCAGGATTTGTCTAGTTGTGGCGAGAGGGGGCTACTCTTCGTTGCAGTGCGCGGCTTCTCATTGAGGCATCTTATCTTGTTGCAGAACACAGGCTATAGGCGCGTGGGCTTCAGTAGTTGTGGCGAGTGGGCTCAGTAGTTGTGGCGAGTGGGCTCTAGAGGGCAGGCTCAGTAGTTGTGGCGCACGGGCTTGGTTGCTCCGCGGCATGTGGGATCTTCCTGGACCAAGGCTCGAACCCATGTCCCCTGCATTGGCAGGAGAATTCTTAACCACTGAACCACCAGGGAAGCCCAAGCTTCTTTTATTGAATTTAGCATTGATATAATGAGGTCTAGACTGACAGGTGTGAACCCTAGGTAAGACGGTCATGGGACACTCCATCAAACCAATATTTTTAAAGTTGTTTTTTTTGTTGTTGTTGTTGTGGTACGCGGGCCTCTCACTGATGTGGCCTCTCCCGTTGCGGAGCACAGGCTCCAGACGTGCAGGCCTAGCGGCCATGGCTCACGGGCCTATCTGCTCCGTGGCATGTGGGATCTTCCTGGACTGGGGCATGAACCCGGGGCATGAACCCGTGTCCCCTGCATCGGCAGGCGGACTCTCAACCACTGCGCCACCAGGGAAGCCCTAAAAGTATTTTTTAATACTTAGTGGAGATGGTAAAAAATGATTCCTAATAATGGAAATAAAATAGAAATGACTTCCTGTTTAAAATAAGGAATTTATGAAATGTACTTATTACATGCAATTTTTGGAATTAGCTTCTTGGGAGGTATGTTAAATTATTTAACATGTGAATAAAATAAATCGCTCCTTCCCAGTATATGTACCAAGGCCAAGAATTATTCAGATTCAGAATTTCAGCTTCAAGTTTCTGAGAGATGGCTGGTCTCAACTGTAAGTGTACTAAAGCAATGGTCCCCAACCTTTTTGGCAGCAGGGACCGGTTTCATGGAAGACAGTTTTTCCACGGATGGGGTAGGAGATGGTTCAGGCAGTAATGTGAGCGATGGGGAGCAATGGGGAGTGGCAGAAGAAGCTCCCCTCACTCACCCGCTGCTCACCTCCCGCTGGACGGCCTGGTTCCTAAAAGGCCGCGGACCACTACCGGCCCGTGGCCTGGGGCTTGGGAACCCCTGTACTAAAGAACTTACTCATAGATACCACAACAGACTAAACTGAATTAGAGATAAGGTGTGGTTTTGACCCAAGGGCAGTTTTCTTCAGCAGATTTGCATTTGGTAAGTTCAACTTGTGTTTTACCAGATACACATGAAGTCATGGGTAAAAATCTGAGTTGACTGGCACTGAGTTTCCAATTTGTTGAAGATGGTGTTTTAATGATTCTTGTAAAGTAGCAACCTTGGTAAATGCCTAGCAGGCTTGACCCTTTACCTCAGCCCTGGCTGTGATATTATCAGCTATACTGAGGCCTGAATAAACTTGTCTTTATGAGAGCATTTTTTAATGATATTAAACTTCGTAGGATCATAAGAGCAATTCTATTTTAGTCTTAATTCTAAGAATTACTTTCAAGCAATTGGTCTGTTTATACCATTCAAACACTATGAATTGGGCAATTGATTAGATTTCTCTTTTAGTTCCTGTTACTTAGATGTTGAGCCAAATTAATAACCTATTCACAGAAAACTCATAGGACTTTATGGGTAGAAAGAAACCTTTTTAAAATTAGCCTTATCCCTGGCTTCATTTTATGTTCCTACCATTGTTTTTCTTTCCTACTTTCACTTAAGCTATCTTCCTTTAGTTTAGGTATCTTCATAAGCTGCCCTTAATCCTTTCTGGAAGGAGAAGAGGTATATGTAATTAAGTCACTGCAGTTGCTAACTTAGTAAAGACCTTGCGTATGACATTTGCAGAGAGAGAACAGAGTTCTGAGGGAACAGAATATTATTTCGTGAGAGTTGGAGGGAGGCTTTCAGGGGAAGGGGGTTAGTGGTTTGGGCTTGTGCTTGGCAGGGAGAAAGGGGGCTAACTGAGCAGAGGGAGAAGGACTCTGAAATCGAAGTTGGCACAGCACAGATGACTGACTTGACTTGTTTCACGTTTCTGCAGAGGTCAGGCCCTTTAAGACACAAAGCCATCAGATACGTTATTACTGGAAATGCTTGTGGAAAATTGTTGTATGCCTCAATTCTAGTAGCATCTACTCTCCTATTCATTTCTGCTGTTCTCCAAGACATACACCTGGGGTTAATTATATTGAATTATTTCTAACATAAGTGGCTCATGATCCTCCTTCTCAGATACGTCCCTTCTCACTGACATATTTCCCTTCCCTTCTGTTTTGTCTCCCTGCTAAGAGAAGACTGAACCCAGTATGGACCCCGACCCAGATTCTCTCTCCTATAACGGTCAAGATGGGACTCAGGTGCTAGCTCTACTCCGTTCATTGCTTGAACAAAAATATGTAAGCTGAGAGTCTAGTTCTGTCACAGCTTTGCTTGTCCACAGAGCAGAGAAAACTGATTTGTATTGAGAGACCAGAATAAAGCTGGGCGCATAGAGGAGCAGGCAAGGATTCCAGTGGAGTTCCAGAGTGGGGGCTTCCTGATTTCTGTCCCGCAGGAGGTCCAGCTATGGCTCCTGACTCTTGTTTCTTTGTCAGTATTTTTCACCTTCTGTAGTTGAGGTAGCTCAGGTAGCTGTCTGTCACTCAAAGGTGAATGAGCCCCTCCTGAGACATTAGGCCTGAAAAAAAACGCATCCAGTGAAATCACCAAGGATATGCTTAGAGATTTAAATATAACACTCATCCATTCGACAGGTATTTGTTGAGGCCTGCTGTGTTTATCCTCACTTGGAATAAACCATTGGACCAGATATATCAAGTTGATTACTGTCTAGTAGGGGATAAATCCATAAAGTTGGTTAAACGGCAGTGCGGAAAAATGTTTACTGGCACGGAAACATGTTCATAATAAATTGTTAAGTGAATTAAGGAATTTATAAAAATGTATGTATAATACATTTGCAAAACCATATATATGTGTATGTGTGTGTGTATATTTAAATACATATATATACACATATATGTAAATATATGTATTTTCTCTTTCAATCTGTACATATATGATATATATAACACACATATCATGCATATATCATGTATGTGTACAGATTAAGAGAAAAAAATGAAAATAATGTGAGGACTTGAAGGTTACCAAGGCATTAAAAGTGATTGTCACTCTGGTGAGATGATCATGGGTATTTTTTTTATTGCCCCACTTTTTACTATCTGTATGTATTATTTTGAATAAAAATTATGAATAATTTAGAATGTACTCTTGGAAGTTCTTCAAACATGTAAAATAGTATGTATTTAGCAAAATCTGTCTGCATACATGCATCTTTGTAAACCACAGTAAAAAATAAAATCAATAATTAATTCATATCTGTATCCAATAAGAGGATGAGGATTGGGAAACTCTAGATAAACACTAATGTAAAAATGCTTTTCATTGTAACATTTTTCCAACTAAATGACATTGTTAACAAATATAGATGAGTTTTATTTTGTTGTGTCATTCAACAAGCATTTATTGAGTTTTTCCAAGGTGCCAGGCCCTTTTCTAGGCTCTAGTGGTACATCAGAGAATAAAACTGACAAATGTCCCTGTTCTTGTGAAACATATATTCTTTCAGTGGCAATCTTTTTAGAAAAATAGAAACTTCCCTGGAGTATGGGAGACATCCCTTTTAAGTGTCAGGTCTCCTGATCCATCCCTGTATACATTCCCATGTGTAAGCCACAATGCTGCCATCATGACAGAATTCTTGCATTCAAGCATCTTTCTTTCCCCGAGAACATACAAATACGTAAAGGATAGGGGATTCAGATATGTGGAAGTATAGGGTCAATGGAAGTGCGTAAATGACAGACCCATCCTGGACTTTATGTTGGACGTAGGTGACGGCAAGGAAGACTTATTGCTGGTTGCAGAAGCTATCTGAGCAAGATCTGAAAAATAAGTGGAAGTTATCCAGGTGAAGAGGCTGCAAGAAGGGCATTTCAAGAAAAGGAGGCAAGGAGAAACAGGACATGTGTCAGGGAATGCAAGTGGTTCATTGTAACTGGAGCTTAGTTTGCAGAGCTGGCAGTGGCAAGAAGTAAAGGGGTCAGCAGAGGCCATATGTTGTTCAAGAGGCAAAGTTGTGTAGTCAAGGGTGTGGCCTTTGAAGCCAGACTCGGCCACCTTTTAGCTGGATGACTCAGGGAAAGTTACCTAACAGCTCTGTGGGTCGGTTTTCTCACCTGTAAAATCGGTTAATGGTACGTAACTCATGGGGATATTGTAAGGATCCCATGAAATGATCTATGTAAAGTGCTTAGAATAGTAAGAGTTCAATAGATGTTAAGTATTGGTGATGTCACAGGGCCTTCGTGTGCAATGATAGAAAACTTGATGTTCCTCTGGCAATTTTCAGTTTCTCATTCAAGGTGATAGCTAAATAGTACTGTGTAAACAGAAGCAACTCTGGGGCTAGCAAAGCGCTAAGAGAAGGTTATATATGTGGCCACATTGTGTTTGTCCAAAGTTACTGAATTTAAGTTTTTATATTTAGAGAGTCAAATGTTCTTGTCTCTCCAGTAGGAGATAATTTTGTAAAGGTCATACCTTTTTTCATTAATTGAAAATTGGCCAATTTCTTGTATCTATGAATATATATGTTGCTCACATAAAATGCTGCAACATCTATTACTATGGTTTTTGTTCTGAGAGATAAAGTAAACTAACAAGTCTGTTAGTGACTGAGATCTGACTGGTGGAAATTACTCATGGTCCAATAGGTCTAGGAGTTAATCAGTCACGCTCCTTGAGAAGCGTACAGGTTGCAGTAATTCTCTTTGCAATAATGTCATGCATTTTAGATTTGATGTGGCTGTAACAGCTTTTTTGTTCTAAAAAAGTATCTGGCAACAGCTAGTTCAATGTTACTACTGAAACATCCTCAAAACATAAATAACTCTTCTTTTAACAAAAGCTGAAAATACCCTATTACATGGTTTATGCAAAGAGCACGTGTATGAATGATGCAGGAACATGTTCCTACATAACAGTGGAGTCATTCTCATTCATGGTCTAGCGAGGCTCCTATATCTGTGAGGTTCTAGCTGGTTGGCTAGTTTCCTTCACGGGAGAGTCACCTCTCTGTTTGCAACAGGTACCAAGAGTTGACCTCCAATATCCACTTGTCTTTGAGTTTTAGCTGGGCCTGTGGTTATGCAGTTAGAGAGTACATTTTCCAGCTTCCCTTGGAGCTAAGAGTGACCATATGATTGAGAAGTCTATGGGATGAGAGTGGAAGGCATGTGTGCAGTTCCCAAGTTATGCCCTTAAAAAGACACTGCCCTCGAGCTCCTCTGGGAATGGATGTGGTTGTAAGAGCCAACTTTGACCAGTGAATGAAGGCTACACCCTAGGAGATGTGGAAGCAGTAAAACAGAGAAAATCTTGGTCCCTAGACAACCCAAGTAGCAAAGTCATGACCCCATCCCAGCCCCTAACCACCTAACAGCTTAGACTTCCACATAAGAGAGAAATACATTTTTGCTTTGCTTAAAATAATCATTTTTACTTTGTTAAAGCAGCCCTAATTAATACCCCAAATAATAGCATCCAAAATACCTTTTTTTTTTTTTTTTTTGGTGGTGAGATGTGGACATGAAGTAGATGTCACACCTGCTATGTTAAAAACGTAATGTTGTCAGAGCAAAGTGATCAGAGAGCCCCCATCAGCGAGCACAGTCACCTGGAAGAAGATTTTAGAGCAAAGAGCTGTGTCTGCCTTTCTATTGCATCCCCATTATTAGGAGCAGTGCCTGGCACATAGTAGCCCTTCATAGATTATTGTTGAAAAAATGCATGACAGATCCAAAGCAAACCAAGCAAGACACACCAAACATGGGTGGAAACTGAGTACCTGATATAAAAGAAATAAAATAAGGAAACTTTAAGCAATGTAAGCAAAAGAAAGGGCACGCAAATAATAACGTTAGCATTAATGAGAATTAATGCCTCGCACCGTGCTAAATGTTTTCTGCTCATTTTAGATTTAATCTCCACAAAAATTCCATGAGGTAAATATTATTGCCCTCATTTTACAGTAGGCAAAATCAAGACTCAGCGAGGCTGCTGCTACCACAGAGCCCTGCCAGGACTGGAACTCAGGTCGCCAAATTATGCTGCGCGTGAATGCACTGAAACATATTCTCAAACCCATCATGAAGCCAGTAGATTCAACCAGCAAAACATCTTCCTTAGGGCGTTTAAGGATGAGGTGGTCTGTTCAGGGCAAAGGGTGGTTATGACCTAGGAAGGTATGTTCAGAAGTTGAGAGGAGGAATATTATGCTTGAAAATACGGTGCTTTATTAAATAATTTTTAGTATAAACTTCTTAGTATTTTTCAAGTATTAAGACAGTATAGGGCATAGGAAGTCCAGAATGAGATTACGGGTTTCAGTGTGACCTTGAGTACATTCTTGAAGTTCTTTAAGACTTGACTTTTCTTTGCTTTCCCCGCGGGCTGGGCCAGCTGGCAGCTCAGGTCACAGGCAGTTCTAACTCTCTGTGGTGCTGGGATCCCTGATGAGCTTCGGGAGGAAGAACATAAGGGACCCTTAGATGAGAGTGGGCTCGTTCAGGCTTTTATAAGTCACATACCTGCTTCTCTGACTTGTGACGAGCAGTTTAGGGGCTTAGACTTGTGGTTATCAAGGCTGCGCCTAGAGAAAATTTGAGAAGTCAAGCAGAGTTGATTTAGGCGCTTTCTCAATTTTCAGTTTTTATCTTTTGTCTGGCCACCTTCCTAATCGCCTCCAGACTCCCAATATCTTTCTCCCACTCGTCTACACTGCAGAATTATTCTTATTTGAATTTCTCAGAGCATTTTTCCAGGATGTCTTCCTTCCCCAGGCAATGCCTGAGCTTTCGGGCATTTTCAAATCTATTCCCCAAGCATCTGAATTTCACTTTCATCATTCCCCACCTGCTGGCTAACTAGCTACTCAGCTGCAGAAACTAATCAGGGCCATGGGGATAATGCTTGGAAATCACCTGCTTCCTTCTCATATAACAGGGACCCTTCAGAGACTTTGCCCCAGGAGTCTAATGGGACATGGGTAGAGGAGCTTTGGGGGTTTGCATAAGAAAGTTTTACTTAAGACCAGATCTGTATGAAAAATTTACATACTGTCAAGAGAGTTTTCTTCAGTTCAAGCCAATGTAACAAATATTAATTAAATGTGACCGTGTGGCAGCCGTTGAAGTTTTTTCACTCTCATGTAAGCTCCAGTTCAAGTCTCAGGATAGTTAAAAAAGAAATGTAGGATTCATTTCTAGAAAGGGTTTCTGCACTCAACTGCTGCCTCTTTTCCAAGTCTGGTAACCTGGGGAGTATAATCTAGGTAGAAACCCAGAGTCTCCTTTACTTATCTCTGTCTTAAACCCAAAGCAAGTCCCAAGAGATTAGCTTCCTGCTTCCCATTCTTCATGACTCTTCTTAGAGCTCCAGAATCACAAGTACTTCCTAAGGGAAAGTGCCTCTGCTGTCAAGTGACAGAGAAAGGAATAGAGCATAGAGATGAGAAAGTGGCACAGTTGCTTACAATCAGTGTATGTAATAAACATATGCATTTCTTTGGAAGTAGGGAATTATAATATCATGATAAATGCCACACTACATTTATACATTAATTGCCACTGACCACAGGGTTTGGAAGTTTTTACAGAGATGACTATTTTGAGCTGGGTTTTGAAGGGTGAATAGGAGTTGCCAGTTTAAGCAGTGGGGAAATTCCAGGCCCTGGAAAGTGCATGAGCAAAAGTCCGTAGGCGTGAGCATGCGTGGAGTGTTCAGGAAACAGCATGGAGTGGTGTGGGGTTGGATCATAGGATATATGGGACTAAAGCTGGGAATATAAGTGGAAAGATGACTGACAGTAGAGCTTATGTATTTGACCTGAAGAAATTGAATAAATGAGAGTAAATGGGAGTGAGTCTTGACATTTTCTGGGACTGGGGAAGCACTAATACTGTATGGGAGCCTAAAGGGATAATCTTAGAGTAGTTGGGAAATATAGACTCTAATCCTGGTTTTGTCTAAACCAAGATCATTTGGTGGCAGATTGCTCATGAATGCTGTAGGAACTGGACCAGGTGACCCCAGTTTCCTATCTGCCTGTCCTTTCCTATCTGCTCTTCCTGTTTTTAGGAATGTCAGACCTAAGCCAATATAATTTTGTTATGGTGCTACATGTGGCTCCAGGATGTGATCAGGGCGATTGTTATTGATTTGCCATTATTGGACTCTGCCTGAAGCACCTGTATGGTAGTGACTATTTCAATTTCATTTTCTTCTCTAACTCTCCAGGAAACATTTACCAAGTCAGGGTCTTATGTTTCTTTACTGGAAAGCACTGACTGTTTTATTAAAGTATATGACCTCGATCCAAGCGCTTTGAGAGGGGTGTGTGTTTGTATGTAGAAACCACCATTATGTCTTAGAGTCACTGAGAGAGTTGAATTGAAAGTCCTTCTATAGCCTGGCAATAAGTGTGACATCTATTTTGGGTAGGAAGGAATAAAGAGAGGTGCAATTGGTGCCGCCATTAGCCGACACAAGGCAACTAGAGGCTGGATCAGATGTTTATACAGACCACCTCCTACCCTTCTGGGATTGTAACCCATCTGTGAATAGGGTACTTTACAGAGCAATCCCTGCCATGTAGGGAAAGGCTGTGGCGTCAAGCTGACTTGAAAGAAAATCCCAGCTTTGTCCGTATTAGCTGTGTGATTTGAATACATTGCTTAACTTTTGAGAGCTTCAGTTTCTTCATCCATTAGGTGATTCTTCTTAGGGTTAGTATTAAGATAAAATGGTGATCAAGTATGTGAAAATGCCTGGCTCATTGCGTAAGTGTTCAGTCAACTGTAGAATTATTTCCTCCTACTGAGTCATACATAGCCCCCAATACATCTTGCTCAGCGTCTCTTTTTAGAATAAATCATCCCAGTCCTTAAACCTTTTGACCAAGTCTTGTTTCCCAGCCTCTTGTTATGTCTGCGGTTGTTCACAGACTTTACCTTTGGTTCTTTTTTGGTGACACTTGAGAACAGCCCAACCTTTTAGGAGCTGATAGCCACAGCTACATGCAGTTTCTTTCTCACCCATCATACTCCTTCTACTTTCAGTATCCTCCCTCCTTCTGGAACAGAGGCTAAGCTGAGACGCTCTTAGCCACCATCCTCACCCCCCTCCAAACGAGGGTGATGACTCATCCTCACAGCAGCCATTCCTGAGAAAGGCTCTTGGCAAGACTTCAGCTGCTATCAAGATGCAAATAGTGCCCCTGCAGTTCCCTCCTTTATGGGGATGGTGCAGTCATAAAAAAAGACGGAGGGTCTCTCAGTTGCAAATCCACCTATAGCATTGGTAATTCAGCAATGGATAGAATGACTGTATAAATTATTTGAGGGTCCAGAATTGACAGCACTGCCAAACAATCCTTCATTAATGTGTAACTAACGCAGAACCAATGCATGGCTGGACCTCCAATAGTGGATGGTTATTTCAACTGGAACTGAGCTGAAATACCAATTTTTGTGCTAATTGTGACCAACAACTGCCAAATAATGAAAGAATCTGAGAAAGTTTTCCCCATTACATAAAAGCAATCACATGCTTGTTTAATTAATATTTTTAGCAGACATTCAAGTGCCTGTCGTGTGTCAGTATGCCATTGTCAATATGTCAAGATGCTATTCTTAGGGACTTAATATCCCATTAAATGAGAACATTTGTGATATTTATAGTATAACCAAGTCTGTGTCGTTGCATTTAAATCTCTTACAATATTATTTGATTTCCACGAATGTCAGAACTGAGGCAACATCATTTATGCCTTTGTGTGGAGTAGATTGAGATTCCATGAGTGGAGTTTTGAGATAAGCCTTTTATTTATATGTAGCACCATAGCCTTCATGGATTCCAGGTTAGTGTAATGATCTAGCTTTCCCATCAAAAATGTTTTAGAGTTACCACCACCACACAAATTTCATTAATTTTTATTCTTTCAACTTAAAAATATGTTTGAGTGCTAAGAAAGTGCTCTACACCTTATTTTGCTAACTCCTGGTGCCTTTCCAGAATGTTTATAACATTAAAATGGTGGTGAGGTAGTTGTAATGGTAAGATGATACTCAGAAATGGAACTTTCCACAACAGACCACTGACATTTGTCGTAAGACTAGCAGAGGACCTACAAACTTGGTTGCTTGGCAAATTTAGATCTTTAAGAAAAAGGTCAAATCAAATTTTACTTGAAAACTTCAGATAAGAAAACTGAATTTGGAAGGTCCTTTTTGAGACAGAGTTATTGATGTGTTTAAATCCTACCCTAAATTTTCAGTTCTCCATTGTTATACTATTATTATGGTTTTCTTGAGCTTACTTTGTGATTTCTAATGTAATTCAGTTGATAATTGGATTACATTTCAGGTAATGCATTCCATAAGTATTTCAATGCACATTCTAAGTACAAGGAACTGTTAAGAAGCTAAAAAATCTAAGTCAAACAATATTAGACTCAAAGTTTTTTAGTCTACTTGTTTAATTTAAAATTGGCATGTCTCTACTCAAAACTATAAATCTTTGAAAAGAATTCCTGTGCTTTTCTTCCTTGCCTCTACCCTGAAAGTGGAGCAAACCCCCCTCCCCCGCCCAAACAAACAAAAAGTTTCTAAAATATATGTTTGACTAATGAACAAAGGAATGAATCCTCTGAGCTCTATGCAGGCACTGTGGGGTTGTCATGAGTCACAGCACCATTTCTGGGGGTCAGTGGTTCTGCCTTTTTTTTCTTGAGTAAAGATCATGTGCTTGGGGATAACTCCCTCAGTATAGATTATGATGTAACATTTCAGGTTGGGGAGTTGTTATAAAGCAGACTTCTTTGCATTTGCAAAAATGTGGATGACCACTGAACTAGTCCAAATCATCTCTGGAGGGTAATTTAATTCAAATATGTCCTCTTCAAATCACTAGATAGTTGGACAGTATTAATGGGTTCTCCTTCCTGCTACAGATGCTAACTTGACAAGACCTTTTCTTTCTACTATTTCTCAACCCCAGAAATTCAATGAAATGTGCCAGTAGGAAGATACTTCTCACTGCCTCCTTGCTCCCACAGCTTCTCTGTTTAAAAAAAGGGGGGGGGATATTAAGACAGTAGCCAAAAGTAGAATTTAGCCTTGACTTCTTCCCATCTGAGTGTTGAACTAGTTAAATTTTCTTTTTCTCCACAAAGGAGAAATTAATTACCAGTCTCTACTGAAACTGGCAGGCCAATTTATTGACTGATAACCAAACTGGTTTTCTCTTGACATATTTTGTTTTTTCTCTTTCTCATAACCAAACATTTCAACAAAGTATTTCTCCAGCTGTTAAAAAGTATGGTTCTTATCACAAATGCCACATGACTTCATACATAGAGTATGAAAAACATGATCTTTGGTCTTCATATCTTGTGATTGAGCTGAACGTGGGTGAATTTAAATGGCAGAGTCTGAAACTCTGAGATAGATCTGTCCATTGGCTTGACCATCAAGTATTCAAGTAGGCCAAGTGAAGGAATTTTACAGATGTATCAGGGTTCTCCAGGGAAATGATAGATAGATAGATAGGGTCTTTTATATATATCACATACAAATATATATAAATAACATATATATATATATATATATTTTTTTTTTTTTTTAAAGAAATTGACTGGTGTAGTTGTTGGGACTGGCAAGCTTGAAATTTGTAGAGCAGGCCAGCAGGCTGGAAACTCAAAAAGGAGTTAATGTTGTAGCCTTGAGGCAGAATATCTTTTTTTCCAGGAAAACTGAGTTTTTACTTTTTCAGTTTTCAACTGATTGGGTGAGGCCCACCTATATTATTGAAGACAATCTCCTTTTACTTAAAGTTCACTAATTATAGATGTTAACCACATCTACAAAATATCTTCATAGCAACGCCTAGATTAGTGTTTTACTAAATAACTGGGTACTATAGCCTAGCTAGGTTGATGCATAAGACTAACCATATGGCAGGTATGGTAAAGAAAACACGGACTCAGATTGCACTGCTTCATGCCTCTCTGCTCTTGCAGAAGCTGTAAGCACCATCTGGAAGGCACCCTCTCCTGTTGTCCACTTATTTTCTGAACAAGTTTCCTACTTACTCATTCAGATTTCACGCCCTTACTAAAATATGGGTCATAGAGATGAAAAGAAGTTGGAAGATTCAAGAGCTGTTCAGGAGGGAGAATCAATAGGACTTTGTGACTGATGGATTTTGAAAGTGAGAGAGGGAAAGAAAATGTGAGATAACAGCCAGGTGCCTGCCTTGGGCAAGGTGACTGGTGGTGTTATTCACTGATGCAGAAAATGGAGGAGGAAAATAGATCTGGCAGAGAATAGGATCATTTAAGTTTGGGAACGGTGAGTTTGAATTGCCTGTGAGTCATGGTGAAAATGTGTAGAGGAAAGATAGTGCTCAGATCAGAGATCTAAGTGAAGCATACAGATCTGGACTGTGTCTTATGTAAACGAGAGTTGAAACCACCGGAAGAGAAGAAGTCACACAAGAAATTACAGGGAGGGAGAGGAAGACCAAGCGCAGAATCCTGGAAAAACATCAACATTGAAGAAACAGGCAGAGAGAAGTGCCAGTGAAGGAGACTGAGAAAGAAATGTCAACTAGGAAGAAACCAGGAAATGTTGTGTCACAAAATGAAGGCAACCAGTCAGTGTCAGATGGAGCAGACCCGTCAAATCAGATGAGGTCCAACATGCCGTCCATTAGAATTAGCAACAAGGTCATTGGTCATCCCGGAGAGAATATTTTCAGTGAAGTGGTGGGGGGTGGAAGCAGAGAGCAATAGGAGGAAGACTAGGTAGGATGTCAAGACATGGAAGCAGACAAACCTTCCACTGACAAGTCCCATCCTCTCTGTATAAATAAAGTGACTGGTTCTTGGATTCTAGCAGTCTGGATTCAGTTGGGAGATTGAAACCACATGGTGATTTAAACAGGGGTAGTTTAATATAAAGAATTATTAAACTGTGATAGTAGAGTAACTTTAGTTTTTAAGAATACTCGTTATGGTATCCTAGGGCCGAAGGAGATGGGCAAACTTGGAAGGGGGCCCTCTCCCTAAGTGTGCGGTTCATATCTCATTGGACAAATGTGTGTTTGAACCCACCGGATGGCAGAGAAGTTTGCTGATTTGCTGGCCAGAGCTGGTCTACAGTCAGAGACGAGCAGTAATGAGCCCTCTGCAGCGCCGGCAGGGCTGGCGAGCACAGCTGGTGGCCACTGCGTGGGTGTGCAGTGCAGTAGGAGTGGGACACCAGGCCTCCTGCAGCCTGGGTGGACACCTGGTGTCCCTATGGAGTGGAATGTGAGGTTGGGAGGAGCACAGCATTGAGAGGACTATGGGAAACACCCCTGGGGAGGGGAGTGAGTTCAATCAGGGAGTCAGTGCCAGCAGGAGGCCCGAGGTCTGTATGGAGAGGGCAGCACAGACATGATCATCAGGCCGTGATGGGGGTGCAGTGTCCCTGAGGGACAGCGCCTTCTGGGTGAATGGCCGGGGCTGAGTACCACCAGATGTCCTCACACCCACCCTGTTGATCCACCTTGCTACCGGCAGAAACCTCCGGAGAGACCCTTCGTCCTGCAATGCTGCTCCAGCGCTGTCTACTGAGAAAGCTTAACATCATGCTTACTTTAACAGAGAAACGCTTAAAGCAATTCCATCCGTTATCAGAGAGCATATATTTGCAGGGTGAATTTGGAACTGAGAGACAATCAATTTATAGTGGCCCAGACCCCATGTAAGTTGCTACTTTGTTTACCAAAGACCTTTCTTTCCATCCCCAGTAAATATAATGAGATAGTACCAAGCTGGGAGATCACAAATTTGTAGCAGCTCCACTTCGCAGAGTTGTTTGCTTTTTCAGCAGTTTTAGCCACCCAGGTATAAGACAGAGAATGCAGATAAAGTATTGACCCGGATTTGGCTGGTGGGGAGAAAGAGGGAGAGAGTGAGCCATGTGCCAGAGTCTTCAGTGAAAGTGAAGACAGTAAATGACATTACCAGGAAAGGATGGAAGCGGGACAGCGGAGTAACAGCCTCAAGAAGGAGAAGCTTTTACTAGAGTGGGGAGGATTGGAGAGGTTTGGAAGCAACTGAGGGAAGCCAGGAGAAGGGCAAGTCCTTCTCTAGGCCCAAGGGTTTGAAGAGACTAAAGATGTAAGGAAGTGAGTTAACAATGGAACAAAGGTCCAGAGACCATAGTAAGGGACGGGAATGATCCACAGCAGACTGTCCCCGAGCTGAGGCATTCCATGGCAGTGAGAGTGTGACAGGGAAGGGTGCCTGGCCTTTCAGTAGGGAGTTGAGAAAAAACCTAAATGACAACGACTCACTTCAAATGTCCTCGCTTTGCTCCAAGTCTTTTTGGTATTTGAAGTGTATTTCTGGTTTCAGTGATGTGATGAGGGCTGCCACAAGGCTTGCAAGAACACAGAGAGGGTCCCATTCAGGGCAGGGCTTTCTTGGTGTTCAGAGGAGTGGTCAGGGTCCTGGTTAGGCATCCAGGATGCTTGTGAAATATTTATTTATTTGTTTTTAACTTAGACATTTTTTCAGTATAAGAATAACGTAACTACGTTGTAGAAAATTTGGAAAGTGAGAAAAAAGGAAAAAATAATACTATAACAATTTAAACTTTCTCCTTCTAGGGCTTTTTCCTATGTACATTTAAAAATAGTTTTATACTCTTAATGATACTCTTAACGATACACAATTCTATGTCTTTTTACCTTACAAATCATAAACATTCTTCATGTGACTACATGATCTTCACAACTATAATTTTAAAGGTTTTCATAATAGCTCATTTGTCAGATGCATTCTCATTATTCCTCTGCTGTTGGGTTGATTTTTTCAGAATTGTTAGCAAGTTGCTCAGTGAACTATGATTTGTGATTGTGAGTGAATATGACTATTCATTCATTTTTGTGCCAGAGTCAGTACTTTTTAAATTCTGGTTTCAAAATCATAGCTATTCATGAAGAGTTTCCTAGGCTACATTTTGAATTCAGTATATCTTTGATGACATCATAGTGGAATGTGTTTTGTTCAAGAGGGAGGTACATAACTGATGTTTCTTTGACTCAGCATCAAAGGCTTTTGTGCATTTTTGGTCTTTTATAAATCAGAAGTAAAAGAAGATAAAGGAGCTCAATGTCTTTAGAAACAACACATTTCTATAGCAGCTATAGATCTGGAAGCTTATTCATTATGAGCATTTCTCACACTACCCCCATGCCTGCTTTCCCTGGTTCAACTGCAGCTGCCTCTCTCAGTGTTTCAGTTCTCACCTGTGCAACTGGATAAAATATTAGACTAAAATAAATTCCTAAGTGTGTTTCGGGATGGATTTTAATTACCAGAAAGCCAGTCCCTGAGGAGCCTGGCTATTCTAACACAGAACGAAAGAGCGAGGCAGGGAACAGGGGTTCGAGGAACCCTGAAGAAATCGGTGGTCAGTCAGTGAACCTTAAGGCCTTTGCTCCCGGGGTCTAGGGACAGGATTAATCTCAGAACCCGGAATGGTGTCATATTCTCAGGTTGGGGTTAAGTGGTCTTACCTGTAAAGGTTAGAAATAGAACCAAGTAAGTGGTCCTTCCATTATCATTATCACTATAAAACCAGAGCTTTGTTGGAGGTGTGCTGGAGCTGACTGGTACCAGATCCCAAGAGCTGAATGTTAAATTTTAAGGGATTTTGCAGCTGGTTGATTCATGTTGGTAGTTTGAAATCAGCTATCATAGGAGTATTTACGCCTTAGAAAAGACCATCACAGAATTAAATCACAGAAATGCTGTAAATCAGGACTTTTTTCTCCATCCCAGCTCCACCCCCCAACTCCAGAGATCTGTGTTAAACATTTACCAGCACATCTCTGATGGTACCTCCATCTTTGTCACTGGGCGACTTCACATTTTCTCTTTTTGTTGAAGAGTCAACCTCTCTGAGCTTCAGTTTTCTCATCTGTAAAATGTGAAACCCTGAATTTAGATCTGACAGAGATTTTAGAAATTATTTAGTCCAACCTTTTTATTTCCCTAATGCTATTTGCATGTGGTATATTTTTTCCTCAGAGAGAAGCCATGGATCTTGGTAGGATAATCAGCGTGACCCACTCAGTCTGAAGCAGGATTCTTGGCAGTTGAAGCCTGAAGTGTTGCAGACCTTGTCATGGTGATGAGCTAAGCAGTAATAGGAATTCCAAGACTCAGAGCAAAGGCCTGGACTGGGAGCCCAGGTAAGCCAGTGGGATCCGAGGCGGGGTCAGTCGGTCATTCCAGGAAGAAGCAGGTGAGTTCTTGTGGTTTGATGAGTTAAGGTGATGGTTTGAGGTGGGAAAAGATAAGGTCCAAACCTGGGCTAAAATCAGGGTTTCATTTAAACAGGTGAGACAATCGTTTGACAATGTCCAGGTGGTACGACAGTAGATACCAGAAAAAAAAAATCTGTTTTTCGGAAGTTGATGCTTAGGTTCAGGGAAAAAAAAAGTCTAATCATTTGATAGCCCTGGAGAATCCAGGGTCTTTTTCAAATTGCCCAGCATGCACACTACACACACAATATCAAAGCACGACATTTGCCAATAAAAGCTTCTAGAACGGAAAGTCCACAGTGAACTTTGCCTTAATGATATAGAGGCTTTGTAACCAGGGAAATAGTCTTGGTTCCTCGTCCAAAAAGATTCTTGAAAGACATAACAGGAAAAAACAGGTGGGGAGATCTACTTTTTTCCTTAGGTTCTTCTATTCTTTTTATGATGTTAACCTCTACTTCCACATTTTTTTCTTTATTCCAGTAACTATTGCAGTTAATTTTGATTGCAGAAACCTATCTCGGAATTGGCTTGCTGCCTGAAGTTCAGACTGTATAGCTGAGTTCACTAGCCTTTCTTTACATGCTGAGCAATTAAAAACAATAAATCTTTTCATTTAAGTACAGTTTGCAGGTGAAGGAATAGAACACCATGATCAGACAAGGACTGGCATCAAGATAGAAATCTGGTCTGAGGAACAGGTACTGAGGGGGAGACAGTTCACGTGAACTTGATTAGGAGTTAATCAAGTTAATCAAGCCCCTTAGGGGCCAACATCAGAGCCCCATTAATGGGAACTGGAGTTTTTAATTTAGAGGAAGATCCTCAGGTCACCTTGATCAGAGGCAGCATAACTCTTAAGAACATAGGGTGAAAGTGAATCTTCATGTAGTGTGGATTTAGGGAAACACCATGAACTATGTTACTGCAGAGGAATTGCTTTAGAATAGTCTCATTTTTCTAGTAACTAAGTGATGGAAGGAAGGTGTCACGTTCACAGGTATCACTAATAATAGCCAATGAATATTATTCTCCCATGAAACAGGAGTCATTTGCCATAGTTTAGTCATTGGAAGTTCTCTAGTACTGATGTCAGCATTCTCCACCTTACAATTCTGACACAAGGAGGCACCCTTAAGTTTATTTGCCATAAAACTTGCATGTGATTTCTTCAGTGTTGGAAGATTGCATCATCTCTGTTTCCCCATGTGTTTTAATTTATCCTAATTTTTGCCAGTGTCACTTTTATTCCCTCTGTTGCCAAATTTATAGATCATACATTTATTTGAAATTCCATTAATTTGTTTATAGGATTAAATTATCTACATCATGCCAAATTAAGCAGTATTTGCTAAAATTTAATATCTAAAATACTTTATTAGGTTTTTTCTTTTTTAGTTTTAGCTTGTATTAGAGGGTGTTTGACTTGCTGTAATTTAAATGGTATTTGATGAAAATTCATTGGACATTTTACAAGCTAAACCAATTTTAGCTTGTAAACCGATTTATTGGACATTTTACAAGCTAAATCAACTGTAGTTTTTTTTAGAAAACCAATAAAAGTTTCTCACAATGTTTAACCTTTCCGCCTTATGAGATGCATATTGCATATTGAGAGATGCAAAATGCATTATGAGAATATTGTTATCGTGGATTTATATGGTCAGCTTTTCCCTGCAGGATTATCTACTCAAATATATGCACGATGGAACGTGTTTTTCAGCCTGTTCAACAATAGAAACATAAAATTTTGATCAGTGAGGGCCCAGAGTGGATGGGAGAGAAGGGGGTGGACTTGGGGCACTGGACACAGATTCTATCCTACCGTCCATTACACAATTCTAAATCGATATGACCAACTCGCTAATTTATAAAAGATGCCACGTGTGATGTTCACTCAGGGAAACAGGATTTGGGTGAACTAATAAAGTTGAGATGAGAACAGTGCACAGCCTGAAATCAGGCACTTGGTATTATTAGTCATGGGTGCTAAAGGCAACGGAAAAAAATATATTAGTGGGGAAGAGGAAGGTACATGGCTAGCGTAAAATCACTGCTGGTTACGGAGTGAAACAGTTCTGTCTTAAGAAAGCATGTCTTATCGGGCCCCGTGGTTGTTGAAAAATTGGGGAATTGATTGATTGACCTTCACAATTGATGGACTGTGTGGAATGTACCAAATGAGCACAAATGGAAAACAGCTGTTTGTGTATTCCGACGCCAGTCATCAAGGAGGCCAAATACAATTAAGAAGTTCTGCCGTAAAACAAAGACATCGTTGTAATCATCAGGCTGCTTTTTACACATTGTCCTAAGATCATTATGTAATTGACCCTCTTGATAAATTCTTTTCTGCCACTGAGCCAGTTCTTTTGAGAAGTTAAACATGATTTGATCTTGAAAGACTGAATGACTTACACGTTAATAGCCATGCAAGGCAGGCATCAGTGGTGGAAGAAAGGGTACTGTTTCAGCACTTCTGCTCAGTAGTGTCTCAGGGCTTTCTTCTCTCATTCAGTGGTTTCACAACACCCACACCCGTTGTCCTCCGCCCGCCCCCCACCCCCCGACACCATAGTTCAATTCCCAAGGATATTAGATCAATTCTGAACTGTTTGTTGTTGTCATTGTTTATGTTTCATAGGTGTTTCTAAGATGTTTCTACAACATCTACACAGTAAATAAGCTAACGTATACTCAGCCTCATTATAGTCCACAGACAATTGAACATAAACCCTTTTCAGGAAGAAAGATTCTGCAATAAATTAGGAATAATTGGGTTTAAAAAAAATCTTGGTCAGACCACTCTTGGTTAAACCAACCTAGTCAAATTTTCCTTGCCTTTTGAATTCTTCATTAATTAGAGTTAGAGTGGAAATTTAAACTCCAAACCAGAGGAATGTGTAAGTACCACATTCTCTAGCAGGCAAAGCTTATTTCAACCTTTTATCCTTAATTCAGCTCTCCAGCACCTTTAGAGGTTCTGGTTGTTCCTTTGAAGGTTATAGGAAACTTTCCAAGATATTATCTATAAAACCACTTGAAAAATCTGCTATAAAGTTAATATTTAATTCAAAGTATTTCTGCCCTCAGATTTTAAAACTTTTCTGTTTAGGAGAAAAATGGGTTACTTTATGTTTTAATCATTTTAATTTAATTTTTACATCAACGTGTGTTTATGAAGTTCCAGCACGTGCTAGTGAGGTGTTACTGAGACCAGATTGTCATGTAAAAGATGACACATCTTTGTACGAGTTTAAGACGTTTGCAGGTCAGCTCTCAATCATCTATCGTGACATACAGGAACACTGAAACTCAAGGTAATTTCTGCTGCTCTCTAGACATGTCAAGGAAGGGGTTGCAGTGTTTGAGATGGACAGATGAAGCCAATTTCTGTAACCAGGAACCAAGAAATAGAAGGTCACCGGGGAACGGAAAAAAAAGTCATATCTGGTTGAGAGCAGAGAAGTAAAGGGGAATGAAGGTTGAGCTGTAGAGCTTTGTCTTTAAAGCTAAAGGTTCATAGTTTGGTTTTGACTTGAGAAAAAGGTGCAGATCATGGTTTTCTTCTGCAACTTCGGATCCACTACAACGATGGACAGGCCTGTGGAGATTTCACCAGCAATTCCTAGGCCACCATCGGGAAACACAGAATTAGGGAAATACTTGTAAGATAGTTTGACTTGCTTTTAGAGTGGAGCAGTACTGTACAGATGTAGGAATAAGCTATCCACCCACCCCTGTGTTTTAATCTAAGTAAATTCTTTAATACTATATGTTGCATTCTTTTACCTATGCAATACCATGGTTAGAGGGCTTTTTTTTTTTAAAAAAAAGATATTTATTGGAGTATAATTGCTTCACAATACTGTGTTAGTTTCTCTTGTACAACAAACTGAATCAGCCATATGCATACATATGTCCCCATATCCCCTCCCTCTTGAGCCTCCCTCCCAACCTCCCTATCCCACCGCTCTAGGTCACTGCAAAGCGCTGAGCTGATCTCCCTGTGCTACGCTGCTGCTTCCCACTAGCTAACTATTTTACATTTGGTAGTGTGTATATGTCGATGCTACTCTCACTCTGCCCCAGAATCTCCCTTACACCCCGTGTCCTCAAGTCCATTCTCTATGTCTATATTTATTCCTGCCCTGCAACTAGGTTCATCAGTACCATTTTCTTTCTTTTTTTTTTTAGATTCCATATATATGCATTAGCATACGGTGCTTGTTTTTCTCTTTCTGACTTACTTCACTCTATACGACAGACTCTAGGTCCATCCACCTCACTACAAATAACTCAGTTTCGATTCTTTTTAAGGCTGAGTAATATTCCATTTTACATATGTGCCACAGCTTCCTTATCCATTCAACTGTAAGAGGACATCTAGGTTGCTTCCATGTCCTGGCTATTGTAAATAGTGCTGCAATGAACATTGTGGTACATGTCTCTTTTTGAACTATGGTTTTCTCAGGGTATATGCCCAGTAGTGGGATTGCTGGGTCATATGGTAGTTCTATGTGTAGTTTTTTAAGGAGCCTCCATACTGTTTTCCATAGTGGCTGAATCAATTTACATTCCCACCAACAGTGCACGGGGTTCTCTTTTCACCACACCCTTTCCAACATTTATTGTTTCTAGATTTTTTGATAATGGCCATTCTGACTGGCGTGCGGTGATACCTCATTGTGGTTTTGATTTGCATTTCTCTAATAATTAGTGATGTTGAGCATCTTTTCATGTGCTTCTTGGCCAGCTGTATGTCTTCCTTGGTGAAATGTCTGTTTAGGTCTTCCGCCCATTTTTTTTAACTGGATTGTTTGTTTTTTTGATATTGAGCTCCATGAGCTGTTTTTATATTTTGGAGGTTAATCCTTTGTCTGTTGTTTCATTTGTTTAAATATTTTCTCCCATTCTGAGGGTTGTCTTTTTGTCTTGTTTATGGTTTCCTTTGCTGTGCAAAAGCTTTTAAGTTTAATTAAGTCCCATTTTTTTTGTTTGTTTTTTTTTCCATTACTCTAGGAGGTGGGTCAAAAAAGATCTTGCTGTGTTTTTTGTCAAAGAGTGTTTTTCCTATGTTTTCCTCTAAGAGTTTTATAGTGTCTCGTCTTACATTTAAGTCTTTAATCCATGGGGAGTTTATTTCTGTGTATGGTGTTAGGGAGTGTTCTAATTTCATTCTTTTACATGTAGCTGTCCAGTTTTCCCAGCACTACTTATTGAAGAGGCTGTCTTTTCTCCATTGTATGTTCTTGCTTCCTTTTTCGTATATTAGGTGCCCATATGTGCGTGGGTTTATCTCTGGGCATTCTATCCTGTACCATTGATCTATATTTCTCTTTTTGTGCCAGCACCATACTGTCTTGATTATTTTAGCTTTGTAGTATAGTTTGAAGTCGGGGAACCTGATTCCTCCAACTCCATTTTTCTTTCTCAAGATTGCTTTGGCTATTCGGGGTCTTTTGTGTTTCCACACAAATTGTAAAGTTTCTTGTTCTAATTCTGTGAAGAATGCCATTGGTAGTTTGATAGGGATTGCATTGAATCGGTAGATTGCTTTGGGTAGTATAGTCATTTTCACAATATTGATTCTTCCAATCCAAGAACATGGTATATTTCTCCATCTGTTTATGTCATCTTCGATTTCTTTCATCCCTTTTTTATAGTTTTCTAAGTACAAGTCTTTCACCTTCTTATTCCTAGGTATTTTATTCTCTTTGTTGCAGTGGTGAATGGCAGTGTTTCCTTAATTTCTCTTTCTGATTTTTCATTGTTGGTGTATAGGAATGCCAGAGATTTCTGTGCATTAATTTTGTATCCTGCAACCTTACCAAATTCATTCATTAGTTCTAGTATTTTTCTGGTGGCATCTTTGGGACTTTCTAAGTATAGTATCATGTCATCTGCAAACAGTGAGAGTTTTACGTCTTCTTTTCCAATCTGGATTCCTTTTATTTCTTTTTCTTCTCTGATTTCCGTGGCTACGACTTCCAAAACTATGTTGAATAAGAGTGGTGAGAGTGGACATCCTTGTCTTGTTCCTGATCTTAGTGGAGATAATTTAAGTCTTTCACCATTGAGTATGATGCTTGCTGTGGGTTTGTCATATATGGCCTTTATTATGTTGAGGTAGGTTCCCTCTATGCCCATTTTCTGGAAAGTTTTTATCATAAACGGCTGTTGAATTTTGTCACAAGCCTTTTCTGCATCTGTTGAGATGATCATACGGTTTTTACTCCTTAATTTGTTAATATGGTATATCACACTGATTGATTTGCATATATTGAAGAATCCTTGCATCCCTGGTATAAATCCCACTTGATCATGGTGTATGATCCTTTTAATGTGCTGTTGGATTCTGTTTGCTAATATTTTGTTCAGAATTTTTGCACCTATGTTATCAGTGATAGTGGTCTATAATTTTCTTTTTTTGTGATGTCTTTTTCTGGCTTTGGTATCAGGGTGATGGTGGCTTCATAGAATGAATTTGGGAGTGTTTCTCCCTCTGCAATTTTTTTGAAGAGTTTGAGAAGGATCGATGTTAGCTCTTCTCTAAATGTTTGATAGAATTCACCTATGAAGCCATCTGCTCCTGGACTTCTGTTTTTTAGAAGATTTTTAATTACAGTTTCAGTTACATTACTTGTGATAGGTCTGTTTATATTTTCTAATTCTTCCTGGTTCTGTCTTGGAAAATTGTACCTTTCCAAGTATTTGTCCATTTCTTCGTGGTTGTCCATTTTATTGGCATATAGTTGTTTGTAGTAGTCTCTTATCATCCTTTGTACTTCTGTGGTGTCACTTGTGATTTCTCCTTTTTCATGTCTAATTTTATTGATTTGCGTCCTCTCCCTTTTTTTCTTGATGAGTCTGGCTAGTGGTTTATCAATTTTGTTTATCTTCTCAAACAACCAGCTTTTGTTTTATTGATCTTTGCTATTGTTTTCTTTATTTCTATTTCATTTATTTCTGCTCTGATCTTTATGATTTGTTTCCTTCTACTGACTTTGGGTTTTCTTTGTTCTTCTTCCTCTACTTGTTTTAAGTGTAGAGTTAGATTGTTTATTTGAGATTTTTCTTGTTTCTTGAGGTGAGATTGAATTGGTATAAACTTCCCTCTTAGAGATGCTTTTGCTGCATCCTGTAAGTTTTGGGACGTTTTGTTTTTGTTGTTATTTGTTTCTATGTATTTTTTTATTTCTTCTTTGATTTCTTCAGTGATCTCCTGGTTATTTAGTAGCACACTGTTTAGCCTCCATGTATTTGTGTTTTTTACCTGTAATTGATTTCTAATCTCATAGCACTGTGGTCAGAAAAGGTGCTTGATACGATTTCAATTTTCTTAAATTTTCCAAAGCTTGATTTGTGATCCAAGGTGTGATCTATCCTGGAGAATGTTCCATGTGCACTTGAGAAGAAAGTGTATTCTGCCACTTTTGGGTGGCATGTTCTATAACTATCAATTAAATCTATCTGGTCTGTTGTATCATTTAAAGCTTGTCTTTCCTTATTTATTTTCTGTTTGGATGATCTGTCCATTGATGTAAGTGGGGTGTTGTTAAAGTCCCCTACCATTTTTGTGTTACTGTAGATTTCTCCTTTCCTGGTTGTTAGCATTTGCCTTATGTATTGAGGTGCTCCTGTGTTGGGTGCATAAACATTTATAATTGTTATATCTTCTTCTTGGATTCATGCTTTTATCATTATGTAGTATCCCTCATCTCTTGTAACAGTCTTTATTTTAAAGTCTATTTTATCTTACAGGATTATCACTACTCCAGCTTTCTTTTGATTTCCATTTGCATAGAATATCATTTTCCATCCCCTCACTTTCAGTCTGTATGTATCCCTAGGGCTGAAGTGGGTCTCTTGTAGACAACATATATATAGGTCTTGTTTTTGTATTCATTCAGCCAGTCTGTGTCTTTTGGTTGGGGCATTTAATCCATTTACATTCAAGGTTATTATCAATATGTGTGTTCCTATTACCATTTTCTTAATTGTTTTGGGTTTGTTTTGGGCGGGCTTTTTCTTCTCTTGTGTTTCCAGCCTAAAGAAGTTTCCTTAACGTTTGTTGTAAGGCTGGCTTGGTGGTGCTGAATTCTCTTAGCTTTTGCTTGTCTGAAAACCTTTTGATTTCTCCATCGAATCTGAATGAGATCCTTGCTGGGTAGAGTAATCTTGATTGTAGGTTTTTCTCTTTCATCACTGTAAGTATATTCTGCCACTCGCTTCTAGCCTGCAGAGTTTCTGCTGAAAAATCAGCTGATAACCTTATGGGGATTCCTTTGTATGTTATTTTTTGTTTTTCCCTTGCTGCTTTTAATATTTTTTCTTTGAATTTAATTTTTGTTAGTTTGATATGTGTCCTGGGGTACTTCTCCTTGAATTTATCTTGTGTGGGACTCTCTGCACTTCCTGGACTTGATTGACTATTTCCTTTCCCATGTTAGGGAAGTTTTCAACTATACTCTCTTCAAATATTTTCTCAGACCCTTTCTTTTTCTTTTCTTCCTCTGGGACCCCTATAATTCAAATGTTGGTGCATTTAGTGTTGTCCCAGAGGTCTCTGAGATTGTCTTCAATTCTTTTCATTCTTTTTTCTTTATTCTGTTCTTCGGCAGTTATTTCCACCATTTTCTCTTCCAGCTCACTTATTCGTTCTTCTGCCTCAGTTATTCTGTTATTGATTCCTTCTAGTGTTTTTTTTTCATTTCAGTTATTGTGTTGTTCATCTCTGTTTGTTTGTTCTTCAGTTCTTCTAGATCTTTGTTAAACATATCTTGTATTTTCTCAATCTGTGCCTCCATTATATTTCTGAGATTCTGGATCATCTTTACTATCATTACTCTGAATTCCTTCTCAGGTAGATTGCCTATTTCCTCCTCATTTATTTGGTCCTGTAGGTTTTTACCTTACTCTTTCATCTGTGACATATTTTTTTTTTTTTAAATGAGTGGGATTGTGTTCCTGTCTTATTGGTTGTTTGGCCTGAGGCTTCCAACATGAGTTTGTAGGCTGTTGGGTAGAGCTGGGTCTTGGTGCTGAGATGAGGACCTCCATGAGACCTCACTCCGATGAATATTCTCTCGGGCCTGAGGTTCTCTGTTAGTCCAGTGGTTGGAGCTCAGAGCATCCAGCGCAGGAGCTTCGGCCCGACCCGTGGCTCATGAACCAAAATCCTGCAAGCCGCGTGGGATGGCATAAAAAAAGAAAAGAAAAAGAAAGAAAAACAAGAGAACAATAACAAAGTAAAAAATAAAATTAGACTAGGAAACTGATATGTTAGAAAGAATATAAAAATAAAAATATAGATGAATCAACAAGAGGAAAGTACATCAGTACTACAATAGTAAAAAAGAGGAGGAGGGAAAAGAAAAAAGAAGAGGGAAAAGGCCTTGGCTGTGGAGGGTGGGGCCTAAGCAAGGGTGAGGTTTGGGTGGTGGACCTATGCTTAGGACCCACAAGGCTGGAAAAGGCCCTGGGGGCTGTAGGGGGTGGTGCTTAGTCTCAAGGAACAGAAGGGGCCCAGGTGTGCCCTCCACCCCTGGTCTCAGAGGGCAGGGGACCTTACCTGGGAACCCAGCAGGACCCACAGGGGTCCTTCTATGCCCCCAGGACCCACGTGGCCTGGAGGAGACTTTGGAGGGGGGATACCAGCCTGGGGGCTCAGCAGGCTCCCTGGGCCCAAGTGGGTGGGGCAATTGCCCCTGCTCCTCACCTGCTCTTCCCAGAGGGTCCCTCCCACCTGCCTCTCCTGATCTCCCCAGCCTCAGGGGTGCCGATCCTGTCTGGCCTCCCCTTCTCCTCCCTGCCCAGTCCCCCCACATCCTACCGGTTCACTTGGGGGCTCCTCCCGTCTCCTTGGGCATCAGGGTCCCCCACCAGTGGCCAGCAGGCACCCTAGTTGCGGGGAGATGCTAACTCGGCATCTTCTCACACCGCCAGCTTGACTCCAACCCCACCCCCTCAAAGGCTTGTTTTTTAAAATCTTTTATCTTTTATGTACCCTTACTAATTTAGCAGTTCATTTTCCTAAAATATGTGTGTGTTCACCTTATTTGCACCTTTAACTGCCTTAGGGCATTTTCATTGCTTTCATCCCCATCTGTTTCAACTTGAATTTAGCTACTATTTTTAACTCAAGTGTTAATTGCCTTATCAACGCCAGTTGGCTTCTCTCACAGTAGTTCATTGCTCCCAAGCAGCAATTAATTTATCCCAACCTAAAAGATTCCTCTGGCCCTCTTGCCTCTCCAGCTCTCTCTGAACTACCTTTTTAAAGGAATGGCTGCACCTAGCCCCTGTTGCTTTTAATTCTTTCACTGTTGGCTGTTCCCCTTGAGTGAGGGTACACTCATACTTAAAGGACCCAGATTCTTATTATTTAGGAAACCATTTTTAAAGGACTAAGACACATTACAAGGTCTCATTACACAGTTTCAAAAACTGGCGAGTGTGGTGAGGGTGGAAGACAAACCTGTAACATTTGTGGAGCCCTTATACACATCAGGAATTCTGCGGAGCACTTGTCATATGCTCTAGTATTTAATATTTACAATACCTACATTATCCCATTTTAGAAAAGAGGAAATATAGGTGCAGGCTCACAACTTCTAAGAGGAAAAACTAAGAACTGAGTGTAGATCTGCTCAACGCTAAGACTGTTGCACTGTTAAGAGGTAAAAGAAAGAGTGGGGATGTGACGTTGAGTGAGAGCCAGACAACAGTTTGGACAGGATGGGAAAGAGAGTGAACTGGTGCTGTGTTCATGTCATGGACTGAGCCTCTATATTTCATCATTTGTGTGCTTGGGTGCTTCAAGTTCAAATATTATTGGAAGGCAAAGGTCTACAAGCAAAACAGCCCCATGAAAGAACCCAAAGAACACTTATTTCCCAAGGCTTCTCTGGAGAACCTCAGGCTCAGAACAAACAACTCAGGACAGAAATTTAAGCTTGAACACAGAGATTCCTTAGAATGATACGCTGGATTTTTTGATTTAAAGGACCTTTGATCTCCTTCCCACTTCAGAAAGGCCTTTAAGGCTCCACAAAGGACTGCTGGAAAAGCAAGGATTTGGGTAAGGTCCATCTTATTTATTTTGTCATTAATTCTAATGAGTCACCCCTGTGAAAATGCAGTTCTGTCTCTTTGCTTTTGATAATTATTAGAGATAACAAAATTTGTGATCAAATATTTTAAAGTGGCTGCATTGCTGTGATAAACACAATGAATACACTTAATAATGTCATGTACTAATTAAAAAGCTTGAAACATCTGGAAGGGAAAATATGGTTCAGTGAACAAAACACCCTGAAGGTTATTTTAATAATAATAATGATGACAACAACAATAACAATGGCAGCTAACACTTATTGTGGGTTTTCTACATGCCAGGGACTTTTCAAAGTGCTGCAAGTGTATAACTCTCCTTAATCCTTATAATACCATACATGATATACCTGATAAGTGCTAGTATCCCATTTAACATATAATAAGTAAAATAAGTTATCCAAAGCTGGGGTTCAAATCCAGGAGGCCTCTTAACAACTATGTTATGCAAGAACACCATTATATTTTTGTGGGTTCAGTTAATTAAGTCTTCAGGCTTACAAAGGTCATGTTTTCTGTTATTTGGGAAGACATCTAAGCCTCCTGACAGAAAAGAAATATTAAACAAATTTTCAGAGCCCTAAAACTCCCTGGAAAGGATACCACATGCTAGTCTAGAGCAGGTCTGCCAACCTTTCTGTAAAGGGCCAGATAGCAAATATTTTAGGCTTTGTGGGTTACACAGTCTCTGTTGCAACTACTTGGCCATTGTACAAAAGCAGCTCTAGACGATATGTAAAACACTGAGCATGTATGTTCCAGTAAAACTTCATTTACAAAGGCAAGCAGTGGACCAAATTGGGCCCAAGTGCCATAGTTTGCCAACTCCTGATCCAGGGCATTGGTTTTCAAGGCATGATCAGGAACATCACATGGGCACTTGTTAGAAATGCAAATTTTGGGACCTCTACTCTAGAGTTACTGAATCAGATACTATGGGGCATCACTTCTGTGTTTTAACAAGCCCTCCAGGTGATTCTGATTCATGCTACGGCTTGAGAACCACTGATCTAGTGAAAGCGAACTAATGTTTATCGAGTGCGTGCTTTGTGCCAGGTGCTTCCAATATTTTATTCTCATTGAGTCCTTACAATGATCCTTTCAATTAGGTATTACTCCCTGTTTTACAGTTGGTGCAGCTAAGGCTCCAAGAGGTAAAAGGACTTGGCAAAGATTGAAATGTAATTAAGGAGCACAGCTGAGATTCATAGCAATGGCTGCTCCACTGCAAAGCATACCTTAGCCAACATACCTCCAAAATAATCTTGAAGATCAATCTATTCTCAGCTGCTGAATTTACAGTTGAAGGAATTAGGGACCAAATAGATTAGAAAGATTTACCCCAGCCTATTTCTCATTAGGGAAGGATATTTATTGAGCTTCTGTGAACGTTAGAAATTATTCTATTCACTTTGTGTATTTTAGCTCAAACAATTCTTTCAAGAACCAATGGAAGTAAGAATTATCCCATTACAGAGGTGAGGAAACTAAAAGGTAAAATAAATGAAACTGAATTGGCCAATGTCCTTTAACTGCCTGGACTTTATATAACTTCAGAGCTCTTTCTTCTTCCTCATGCTGCCTGCTTACCCAAATTTTGTATACTCCTACTTAATGACTTCAGTTGTGTGTTCATAATTTAGGGAGGTGGTCGTGTGTCACCTATCCTAACTAGAACTGTGATATCTTAGAAAGTATTGTGTGCTTTTGGTTGAAAGGCTTTGTGTTGAAATTTGGATTTTTGTTTCCAAAGGAGATTTTTTTTTTTAACACAAGTAAAACCAACTCCGGAAATGTGAACAAAAAGAATTGAATAAGAATGCATTTGAAGGATGTTTATTAACACTCCCTAGAATTTGGCATTTTGGAACTTAATACAAGATCACTTTGTTATAACATCTTTCCCTTCCCCCAGTTTCAGTGTTTTCTCATACATAACACTTAAAAGTCCCAGCCAAAGACCCATAAAGCAATATTTTCCCCCATGTAATGGTTTCCTGCACATAGAGTTCAAAAACCTTGTCTTCTGGAAAAAATTATAAAGAACTTCCACAGTATTAGAATGTAACTCACACTCCTTAAAGATCAGTAACATTACTTAAACATATCCCCATGTTTAAAACACCTCTTCTTGTAGTTGTCTTTCCATAGTTTATAGTATTATTCCCCTCCAAAAAATTTAAAAAGGAAAATGAAGTGTGGCGTTCCTGCCTACAAACCATATATTTTGAACAAAATCCAACTAAGGATATTTTTTAAAGCTTTGTTTCACAATGAACTTAAAAAATGAAGGAAAAAATGCCCCCCCCCCTTTTCTGTAAGTTACTGTATTAGTTTCCCAAGGTGGCCATAACAAAGCACCAAAAATTCTGTGGCTTAAAATGACAAAAATGTCATAAATAAAATAAAAAGACAACCTACAGATCGGAAGAAAATATTCACAAATGATTCTACTGACAAGGGATTAATTTCCAAAATATACAAACAGCTCATACAACTTAATAACTAAAAAACAAAACACCCTATCAAAAAATGGGCAGAAGACATAAATATGCATTTCTCCAAAGAAGACATACATATGGCCAATGAGCACATGAAAAGATGCTCAACATCGCTAATTATTAGAGAAATACAAATCAAAGCTGCAAGGACGTATCACCTCACACCAGTCAGAATGGCCATCATTATAATGTCTACAAATAATGCTGGAGAGGGTGTGGAGAAAAAGAAACCCTCCTACAGTCTTGGTGGGAATGTAAATTTGTGCAGCCACTATGGAGAAGTGTATGGAAGTTCCTTAAAAAACTAAAAGTAGAGTTGCCATATGATCCAGCAATCCCACTCCTGGGCATATACCCAGAGAAAACTATAATTCAAAAAGATACATGCAGCCCAATGTTCACAGCAGCACTATTTACAATAGCCAAGATATGGAAGCAACCTAAGTGTCCATTGACAGATGAATGGATAAAGAAGATGTGGTACATATATACAATGGAATATTACTCAGCCATAAATGAATGAAATAATGCCATTTGCAGCAACATGGATGGACCTATAGATTATCATACTAAGTGAAGTAAGTCAGCCAGAGAAAGACAAACATCGTATGATACCACTTATATGTGGAATCTAAAAAAATGATACAAATGGCCTTATTTACAAAAGAGAAATAGACCCACAGACATAGAAAACAAACGTATGTTACCAAAGGGGTTAGCAGGGAGGAGGGGGTAGATAAATTAGGAGTTTGGAGTTAACATATACACGCTACTATATATAAAATAGGTAAACAACAAGGACCTACTATACAGTACAAGGAACTATACTCAATATCTTGTAATAACCTATAATGGAAAATAATCTGAAAAAGAATATATATATATATATATATATATATATATAACTGAATCACTTGAAACTAACATAACATTGTAAATTAACTATACTTCAATTAAAAAAAATGACAGAAATGTATTCTCTTGCAGTTCTGGAGCCTTAAAGTCCAAAGCCAAGGTGTTGGCAGGCTCATGCTCTCCATGTGAAATACTAGGGAAGGATCCTTCCTTAGCTGTTCCTAGCTTCTAGGGGTTTTGGTGCTCCTTGCTTTCAGCTGCAGCACTCCAGTCTCCGCCCCCATCATTACATGGCCTTCTTCCCTGTGTATCTGTGTCTCTGTGTCTGACTATCTCTCTTTCCTTTCTCTTATGGACACCAGTCATTCTATTTAGGGCCCACCCTAATCCAATATGCTTCATCGTAACTTGGTTATATTTGTGAAGACCTTATTTCCAAAAAAGGGCACATTCACAGGTAATGGGTGTTAGGAATTCAACCTAGCCTTTTGGGGAGACACAATTCAGACAACCATAGTTATCAAGTAATTAAATATACATTACTTCAGCCATGAGAATACCTCCAAGCACTTCACAGTCATTGCTTATACAAGAACTAATTTATTATTTTCTAGAAGAAAAACTTGGTCAATAGTCAGATTTTTGGTTAATAACCAACTTATGTGTACTTATTGCTTCTGGTTGGCATTTATGAAGCTACTGGTTGGCATTTTAAAGCACTATCATTCTTATTAATATATCTCCTTAAAATTATTCAATAACAACAATAATAATTGTAATATCTATGAATTAAAATCTTCTTGTGCCCAGCACATGTGTAATGCTATTATTCTTTTAATCCTTGTGATAATCCTATGAAGTCAGTATAATTATTACCCATATTTTACAAATGAGAAAACTGAGGCCCAGGACATTAAGTAGCTTGTCCATTGTCACACAGCTAAGTAGTAACTGATGAGGCCAGGATTCAAGTTTCAAAGTTGGCAAACATCTGTTTCTCTGGTAAAGAGTACCTACTTCCTTCCAGTACTCAGGAAAGCACATGAGGGCAGTTTGGACTGAAGTTGATGGAATGCCAACAGGTTACCTTTCTTTAGAGTCCCCTTGCCAAAGTTAACTGGAACAGGTATGTTTTCCTGGTGTTCACTCAATAGCAAAGATTTGTGAAGCACATTCTCCATGGGTTAGGCACCGAGTTAGGCACCAGAAATTTAAATCAGTCAATCAGTCAATAAACAAACAAGTAAATAAAATGCAGACTTTAAAGCAGCCTACTATCTAATGGTTACCACGCTAGCTAAATGAATTATGAATTATTTCACCTTCTGCTATAAGCTTCAAAGCACCCAACAGCACTTTTCGGAGTATATTCTGCAACAAAAAGAAAATTTAATGTACAACAACATGGGTGAGTCTCAGAAACAACTGGGCAGAAGAAGGCAGACAAGAGAATGCATACTATATGGTTCCATTTATACGAAGTTCTAGAAAAGGTGAAGCTATAGAAATAAAATCAGTGGCTGCCTGGGGCAGCGATGGGGGAGGAAATTAACTGCAGTGGGGCATGAGAGAATTTTCTAGGGCAATGGAAATATGCCATATCTTGTTTGGGGTGATGGTTTCACAGGAATATACATTTGTCAAAAATACCAAGTGGTATACTTAAAGTGAAGCATTTAAAGAACATATCTGTGGAATCCATTGTCTTCTGGTAAGTAGCAAATCCAGGTAACTTGATCCCAGTCCAGGTTCTTTCTAGAATATCGTACTAATTCTATATAACCACTTGCTGACGCTTTCCAGGTCGTTTATTTAGTTTTTTAGTAGACCTTGGTTACTATTTGCTCATCTTTCATCAAGAAAAAAACTTCTAGGAATCACACAGTGGTAGTTAGTACCAAAGAGTTACTGAAGTTTCCCTGTGTTTCTGAATTTTTCCCAAGTAAAATTCCATGTGTTGGAACCATCTGGCTTATTTCTTAGCAAGAGGAATACTAGAGTGGTTTTTTAAAGTGAAGTTTCCTTCCTGGGAAAGTAACTTTTTCCCTAAATAATGTAGAGAATTGGAGAAATTTATGAATTTTTAGAAATATGATTTCAAAGAGTTGTTTTGGTACTTTATTTTTTAATTTCAATTGCTTTGGACATTCTTAAACAAACTTTTGAGGATTCCTAAGAAATGCAACATGCTGTAGCTATTGAAAAGTTGATTTTATTACATCATTTTTCTCCTAATCATCTTGGATTGATGATTTCATATTTGATTTGGAAAAAATCCCAGTTTATCCAAGTTTAGGTAATAATGTCTAGGCATTTTGATATTAATGTTTTCTTATTATTCACTTACTCGGTAGACTTTAATACTTATTTTCAAATTCACATACACATTCACACATATATGTTGGAAAATATTTAATAGTAACATTGTGACAATTCTATTCGGAAAACTGTTTTTACTTAAAAGTCACATGTTGAATTATGTTTGGAAAATGTCAAAGTGTAATATGAAAAATATAGTCTATTTTGAAATATTTCTTAAGAGACTGGATTAGGAAAAGGACTTGTTGAGGGAAAGCTTGAGTGGATATTGAGAAGGGAATGAATGAATAATCTGTAAAATACATTTGAATATAAAAGGAATCCTAAAGAGAAGATAAACTAAGAAGCACAGAGAAAACAAGACATGTGGCAGAGGAAGGGATGCTTCAAGTACATCACATTTAAGCTCTTCCTTGTAAATTCTGAAGACTGTCATGAGAACAGCTATCCTGTTTGGGGAAGGAAACAGATTTGACATAGGAAGTGTCACATTTCTGCCATCATGCACTAAATTCTGAGCACAGCATGACCAGTTCCGATTGTTATTTTTTTCCAATGTCCAATGTCATGTTCATCTCCCCCAGTGGTCCCATCCCTTGGTAAACTCTCTGTCTTCTAAATTCCCTTAGCCTGTGCTCTCTGCAACACTCATATAACATGGAATGTGATACTTTGTACTGTATTTGTGATAAGCTTTATGACCTTTGGAGGACAGCGATTGTGCTTTTTCACATTTGCATCCCTAGAGCCTAAGACAGCATTGATATAGATCAGGTCCTCCTCAGTGATGATGAGATGTTAACAGTAGACTATAACAACTATAGCCCCTCTACACTTTCCACCCAACATTACAGCACTTCGTATTTACCACACTGTAGGATAATGGTCCATTTACTTTGTAGAATTCTCCTCTAGGCTATAAGATTCTTGAGGGCTGAGATGTTTTACTCACGTCCTTACTCTCAATATCTTGCACATCATAAGAATCTAAGAAGTATTTGTTGTATAAAAGTATGAATGAGGGAACTGAATCAGGAGGGATGGATTTTAGTCCTCTACCACTATTTGTTCAGAAATATTGAGCAAATGACCTAGCATCTCTGTGTCTCAGTTTCTTTATATACATATAAAATGAAGGTGTAGGATTTGATAAGAATCAAAGTCCCCTCCCAGGTCTAAAAATCCATGATTTAATGATCATGGTGATAGCTTAAAATAGAAAGATGCTTTAGTTCAAATACTGAGTCAGTAAGCTAGATGATATCAGCTCTTAGCAATTGGTTTTCTCCTGCCTCCAAACCTCTCATCACCTGGAACTCTAAGGACCCCAGACAGATCAGCTTGCTGAAGATTTTGGGGATGTCATTATATCATAAATAGCTACTCATCAGAAAAAAACTGGAGACCCCAGACCTTGGAGAACAAGTGTGAAAAGGTGATTCACACCAATAGTCCAGCAAATGAGGCAACCTATTTACACTTTTAACCAAAGGCTAATTTTCTAAGCACCTTGGTCTTCTTCCATTGCCCGCTCAGGAAGAGCATCAGTTGGTCTGAGGAATTCTTTAAATTGATAGGTACAGAAACCTTTATATAGCCTGCATACATTTGTTGAGCTCTGTGTACCCACACTATTGTAAGCTCTTTATGTATTTTAACTCATTTAATTCTCATAACAGCCCCGTTTGACTGAGGCAAAAATAGCCAAGGTTATACAGCTAATAAATCATAGAGGCAGGGTTCAAATCCTCACTGACCCCAAAAGGATATTAAAATGGTGCAGTTTTAATAGAAACCTCACTTTCGCAGGCAGGGGTGCGTATGGGGGTGTCAAAAATGAATAATTTAGACTTTAAGACAACAAGGATTTATTGCCTTCATTCCCAAACAGCTTTGCCTATGTGTAGACTGCAGAGATGATTCCCAGACTCTGCATGTGTTTGGAAGGCCAGTTACCAATTCCTCAGTAACCAACAATGGGATTATAGTAACGGGTGATCTGAACTTCATCCAGGTCTGGTGGGTCCTGGGAGCAGACCTTGTCTGACAGAATGCAGCTGTGCTGTCAGTCAGCGTGTTGAGGCAGGTGGACCTTGTTATGAATTACGGAACCAAATAGAGGACTTAACAGGCAAAGGTTGCTCTTTCCTTCTAGACAGAAGATGGGATATTTATCGGGTGGCTCTTTGGAGAGGTTTTACTCTGTTGCTTTCCATTCTCTCAGGATTCTGTAAACCTTATGATTTGGGACAGAGAACAAGAGTAATTCTGGTTTATACTCTTATTCATATTTCCTTTATTCATTATGTTCCCATATTCATATTTAACAGCTAAATAAAACTGTAACACACTGAGCCCCCTTCTTTGACACAGGAGGAGTTGTCTTCCAAAATGCTGGCAAGTTTTCTTACTGGAACCAAAGTGTTTTGGCCAGTATGTCTGAGTCTTTCAGCAAACATTATTTATAAGAGAATCACAGTTATTGTTTTGGCTTATATTCCCAAAATATTTGCAGCAATTTCTGAGTGGGATATGCCTAGCCCTCGACTTGGAAGACTAAAAAAGGCTCATGTATTTCTCCTTAATGAATTCAGTCAGTCCTGGAAACCTTAAATATTAAACAAGTAAAGATCTCCCAGGGTTTTCTCAATTCACATTGTTTTCTAATGAAGCAGTAGGTTTTTCTAGTCACCAAAAAGTGTACTCTTAGCATGGAAACCAAATCCTCACCAGGGAATGAATCCCTCTGTTGACATCCAGGGATGTCGTTGTCCTGCTTCTGACAACAGCCACAGGGGCTGGGAACTCACTTTCAAAAAATAGGATTTTTCCACATTTTTTGGACAACTCGAATTTGTAGAACGTTCTTTTTATATTGATCTGAAATTGTATCCCTGTAGATTTTACCTTCATGGATATTCTTTCTTGCTCTTTGTGGGCTCCTCTTCTTTTACCAAGCCCATAAATTTTGGTGTTTCTTGGAAATCAATATACTTTTCTTATATCACGCACTGTCCTTGGACAACCTGTGGTTTCAGGGTTCACCTACATAGTGATGAGTATATCTCAAGCCCAGCCTTTTATGCTGAGCTCCAGGTCATGTCTACCTGGCTACCTCACCGTCACCTCATATTCAGTTTATTCCAAACTTATTTTACTCTTCCTTGGACTTTTGAATCTGGTGAGTGATGCTACTACCATCCACTCAGTATTCCTAAGAAGCCAGGAAGTTGTCTTGGGTTTCTCCCACTCACAGTCCATTAATCATGCAGCCCTTTGATTATGCCATATTAAAATCTCATGTATTTCTCTACCTCCCCAACTCCACCACCAAAGGTCTTCATTGTTTGTTGACATATAATTATAAAAGCTTATAATCATATGATCTCTTTGCTTCAGCATTCACCCCCTTCAGTCTTTCTCCTTAACTTCTCCAGAGTGAACCACGTAATATTTAAACTTCATGACACCATCTGCTCAAAATTCCTAATGGTTTCATCTTGTGAGAGGATAATCCTAATTTGATGGCATTTACAATCCTACAGACACACCCATTGGGATGGCTATTTATAATATACAAAGAACTACAACTCAACAAACAAGCAGTCCAATTTAAAAAACGGGCAAAGACTTGAATAGACATTTTTCCAGAGAAGATATAAAAGTGGCGAATAAGCAAATGAAAAGGTGAAGAATGCCATTAATCATTAGAGAAATGAAAATCAAACCACAATGAGGTACCTCTTCACATCCATTAAGATGGCTACTGTTTAAAAAAGCCAGAAAATAATGAATATTGGCAATGATGTGGGAATATTGGAACTCTTGTTCACTGCTGGTGGAAATGTAAAATGGTGCTGCCACTATGGAAAATTGTATGGTGCTTCCTCAAAAAATTAATAGTGGAATTACCATATGATCCGGCAGTCCCACTTCTGGGAATATACCCAAAAGAACTGAAAGCAGGGACTCAAACAGATGTATTTGTATAACCATTTTATAGTGGCATTATTCACAACAGCCAAAAGGTGGAAGCAACCCAAGTGTCCATCAGTGGATGGGTGTGATGAATGGATAAATAAAATGTGGTATATACATACAATTAGTTAAAAAGGAAGGAAATTCTGGCACATGCTACAGCATTGATGAACCTTGAAGATATCATGCTAAGTGAAATAAGTCAGTCACAAAAAAACAAATGCTGTATGATTTGACTTACATGAGGTACTTAGAGTAGGTAAATTCATAGATACAAAAAGTAGGATAGTGGTTGCTAGGGCCTGGTTGAGGGAGAAATTGGAGAAGTTAATGTTTAATGAGTAAAGAATTTCACCTTGGGAAGATGAAAAAAGTTCGAGATTGGATGGTGGTGATTATTGTACAACAATGTGAATGTATTTAAAGCCACTGTACGCTTAAAACTAGTTAAGATGGTCATTTTACTATATATTTTACTATAATTAAAAAAAAGAAAGATCCTTTAGAGCCTGATTCTTAACTATCTGTTCTTGTTTATCAACACTTGCTCTGGCAAACCTGAGCCACTTGTAGCTCCTCAAACACACTCAGCTCTCTCATGAGTCAGTGCCTCCCTGTGTGCTGCCTGGTGGTTTCTTACACCTTCTAGTCACTGCTCAAATACAGGCTGACTCTCACCCTGGTTTGCCTGGGACTGAGGGGTGTCTCAGAATTCAGGATTTTCAGTGCTCAAACCAGGAAAGTCTCGGGCCAATTGGGACAAGTTGGTCACCCCAACTTTATATCCCAACATTACATCAGTTCCAAATTTGCTCAGCATCCTCAAATGTCCCCAGTGTCTTCACTTAAGAACCTGAAAACTTTGACTTGGGAAGAGCCAAAATCAGAGCTCTATGATGTGCTAGAAGATATTTATGAAGATATCTATTTTTTAATTAACATCCCTTGAGTTCTTTGGCTTGTGTCATCGTAGAAAACATATTTATCTTTTTTTTCCATTAGATTATCGTAAAAATCTGGTCAAATGCCTTACTAAGATCCAGATATACTGAATCAAAATGCACTCCTTTTATCCACCAGTTTTGCCAACCTGTCCAAAAATGAAATTAGTCTGTCAGATCTTGTTCTTTTGTGAACTCATTCTGGCTTCACATTAGTCACAGCTTGTGTATGTGTGTGCACATGTGTATCTGAACAATTCTTTCCACTAACCCCTCTAGAACCTTACCTTGGATCAATATTGATTCACTTATAAAGGAATATCATACTCTGCCCTGTACCCCCATTCCCACATATTTCATACCCGTTCAAAAATATTGAAGCCAACAAATGGAACGAGAGATTTTCTTCTCCTGACTGTATTAGATTCAGAAGCCAGTATTAAGTAGTGTCTATGTTACTGAAATATGTCTCTCATAGCACAGACTTGGGCTCTGCCTGCTAATACCTGCTGAACTGGCTGAGTCCAAAGCAAACACAAAATCTAGGATTAATAGGAATGTTTGTTTTGCATGTAAGCTAGCTATGTGAATACACATTCATTTACAGGGTTATAAATACAGGTCTGATTAGTGGCAAGTTACCAACATTAAAACGGTAATTGTTACCATTTGGGGAGGTTTGGGGGCAGATGGGTCCCAGTTTAAACTGATAGCTCAAGTAATTGCAGCATTTGTTTTGTTTTGTTTCCAAGTAAAAACAGGGCCTGCACCAAGCATCTGGGGAAGAGAGCTTTTTCCCTCTGTGACAGGACAGTTTATTTGCTGCCTTCAGTGTAAGTGAGCTTCATAGGGTTGCAGATAAGAAGCAAATTTCCAACATGAGGAAGAAAAAGGTTTATATTTAATGTACAAATTTAAATTCCTGGAATTGAAATCTTTAGCTGCTCAATATGTTCAATTCCAGAAACTTCTGCCCTGGTTCTTTATTGTGGCACAATGAATCAATTCAATTTCCTAATCATGGACACCATTTGTTAAGTATGTTTTAAGTCTTAGACTAAAATGTCAAACAACCAATAAGCATGAGAGTAATTATCTAATGATAGTAATAATAATAATAATGTTACTACTGTTGTTATTATTATCATCATCAGAAAGACCTGCAATCCTAATATGACTCTGCCAGTCATTGGCTCTGTGACTTTAGTTTTGTCTTCAAGTTTGTTTCATAATTTGTAAAGTTGGGATAAACAGTACCTGGATTGCAGACCTTATAGGATGGTTAGGAGGCAGTAACATTTATTGAGCATGTGCTATGTGCCAGAGATTATTTGGCACCTCTCATGGATTATTTCATTTAATCTTCATAGCACCCACATGAACATGAATAGTAGTATTACCCTTCTTTTGCAAATGGGAAAACTGAAGCTGAGAGAGATTAAATAATGTACCTGAGATCCCATGCCTTCTAAGTGGCAAAGCTAGGATTTGATTCCATACTGGGCTAAGGCCACACTTCCTATAGCAAACACATGGACTTTTTCAGCTATAAGCTATAGACCTACCTATAGAAATATAGGTACACGAAAAGAAAATTGATTCATCCAGAGTGGGCAGGGGATTTTACGCATTCCTGTGGATTTCCTAAAAAACCTATGTGATTTCACAAGCCAAAAGTAACAGAGCTGGCAGAATCTTTCAGAAGTATCATGTAACAAAGGTGATGTCTATATAATACTGAAACCGTCATCCATTATTTCCATACATGTGCTTAATATCACAATGTATTTAAAAGAAGCATTCCACCCAAAGAAGATATTCATTCATGATATTCAAATGCTACTCAACTTTCACATAATGGAAACAGTCCTTTATACAATCTGGACCATGTGCTTAAAAATCCTGCCTTTCATATGCCTTCATTTATAAAATGCTGATGGGGGAGAAATTCATCTACTGCCGTCCAACACTGTTTCTTTTGCATTTTATTCAAACCAAAGATTTTTAAGAAGAACATCCATCTCTCCTAGAATTAGATGGTTATCCTTGAAGACACAGTCTAATTCTTTCCATTTCTTATATTTCCTAAATATTTTCTGTCCACACATAGTATTTCTTTAACCAAAGTAATGCTCCATACTTTTTGGGCTGGCACTAAGGGAATTCTAAATACTTTCCTCTTGATTACATATTCCAGAATATATTGTTCTGGCCCTAGGCTACAGATACTTTGTTTTACACGCTGGAAATAGTGGTAATGAGGGTGGGGAAATTAAAAAAAACTAATCTCTGAGAAGAAAACGATCAGTGATAACAGTGGGCACATACTATCCTAAATCCCTAGTTTTGAGACAGTTTAAACATCAAAGTGTGTTTACATTTCATTTAGTTTTATTCACTATTGACACAAACTATTCCATTAATTTAAAGAGCTGTTAGAACCCTTAAAGGGGTTTTAAACACGACTAAAATTTTCTCTGAGAAGAGAAATGATTTATATGTGATCCAACTAATGCCTTCCAGTCAACTCACTTCCTAAATTTAAAATGTGGAAATAAGAGCTGGATAAATAGACTTAAATAAAAAGCAGCAATGAAAGAGAAATTTGTTCTTGAGTCTTGTCTCTCTCTCTACACACACACACACACACACACACACACACACACACACACTCTACAGGTGCACAGGAAAAGAATTTTGATTTAATAATCTGTGTGCAAACATGACAAAAAAATAAAATAGAAGGGAAGTAACTCTACATGATTAGTTAGTATGATTAGTATAAGCTTTCATGTTTTCTTGAGCAAAATAGGAGATGTATTATATCACAGTAAATATTAAAGCCTATGAATTTTATGTCACGAAAAATAATTTTAGAAGGTGCAATTCAAAGGGTAAATTTAGAAAATTTCATCTTGGAATTCTTGCCAATCTGAAACCTTTGAGGTCTTTGAATAAATAAAAGTGTGACCATGTTGGAAATCTTATTTTAGAGCACAAGAGGGTCAAATATAATCATTTGGTTTCAGTTTCCCTATTGGATGAGAGCCAATGGAATCAAATGTGGTTATATTGAGTACTGCTATTAATCACGCACTCCTCTTATTTTCAGGTCTGCCTGGAAACAACTGTGGCAGACAGATAGGGCTGGCACAGAGAGATCAGAAATGAGAGAGCCGTTTCCAAGCAAAGACTTAGATGGGCCTCAGAGGAGGAGCCATGGACAGACTGCAGAAGTGATTGAAACTAAAAAACAAAGCATTTATTTCTAGTGGGGAAGGAAATAATCTCTCACAAAACTTCCCACCGTAAGTGTTTGAGTAAATAGTAATCCTTCGTATACTTGCCAACAAATTTTTTTCAGCCTAAATCTTAAAACTTTTTAAAAATATTAGAAATGTGACTAGGGTAGGGGGAATGGCAATAGAGGGGAGAGGGACACACAGAGGCTTAAAAGTACTAATAATGTCGTATTTCTTATATGGTACTGTTATTTTTTTAAAAAAACTTACATATACACATGGTATACTCACTTTCAAGGATATATTTCTTGATAAAATTTTTTCACATTAGGAGATGCCATTTAGTGTGCTAATATGATTCTAAGCACCTCGATTATCTGTTAACATACCTTAAAACTTTTATTTGAAAATTATTTTATTTATGTACATCTAGAGCAGCATCACACAAACGATGTAACATTAAGCTGCTTTTTTTTTTTCCCCAACAACTTTTAGACTAGAATTTTGTCCTGTGAAAAATGAAGGAAATTGCCAGAGGAGAGTCAGGAAAAGTAAATCTGAGTAGAAATTTTCCTTTCACTCCTGAAATATCTGTTACTCCCGTAAAATGGCTCCACAATAATAGGTCTATAAAGAAATTTATGTGGAGATAACATTAAGAGGGTTAGAAAATATATATCTCTTTACAGAATTCTCCCCCAATCAGTCTTTCTTCTATCTCCAGCATGCTACCACATCTGGTATCAGGAGCACATTGTTTGCAGCAATTATTTTTTTTTTATGGAAAGAGGGAGGGGTCGGGAGAGAAATCCCTAAAGTTTCAAAGGCAAAGTCCAAAGTTCCAGTTTTAATTTAACTTTTTATATATATATGTTTGAAAATGAATGGCTCTCAGCTAATGCTGTATAGCTTTTGGAGTTCATTCAGAAAGGGTTTAAAAATGGAAATATTGACAGATTGTGAACTTCAGCGGTATAGGTGGTGCCACTGTAACACTTGACTGCATAAGGCATGTTGCCCCTTGTAACAAACATCCCTATGGCCATATTTAAAATTTTTTAAAACTTTATACATGCACACACACACATACATATTTGTTCGAAGGGTAGACCAAAATAAAATAGAGTACTTAGTGGGACAATCTGCTGTACATATGTGTCCCTTTTGTCTGGTGTTTGGACTCAGATTATCCTAGTCTCTTGGCTATGACCCTAGAACTGATTAAGGTTCCCTGCCAGAGAAAAGTGAGCTACCTTTTAATTGGTAGCCTCCATTTAGTTCACTTCTCAAATGAACAACATAGAATCTGTGCTAAATGGCTAGGATAGTGAGCCATTACATGGGAGGGATGAGAAACAGGTAACTTGGATAGCAAAGATAATTCATTAACAGACAGTGGGCTCATCTTAGTTTTTGGTACTTCCAGGGTTTTTTTTTTTTTTTTTGAGCAGGAAGCTAGGCTACAGTAGGTGTGAAATGATCAAATTGGATAATCTTGAGATTCTGCTCAAAGGGAATGGGATCGTATAGGATTAGAATGGTGGACTCAGTATTATGCAAAATGTGTCAAGAGTATGTTACAATAAGTATGTTACACTTCCCACCAAAAGAATAAAACACTCTTCCTGCACCGCATGGCTCAAAGCACCTTGAAGACCCTGGGCATCCACGTGGAAGAACATATTATGTAGAGCTCACTAGCTTCTGGACCAGCAAACCAAGAAAGGAAGATTATATTCTGCCAACTGTTTTAGATGCACATTTGAGTAAATTCATGAGACTGAGAATAAAGGACCAGAACAAAAGGAGAAAGATCCTAGCATAAACAGACTTGAGAAGGAAATAGTGGCAGCAAAGAAGATCAACAAAGCTTGCGTGGTAAGAGACAGGAAATATATGTTGTATCAGAACTGAAACATTTTCTCACCATCCAAGCTAAGGGTTTTTCATCAGTTTCCCTAGTGAGGAGGGATTGAGGATTTTGTCATTCGTAATCTATTATATATAAACATGCCTTAGTTAGCTATGTGACAAGCGTATATAGTTATCATCCCAAAATTCTTCTTAAGTCATTTTTATGAATCTTTGTGTCACCTTCTTAAAGCCCGCAGGTAAAGAACCCTTCCAGCTATTAGCCTGGGGCTCCTGCCTGGTTATTGCAGCCAGAGTAAGCATCCCTTATTACCTTAACAAAGTCTGTGTCTCTAACTAAGGTGCATCATGTTCTAAACACAAAAAGAAGTCAACTTCTAGGACCCATCTTTTAAAACAGGGGTCCCCACCCCCCTGTTAAGAACTGGGCCGCACAGCAGGAGGTGAGCAGCGGGCAAGCAAAGGAAGCTTCATCTGCCGCTCCCCATCGTCCCCCGTCGCTCGCATCACTGCCTGAACCATCCCCTCCCCCCGCCCCCACAATCCGTGGAAAAATTGTGTTCCACGAAACCGATCCCTGGTGCCAAAAAGGTTGGGGACCACTGTTTTAAAATGAGCAAAGTTTAAGCATTTATCTCTCAAATATTTTCTCAGTTTCAAAGGAATGATGGCCATTTACACTAGTATAAAAGACTCTTCTAGACTAGTGGATAGAGAAGAAAATTAGGCTAAGTCCAAATTCCTGAAAGATACTCTGTGATCTTTCCAGCCTCATCACTATATTGTAGCCATTCCAACTGCAGTTCCCTGATCATGTGCCAGAGCCTTTTGTACCTCAGGGCTGTTGCCTGCACTGCCACTTCCACGTGGCAGTCCAAGATTGGCTTGAACTTTCCTGTCTATTTGGCTGATACTCATTCTTAAAGACCTGAGCTTTACGTGTTCCCACTCACTCTCAATAGAATTGTGTACTATCTCCTTTGTGCCTCAGCTGCCCTATACCACCAGTTGATTTTACTTTCTTTTTTTCTATCATATATATCAGTTTGTTTTTTGTACTAGAGTCTTTCCCTAGCAGGTTATAAGCTCCTTAAGAGTAGTAATTATGCCATATATCTTCATGACCCCAGGTCTTAGAACATTGCCAGGAACATAGTAGGCATGCCACTCTTTATTCATTCATTCAATAAATATCTAAGCATGGAATTTTAATTAAGCCATAGTTATTCTGTCCAGGTACATGTGAATAAGAGTATTTACTCATTAAAAGATTTTACAGGCAATCAATAAGTATTGTGTTCAGTAACTAAGTCAAGAATGGTTGGACATATCATTAGCCTATCTGCATCACAGTTTTTTGTAATACTTGTTAAAAATTCATATTCCTGAATTCCACCTCAAACATAGAGGCTCTAGACATAAAATTCAGAAATTTGTAAAAAGCAACTCATGTGACTTATATACACACTAAAATTTGAGAATCGTTGGATTCCAAAGAGCACAGACTTCAGAATTTGATGGATCTGAGCCAGGGTTCCAGCTCTACTATTTATTAACTGTATGCCCTTGGAAAATAAACTCTCAGGGCCTCAGTTTTCTTACTTAGAAAATGAATATAATAATATCTCCTCATTGGGTGGTTGAGATAGTTGTAACATTAGATATGTTAAAGCACCTAGAACTGTGCCCATTACATAGAGGTGCTTGGGAATATCGGTTCCTTTCTTGTCTTCCTATCCCAGCTTCACTTTGCTCCTCCAGGTCTCTTCACCAATCAGAATACCTGAAAGTAAGCACCACACATGGCCCTTAGTCAGCCTCTGTGCAGAATCCAAATAATCTTGGCATCATCACAATAATTTTGAATATGATTGCTTGAACTCTATACACATGCTAAAATATTTATTTTGCTTTTTCATCTCATGGAACTAATCAGACTTCGATATGGGTTATATTAAATTTTTACTTTGGCAAAAATGGATATCCCCTTACTAAAGTATGCCAAGACTTTCAATCATGTGCCAGAAGCTGTAGACATTTGTTACTTCCCTACTAATTTGGGGGACTGGACTGGCAAATTAACTTTTCCTCCTCTTCCATGGAATAGCAAATATTTTTATGATCTTTCATAAATATTGCCATTATTGTTGCAAGAATCTTATTACAAAGTATGGAAAAGTTTCTTCCATTTCTATACCTCAAAAAACACTCTTACCATTAGTTTGTTTTGCCTTCTTTGAAAAAGTGTGGGACCTCTATTCACTTTGAAATTGTTGAAGAAGATCAAATAGATACGATTCAAAATTCCATATTGAATTTTCTCATGTTCTTAGTAAGCTGAGAGGAATTGAAACTGAAAGTGCTGATACAGAATCATGAGTAGGAGTTGCAGTTCTAATGAGTCGCTGCAGGCAGATAGCTATCCACAATCTGTTCTCATCTGACTTTTGATGACGTTATTGCATCACTCGTTTCTATAAATTACGTTCTCTGTAAGTCTGTAGCATTTTGTATGAGTGTTCATGTCAAATACACTAAAGATATGACATGAATTGTTGGGAAATTGTAGCGCTGATTTCAGATGGGGAACATAAACCTTATTATAAAAGAACCAAAAATATAACGAAACACGAGAGCAGCAAGACATTCTATTTGGCCCTTTAATACTTCCAAGTGTTAACTATTATTCAGATGTTCTAAAGGAAAAGTGTATATCATGTCCTGCCTTACGTTTGAAATTCAAAAACTTGATTTTTTCTCTACTGTGTTCTTTCCTCAGCCTCTTCACTCCTAAGTTACCTTCTAAATCAGATTCCATAGATACTCAAGCAAACATTTGTCAGTTGCCGTGCAACCTAATTGTGGATCCTCTGTAGTCCACTTCCATTCAGCCTATCCCTTTCATCAGTAAAATAACCTTTCCCCTTACACTACATGATTTTGAGAAAATTAATATCCAATTAGTAGAAAATTAGCCTTAGAAGTACTGAATATGAAAAACACTAAGTTTATTTCTGGACAGAGGCATGTAAACCTGTCATTTTATAATTTCAAATGTAAATTCTACCTGTCCTAGAAGACCATTCCAGTAGAGGGCTCCAGCTTGCTTTTACACATTATGGAGGAAAAATTACCAGAGGTTTTTGAAGATCAACTTGGCAACATGACATTTAAAATGCAGAGTTTTCTCCTGGCATGACTATTCAAGTCTGTATCTGACTACCTGTTTGGTTGTCCTAGAGTCCAGCTCAACTTATGGATCTGCCTTTCTCTGGCTACACAAACTCATTTTAATCCATGTATTATAGCTTTTAGCTTCTTCCCTAGCATATTCTCCAATGTTAGTTATTTTAAACCATCCGCATACTCCTCAGGAGTCCAGTCAGTCCAACTATCTCCTTCAATCTTGAAACTTTTATTAGTTTTTTTTCTGATTTATGTAAATAATACATGCTTATTGTAAAAAATAAAAATAGAAAAATAAAAAAGAAGAAAGGATAAAATTTAATCCATCATCACTAATTTCACCACCCAGAAATTATTTATGCTACTATTAATACTTTGGTATATTTCCCTTAAGTCTGTATTCTAGGATAAATAATATACACTGTACACACCCATATATTTTGTATTGTATATATTTTCTCATCCTACCTTGAAATATTTTAAGAATTTTGTGTTAGGAAATATCTTTCAAAACATTATTTTTTCATTGTTGCATGATGTTACATTATATGAACGTACCATAATTTGTTTATGTAGAAATAGAATCATACTGTGATGATCATCCTTATGCATATGTTTTCATGGGCGAATCTGATTATTATTTCTTCAGGATATATTTCTAGAATCAAAATCACTGATCAAAAAATATAGCTTTTAGAGTTTCTTAATCCATATTGGCAAATTTCCTCTAGTTTTACCTAATTTACCTTCCTCCAGCTGCTATAAAAGTACCAGCTTCAATCTACCTTTATCAATGTTGGATGTTATACTTTCTCTACAAATCCTTGTCATTTGCTTTTTTTTTTTTTAAAATGGAAGCTTAATTATTTTAACTTGCACTTTTGAATTGCGTTCATTAAATGTTTTAATATGTTTTGGGCCAACTTTATTGCATATTCCTTTTGCCCATTTTTCTACATTGCTATATTCATCTCTTTTCTTATTGATTATAAGAAATCTTCATGTATTAAAGGTCTTGATATTCTATTTAAAAAATGACCTAAACTCTTTGAAAGTATCAAGGTCATGAAGTGACCAACCATCCCAGATTTCCTCTCTCTGAGTGGCACTCCCAGGACATGGCACTTTCAGTGATGAAAGCGGGAAAGTTGGGTAAATAGAGATGAGTTGTTTCCATCTCCTGGCTATTGTAAATAGAGCTGCAATGAACATTTTGGTACATGACTCTTTTTGAATTATGGTTTTCTCAGGGTATGTGCCCAGTAGTGGGATTGCTGGGTCATATGGTAGCTCTATGTGTAGTTTTTCAAGGAACCTCCATACTGTTCTCCATAGTGGCTGTACCAATTCACATTCCCACCAGCAGTGCAAGAGTATTCCCTTTTCTCCACACCCTCTCCAGCATTTATTGTTTCTAGACTTTTTGATGATGGCCATTCTGACTGGTGTGAGATGATATCTCATTGTAGTTTTGATTTGCATTTCTCTAATGATTAATGATGTTGAGCATTCTTTCATGTGTTTGTTGGCAGTCTGTATATCTTCTTTGGAGAAATGTCTATTTAGGTCTTCTGCCTGTTTTTGGATTGGGTTGTTTGTTTTTCAGATGAATGGATAAAGAAGATGTGGCACATATATACAATGGAATATTACTCAGCCACAAAAAGAAACGAAATTGAGCTATTTGTAATGAGGTGGATGGACCTAGAGTCTGTCATACAGAGTGAAGTAAGTCAGAAAGAGAAAGACTAATACCGTATGCTAACACATATATATGGAATTTAAGAAAAAAACATGTCATGAAGAACCTAGGGGTAAGACAGGAATAAAGACACAGACCTACTAGAGAATGGACTTGAGGATATGGGGAAGGGGAAGGGTAAGCTGTGACAAAGTGGGAGAGTGGCATGGACATATATACACTACCAAACGTAAAATAGGTAGCTAGTGGGAAGCAGCCACATAGCACAGGGAGATCAGCTCAGTGCTTTGTGACCACCTTAGAGGAGTGAGATAGGGAGGGTGGGAGGGAGGGAAACGCAAGAGGGAAGAGATATGGGAACATATGTATACGTATAACTAATTCATTTTGTTATAAAGCAGAAACTAACACACCATTGTAAAGCAATTATACTCCAATAAAGATTAAAAAAAAAAAAATAGAGATGAGTTGGCCACCCTAACTGAGGAACTGTTCCAGATTAAAGGCGACTAAATGCAATTAAATGCAACATGGGATCTTGAAGCAGGGAAGATGAAGGTTTACTACAATGTAGGGAGAAAACTGGTGAAACTTGAATGGGTATGTAGATTAAAGAATAATACTGTATGAATATTAATTTCCTGATTTTGATAATTTAACTGTGTCTGTGGAAGAGAATAACCTTGTTTTTAGGAAATGCACATTTACGTGCTTAGGGGTGAAGTGGCATAATGTCTGAAAGTTACTTTCAAACAATTGGGAGAGAGAGAGACAAAGAGGGAGGAAATAATAAAGTCAACATGGTAAAGTGTTAGCATTTGGGGAACATAGGAGGAAGGGTATTTGGAAAGTTTTCATGCTATGTTTAGTAACTTTTTATAAGTCTATAATTATTTAAACATAAAATGCTTTATAAAAAGAGATTAATTGCTATGCACTACAAATATTTTCCCCAGTTTTCCATTTGTTTCTTCATTTGTTTATATTGGGTGACATTTGTATTTTTTTTTTATTTTACCACTTGAAAATTTTAAATCATACTTCTGTTTTTCTGAAAACCTACAAGTCCCAGAGAACAGGCATGTCTGTCTGATGACTTTTCTCCCTAGTTCTTAGAACAGTGTTTGAAACCTATTGCTGCCCAATAAATATTTGATAGATAAATTAATAAATGTAATCTTTCTCACTCTGAAGAAGATATATTTTTACATATAATTACTTCTAAATCTTCACAGAGTTAAATATTTTTATAAACCCATTAATGCATTGGAATTTACTTTGGTTGTACACCATGAGGTGGAGATAAATTTATTTTCCCCTAGTAGTTTCAGCATTATTTGTAAAACAGATCTTATTTGTGGAGTTTTGAAATGCCACCTTCATCATATACTGAATTTTATATCCTTATGAGGATCTGTAGCAGAAGGTTATATTCTATTTCAGTAGCCCCTTGTCCTGAAATGATTAGATCTTGAAAAGAAGGGAGGGAGGGAGAGAAAAGGACAGAGAGAGGAAGGAAAAATGGCAGAAAGAGGAATTATTGAGAACATCAACTTTATCCAGTCAGTCTGCATGAGTTTACATATTCATTACCAGTTTTGTGACCTCAGGCAATTTAACTAAACTTTTTCTCCTCCTCTGTATAAAATGGATAATAAGTAGTACCTACTTAACAGGATTGGTAGAAAATAAAATGAGTTAATATGTATATAAAATAATTAGAGCACTACTCATGCATAGTAAGCATTATGAAGGATTTGCTATATTATTAGTTTTTGAGTTCCTGTACTCTTATTTAATAATGCTGTGTGCTTTTCGTTCTTGCTCCTTTAGTTCTATATTGTTTCCTCCCACTTTCTGTAGTCTATGTCCTTGACTCTCTATTCTCCACTAAAATATTCACATCTTTGAAAACAGACTCTACCGTCAAGGCCTCAAATACCATTTTAGGCAGATAATGAAGAAGTCTAAAACTCTAGCTCTGGCCCTTCTCTTGAAGTCCAGCTTCTAACTCCAACAGATCTTTGGGTAGTTCCAAAACAGTGTCCTACCAAGATCTCAACATAGTATGTCTCAAACTGAGTTAGTTGTCTTCCTTTTGCCATTGGCCAATGGCATAATTTCTTAATCATTCAGACTTGAAATTTCATCTATATCTCTTCCCTTCCCAATCTAACCAGTTATCAGATCTTCCTGATTCCTTTTAATAACAATTCTCTCATTTAGCTTTTCTGTTGTTCCTACCATAGTTCACAGTACAAACATATTTCAATACCTACACCGAACTTTTCCTCCAGCCTTCTCTCTTTCCAATCTTAGCATCTGATGTTAAGATCAGTCTTCTTAAAATGGGAATTTGGAACATAATCATTTATGTTTAAAATTCTTTAATTATGTTTCCTATAGGCCATAGATTAAATTTAAACAATAGAATGTAATCTCCATGAGGGGAAGAATTTTCAAGCATTTTGTTCACTGATGTAATTGAGTGCCTAGAAGAGTTCCTGGCACATAGTCGGTGACACAATAAGTGTTTATTGAATGACTGAATGAACCCTTATCCTGGCATTCAGGGACTTCCATAGTTTGCCCTCGACCTCTCTTCTAATGCACGAACCTGTAACCCAAGCTGATGAATCTACTCCTTTCCCCTGAATATAATTCAGATATCTTCCTCTTGTTCAATTGCTATTAGTCTCCTACTCAACATTTCTAAGCATACTACCTTCTTTTAAAATATTTTATTTATTTATTTGTTTTTATTTTTGGCTGCATCGGGTCCTAATTGCAGGATCCTCGTTGCGGTATGTGGGATCTTTCATTGCGGCGTGCGGGCTTCTCTCTAGTTGTGGTGTGCAGCGTTTTCTCTCTCTAGTTGTGGCATGTGGGCTCTAGAGCATGTGGGCTCCATAGCTGAGGCCCACAGGCTAAGTAGTTGTGGCCTGCGGGCTTAGTTGCCCCGAAGCACGTGGATCCCAGTTCCCCAACCAGGGATCGTCCCCTGCACTGGAAGGCAGACTCTTCACCACTGGACCACCAGGGAAGTCCCTCTAAGCATACTGTCTTTCTCTTCTCCACCCATGTAAATCCTCTTCACTTTTCAAGGCCCAGCTAAATCCCATGGTCTTTGGTTAAGCTGTATTAAATAATTTTATCTATGCTGAACTCTACCATCCTAAAAAGTCTATATCACTTAAACGTTACATTGTTTATTTTTTTACTGGGCAAATGCCTCCTCTCCCACAATCAAATGTACTCTATTTGAGGGTATGCATACCCTTTGGATGCTTCTGCATGAAAAGGGCTCTAGTAACTCTAACTAGCAAATATTCTCTTCTTATATTCAAAGAACCTGAGATACATTTTAATGATAATTCCATTTCATACAGCTTTCAAATATTGATCAACATTGTGAACAGAAAAAAAAATATTTTTAATCCTTAAGTAATTGAAGAGGAAATGGAGACAGAAATTGGGTGAGTTACTTGAGATCTGCTTAATTCATAGTCTATTCTTTCCACCAAACCAAATTACTTGTCATTTTTTAGTTGACCAGTAGTCAAAAATAGATATACTGTAGGAATAGAATACTGTAGAAATTCTTCAGGTTAAGAATGAATATCTTCCCTTGATACTGGGTTTCTAGGAGGATTCCAGAAAGCCGTGGCTATATGTTACAAAAGTTGGGGGGGGGGGCAGGTAGTTACAGTGGCTGTTTGGCATGTGACACCTTAACTAAGTGATCAAAGTTAGCATCACTAGTCATAAAATACATCAACATTACGTATACTCAATACGATGCCCCGACAAAGGCACAACATCCCTTCAGTGGTATTTTAGCTGAAAATACAAAACCTGAATCGTGGGACTACATCACACAAATCCAAATTTAGGGACCTTTTACAAAATGACTGACCTGTGCTCTTCAAAACTGTCAAAATGATGAAAGATTAAAGAAGACAGGGAATTCCACAGAGGGCAGGAGACTAAGGAGATATGGCAATTTATTTAATATCTTTGTTAATTAATTAATTAACTAACTAAACAACAGTGCAGGATCCTAGATGAGATCCTGGACAAGACAATGGACATTTGGGAAAACTGACAAAATTTAAATAAGATCTATAGATTAGGTCTATAGATTAGGTATTGTATCAGTGTTAATTTCCTGGTTTTGATCATTGTACCATGGTTATGTAAGATATTAACATTAGAGGAAGTCAGATGAAGGCTATACAGGAATTCTCTTTACTTTTTTAGCAACTTTTATGTAAATCTACAATCATTTCAAGATGGAAAGTTGAAAAATTGAGGAAGAGGAAGATGGATTAAACTGTGTTCTTAGAGGAAAAAATCCTCCAGATTCCAAGGGCCACACCAGTCATTTCCATTCATTAATATGGTCACCTTAACTTTTATATTGTGTATGTAATGCGGGATGCCTTTCAGCCTGTGGAAGGGTCATTAGCTGTGGATGGTGCACAGTATAGACAAGGAAAACTTGGAGAAATGATATTCACTGGTATACAGCAGTCATTCATTAAACAGACATACCCAATACTATTTTAGGTGCTGAAAATACAACGATGAGCAAGATAATAGGTCCCTGGCCTTCTGGAATTTCCAGTCTTATTAATGAGAAGGATAAAAGCGGAATTTAATTTTTTTTTTTCTTCAAAGTAGACTTCTCAGTATGAAGAGGCTGTGGAGAGAATGGGGACTTACATCGAAAAAGACATTTATTACAAACATTGGAGAAGGTATTCAAATTGGTAAGGCCGAGGTGTGTTCCTATGCTTTTGTTGCATAACTGCAGACCATTAGTCCACGCTTGTAAGCAGGAGAAAGGCAGAGGGCAGAAAAGTGGATTACAGAAGAGAAAAATCAGTAGAAAGTAGTACGGGGACAGACTGAAAGGAAAGAATGAAGGGGAGGAAAGGAATTAATGAGAACTTTTTGCGGTCAATTAATAATACGACGTAGGCCACAAGCATAGCTGCAAAAAAAAGCAAGAGAGTCGGAGGACAGTGAAGGACTCCGCTGAGCTAAATGTGATTTCAGAAGGTGTGTGTGAAGAGGATAGAGAAAAGGGGAAATGGGAGACACTCAAGAGAGAAAACATGAAATTGGGGACTGCTGAAAAAGGAAACGGTACATGGACACTTGGAGGAAGGTTACTAGTCACCTACAAGCTTCGGGAATGTCGAGGGAGTACAGCGTGGGAAGCGAGAGGGTCGGAGCTGTGCCTGGGCGGCTGCGAGCGCGCCCCAGGCGCGGCGGGCCCAGGGGCTTGCGGACAGGGGCGCCCCAGTCGGGCGCGGGGTGGGGGGAAGGTTGCGGGGCGGAGGGGGAGGTGTGCACTACGTTTGGTGACGTCATTGCAAGTCAGTGAGCGGTGAAATTTAACACCGGCCGGATTTGCTTGGCTCCACTTCTTCCAGGGGAAGCAGCCGGCGTCAGTCAACGCCGAGCGCCTGCAGTTGCCACCGGTCCCCTCGCACGGACTAGATTTCCGAAGTGGGTGTGTGTACTTGTATGACAAATGTTCCAGCGCGGGTTGTTTCCAAGGACTTCCTCCCCCACTTCATCTCCTTCCCTCCCCCCACCCCTTTCTCCTCCCAGGCCCAAAGCAGAGGACTCCACTGGAGTCACGGAGTCGTCTTTGAACCGCAAGTGAACTCGAGGGCTGCACTCGCAGCCGAGCTCCCGCTTCTGCCGGCGCCCCGCCGCCTGCCCGTGAGGTCTCCTCGCCCGCCCTCCCAGGGCAGGACTCCCCCCGGACTTGTCTGTTACCGAGCTAGGGAGCTAGGGAGCCTAGCTGCCTACCCTCCGGGTGCTATTTCTTTCCTCCTTCCCATCTCCCCCCTCCCCTTGTGGTTATTGTTGAGGTTTTGGAGCATCGTTTTCATGTGATTTCCCCCCCCCCCTTTTTCATGGACAGTACCTGCACCCTTAGCAGTTCGGAGCTGGCTTCTGTTTTCCGTTAGCGCTTCGCCGTACGGACAAATGCATACAAATGCATTTAGGAGCCCGCAGGACAAGGCGTGGACAGGTCTCCCACACAGCAAAAACGTAAGTAGCCCACACGCCAGGGCAGGGGTTAGAGCACCCCCTCTCCCCACCCCCTGGATCCGCTGAGCCCGTTGGAGATCTGTGCACCAGCTCCCTGGCACTTTTTTGAAGTTGGGAGTCGCTGAACAGCCGTGGCATCCTCCTGTTGTCTCCTCAATTTGTAAAATACTGTGTTTGAAAGGAAGCCTCCTGCCAGTGGGTCTCTCAGACAGTTTATGCTAAAGAGATACTGCGGCTCTGGAGGAAAAGCTCGCTGGCTCGCGGCCCGACGCGGGCGGCCGTGGCTCCCGCAGCTCCGGAGCTGGACTCGGACGCCAGCCCAGGCTCTAGCTCCCGTCGCCCTCGCGCCCTCCTTCCCTTCTCCTCCCTCGGAGCCCTGGCTGAGGTCCTGTTTCCCTGCGGTGCTCCTCGGGGCGTGCACTCTGGGTATTGCTGGGGCGCTTAGGTGTCCCCAGGGCTCTGTGCGCGAAGCCTGGACCTGGGCACAGGCGTGAGGGCAGGGTTGCCGGGTAGGGGGAGAGTGTGCCCACAGAACCTCGGGCATCAGGGCCCTCCTGGACTCGTGGGACTCAGCGGCAGTCTCCTGTAGTTGTTAGGAGGCCAACAAGCGTGCTGCCCATCTGGGGCCCAGGCTGCGCCCTGGTCACTGGAGTGTCACTGCGGAAGGGGCTGGACGCGGGGAGGGGGCGGGGCTGCTGCTCCCGGGGAGTGTTCGCGTCGACCCTGGCTGGCACCCCACCTTCTCTTTGGGCGCTGTACCTGCTCCCACTGCCTCACTCGGAAAAGAGCGTACATTGGGGGTGGGGTGGGGCGCATGGCCTTGGCTGGCTGCCCTGGCCCCCCTGGAAGAGGTCATTGGGTTACGCAAGTTTGATTCTGGCCCCGGGGGCGGGAGGGACGAAAGCGACTGCAGTCGTTCTCTGCCACTAGGCTGCCCCTCGGGAGAGTAGGTAGGAGGAGGGCCGGGGGCAGAACTGACCGTGCAGCCAAGGGGAGGCGGGGTGCGGAGAAAGACCGCCTTGTGGCAGTGTTTGTGTGAACATGTGCTTCCCAGCCGCTTGCAGCTGAGCCTGGCTGGGGCTCGCGCCCTCTCTCCTCCGACTTCTGGAAGCCTGGGCAGGCAGCCGGCTTCCCCAGTGACAAGGATGCACATCCCCACGCGCCCACAGCGCGTGACTCAGTGAGCGGGAAAGCTCGTAACCTCAGCAACCGCGTGCGTGCGGCGAGGTGCCCAGCGCCCGGGAGACCTGACACTTCTCCACCAGGGTCCGAGAAGAGGCCAGACTCTGCCAGCCACCTGACCCAGAGCGGCTCGCGCCGGTCTCATTAGTTTCCCAAGCAGGTTTCTCGCCACTGTTCTCTGGTGAAGTCCCTTGCATGGACCCTCCCGGAAAGAGGGGAGGGGAGCGCAAGGTATCCTAAGGGACCTGGCGCATCTTCCCGAGGGTCTAGGGCGGGTGGAACGCTGGAATGAGGCTTGGGTACCCGCGGATCCAGAGCCACCAGGAGTGGCTGGGTGAGGTCCTCCGCGTCCTGTCCAGCCTCCGCCTCCATCCATGTGTCCTTCTTGCTCTCCCTGCCAGCTCCGGCCCTAGGGCTTTACCTTGGCCACTACTTGAGGCCCACGTTGCTAACATTCCCCATGGTAGTTGTGACCAACCTCTCAGATTAAAGCAGATCTTCAGCTCCTAGCCCCTGTCTTGTCTGGTTTACACTTCCCTTCCAGACGCTCCTAGAAAAGGCCCTGCATAAATTCTTGGGCAGTTTGGAGTTTGTAAATTGGGTCCAGATGACTGGGGGGAGGGAGGCAGAGAAACCAAACAGAATGGATTACATCGAGGAACTTCTGAGGAAAAATTAGACTATGTGGAATGGGGAAAATAAAATCCTTGTGGAGAGACATCAGGGTGGGTAGGGGATCCTGCGTGAAGGCTCTGGTCTCCCCTGCACTCCTAGATGGGCTCCCAGCCAGGGGCCTTGCAGCCTCCTGCGATATCCAGTTTGTTCCATGACAGTTCCCAGTGGGGGTGGGCTGCAGAAAATTAACGGTAATTCAAGATTACATCAGATCGCAGCCCCTCACAGCTCCAATCACATACATGCAAAGTAGGGAAAGGTAGTTACTGATTGAGCTGAGAAAATTGTTTCTTGAAAAAATCCAGTTTCTGTAAAGAATTAAGAGTTCTTCAGTTTGAAATTAATGCTACCGGCCTCCTAGGGAAAGGGACTTAGGAGAAGCAGCTGATTAGCTGATGATAATGTCAGGCCACTGAATTAAACCTTAGAGTGCCCCATGAAATCCCTGAGATTTTAACTTTCCACCATCCTTTTGTAACTTTCCACCATCCTTTTGTGGTGATGTTTTTTGTGAGAGCAGGAGCAGTTTTTTTTTTTTATTTTTTTTGCGGTACGCGGGCCTCTCACTGCTGTGGCCTCTCTTGTTGCAGAGCACAGGCTCCGGACGCACAGGCTCAGCGGTCACGGCTCACAGGCCTAGCCGCTCCGCAGCATGTGGGATCTTCCCGGACCGGGGCACGAACCCGTATCCCCTGCATCGGCAGGCGGACTCCCAACCACTGAGCCACCAGGGAAACCCAGAGCAGTTTTTTTTAAATCACAATTCTGATTGGTCACCCAGAAACATTTACAGTTTTAAAACTAGATCCTTAAAGACATTTTATTTCAAAGGGCTGCTTTTAGTTAGATTACCTAATGTGAATTTGTGGAATTAATAAAAAACAAAAATTAAAACCAAGAATCAGTGTTAGATAGATTGATTTAACATGTTGTCGGAAAGTCTCCCAGGCAGGCTATTATGGTCATTAAAGGGTTTCTGTAACCAAAGGGGGAAACAAAGTTTGGTATATAAACATCTATTTCCTAGCTAGCATGAAATTCTATTTTTAAAGTTGCTTAGTTATCTTTGCATTCAAATAAATGTTTAAAGTAAACTGATGTCTCAGGGAGAGGAATTGTAATTTATAGAAAGTAATTTTGAGTGTTATTTATACATTCTGCTTGGTAATCGGTGAAGCTGCAGGAGGATAATAAATTTTATTATGGGAATTTGAACAGCTGTACTAGTTTCCTTGCCATGCTTTGCAACTGTGACTTGTTTTAGAGTTTGTAATTCTGAGTAAGAAGTGAAGTAAAGACGATTTCATTTTCATTCTCATAAAAGGCTAACATTCTGCCATTCATTCACTCATCATTTACTCATTTATTCAGCAAATGTTTACTGAGCTCCAGTTAAGTGTCTAGCATGGTTCTAGGCAGAAGTGATACAATGATTGAGCAAGACAGAAGCCTAATTGCTGCCCTCCCAATGTGCCCAGTTTAGTATAGGAAACAGAAAATGAAACAACCAAGTATAACAAAATGAGATAAGGGTATACACAGAAGGACATCTAACAGTCTTGGTAGTTGGGAAAGGTCGGGAGGAGTACTACTGGAAGGAAAGGCTGACCAAAGGCAATGAAATCTAGAGTCAGACCTAAGTGGAAAAGGCATGGAGCTTTACAGACAGAGAGAAAAGTAAAAGGCTCAGAGGTGAGACAGCAAGTGCATTTGAGGGCCTGAAAGAAATGAAGTTGGTTGGAGCACACATTCTAGGGGAGAAGTGACTGGAGCTGGATCTGGAGAGAGAAACAGAGACTAGATCATGCAAAGCCGTTACTTTCTTAGCTGAATAAATGGAGGTTAGGATCACCTGGCTTTTTGATCTTGGGGTCAGTGTACAGGTGGAAAATGTCAGAGAAGTTACATATTTGTTGAAACTCAAGACCACCTGGTAGTCTCATTGACTGAAGATTGATACATTCATTCATTTAAAAATCTTTATTTAACAGTAGTGTATGCCAGAAACTTTGCTAAGCTAAGCAGTAATCAGTTTAACAATCTCTGTGGTACTGCAAGGAGAGACTATTTTAAGTGTATATTTCTTCCCTGCTACTGACTGGACTCTAGGCATTTTGATCACTTGAAGTCCTCAAGCATTTTTATCTCCTTTGCATTTCATGAGTTGCCTGTATGCTTGGAATTTAACCAAAAGTTCTAGTATGTTTCGCACTAGATTAGTTATACAGGTACCTATTGAGTTGAATTCATTGTGTATAAGTTTTTGACAACACTTTACTCCCTACTGCTAGGATAAGAACCGTTTTTCAGTTATTTTGGGAACAAAGTACAGAAATTTTACTATTACTGGATCTTAGCAGCTAGTAAAGAGCAAAATCTGTAAAGCTGTCATGACTTAGAGAATTTTTTGGCTTGTAAACGCAGTGTGATGGAAATTGTTGAAATTCTTGACGTATATTACATGTATGTTTTTCAGATTAGTCTACTTTTTCCAATTGGTTTAAACGAAAATCGCCAATTCAGTAAAAAAAAAAAAGTTTCTTATTCACAAATTGAACCTGTGTAGGAATGAGCATCAGTAACTTGAGGACATATATCATAAAACCTGAAAGTCTCATGGGTGCCCTAAACAAAAAGATGCCTGAAATTCCCCTGAAGTAACTTAAACCCTTCAGATAAAGAGAAAGTTGAATAGCTCTAAGAATTATTTAGGGAAGATGCCTGGGATGGATATTAGTTCCTTAAATATTCTCAGTATGGTCTTTAGATATCTATTTCCTGCTTGATCCCCTCGAGGCCTTCACCCTTCACGTGTCTGGTCATGTTTTGACTGTGGCTTATGTCAAACTGAAAATGTGGCTAGCAGACCAGACACACAGAGTATTTCACATTTTGTTATATATCCTCAGTAATATTATGGGTTATATTTGCTGAACATTTATTGAATGTTTCTTACCATATTGTTAACTTCTTTCAGACCTGGTCTGATTTTGTTAACTGTCTGAGTATATGTACTTCTGTTACTTTATATTAATGACACATGGTCCAGACGTACAAAAAAATGAACAAAAACAGGCATGGTTTGAATATTTGAAAAATATTTGTATTTAATACACTAACTAGACTTTTTATTAGGGTACACTAAATGTATGAACAAATTAGCAAAGTAGACTATTTTAGGTTACTTAATTAAAAAAGAATTGGCCAGAACTGTATGAGGACCTTTCCCCAGCTGTGGTTAAACGACATGCCCTTTATATATAGTGATTTATACAACATCTTGCTAAGAACGTAGCTTGATTTTTGTCCTCTAATGCCAGTATATTACTAGAATTCTGCCATACACACAAATTTGGTGGTTTTATATTTGGAATTCAAAATATAAAATTTATATTATGTCATCACATAATAGATGAGTCAGCTAAGACTCAGAAACTTGAAATAACCCACCCAAGGTCACAGAATGAGTTTGAAATAGAACCAGGATTAGCCTTTTGACTCCTAGTCTAGTGTTATTTTCTTATTAACCATGTTGTTTTCTCTGTAACAACTTAATAGTTTTAATTTTAACTTATTTAAGGACTCCAGCATGTCTAGCATGATATGCACAGCACAACAGTGGAGAAGCCCAAAGCACAGCTGCTACCCTTGAGAACTCTATCATCTGCTAATGTGGAAATGTGATATTTTTTTCTTAATTAAGTAAATGTATCATAAATGTAATATCATGGGGAGGGGGGAGCAAAAGCAAAGAAATAAACAAGCCCAGCTCAACTAGACATTTCCCAGAAAGCTTGGATTCATTAGACATCCATTTTATTCAGTGATAGAGCTGGGCTCTTTATCAACCTGATTATATCAGTTAAGCTTGATCTCTTCTCTGTGTTCCAACTTCAGAGATGAGAAAAAACAGTTAAAGTGAAAAAGAAGACTTCCATTTACCCTACCACAGCAGAATTTTTTAAAAAAAATTCTTCTTTCCCTCTTTGGACATCCAACTAAAAGTACCCTTATTTTACTTTACTTTTTCCTAAGTGTTAAAAGAATTAGGTTCATAGGGAAGAATTGAATTCCTCAGTCATTGAGAGATCTTACTATTATTCTGTTCCTGTTTAAAAATATTTATTGTGTCAATTTTATGTAAGAAATTGATAAAAGGTGAAGACCTGTTACTTGCTCATATATTTACTTACTAATTAATCATAAAAGGTACAACAGGGCTTCCCTGGTGGCGCAGTGGTTGAGAGTCCGCCTGCCGATGCAGGGGATATGGGTTCGTACCCCGGTCCGGGAAGATCCCACATGCCGCGGAGCGGCTGGGCCCGTGAGCCATGGCCGCTGAGCCTGCGCGTCCGGAGCCTGTGCTCCGCAATGGGAGAGGCCACAGCAGTGGGAGGCCTGCGAACTGGAAAAATAAAGAAACAAACAAACAAAAAAAAAACAAAGAAAAAAGGTACAACATATATGGGCTATAATACAGTTAAAATTAAAGCATCAAGAGTACAGAGGTGAGGAAAAGATCCAGTCCTCTTTAGGGATGATGGGAAAATTCATGGAGCAGGTATTCAAATTAGGCTTTGATGATACTGAACATTGTGACAGGTGGAGACTGAGAGCTTTTCAGGCACTTACAAGGTCTGTCCATGGAGTAGAGAATAACATGATATGGCTGGAGCTTTGTAAGATGTCAGATGTAATTTTGTCAGATGTAATTGGTCCATAGTGCTAAAAAAAGAAAGGAGGTTGAAGCTGAATGATAAGGGCCTTGAACACCTGGTGAGGAACTTGACTTTTCCTGCTCTTCCTTAGTTGTACGGTCAGGCCATTCAAGATGGCTGTTCTCTTGCTCTCTGTAAATCCCCTGCTCGACCAGGCCCTGCTTCACTCACATGACTATCCAATCTTCTTAATTATAGGACTTAATTAGTAACTGCCCACCTGTCCCCAGCCGCTGGTTTCCCTGGTAACTGATGAGCCAACCTGATGTCAATCCTCCCTATAAATGGTAGCCTCCTTCTCCCTCTGGGAGGTTGCTGTTTTGTCCTGCTTGCTGTCTGCTAGGTACGGTGCTGCGGGTGTTGCTCCAGGACCTTTTGCTTCAGACTTGTAAGATCTCGTATCCAACAAACCGTTGATGTCTCCTCTGTCGCTGTTTTGGGGCTCTTTTTTCAGTTTAGACGTTGGGCAACTCTGAGGCTTGCCGGCCTGTGGGGTATAGCCCGACAGTTGGCCAGAAGTTTGGGGCAGAATTAGAAAAAGAGAAAGAAGATCACTATTTCCTATCATTGATCTCTCTCTTAGTCATCAAATTAGTACATAGGTACGCTTACCTAAGGTGTGGCTCAACTGATTTGTCATAATCTCCTAAAATCACCTGGCTGAGGGATGATGTTTGATGTGTTCAGGTTTTCCTGCCTCACGTCAGGAGTAGACTTGTTAACATATCTAGAAAGAACTTTATTTTCCATTTTTTTCCCCTGAGGTCATGGGAAAGTCTGAGTTGGCTGAATTGCCACGTGAATAGTGCTAGTTACTGTACTCTTCACTAGTTAGCTTTATTCTGGATGGAACAGTGCCTGTGGGTTATTTCTAAGCTCTCAGTGAGCCAGATTACTTTGGCCAGGTGAGAAGTGCATCCTTTCATGTTGCATTTTCTGTTAAAACAGCATAATTCTGATATACTGTCCTTCAGTGACCGGAATCTTGAGCTATTTTCTAGTCTTACCGATGTAGGTCCTGCCAGTTGAAAATAGAAATTTGAGAGGAAAAGAGCCTCCTTTTACTCAAACTCTAGACCCCGTTGGGATCCATCCTGGAGCACCCAAGGAAATTATTTTCATTTCACACTGTGGTCCTCAACGTTGCACATTGGAATCACCTGAGAAGTGTTTAAAAATCCCTGTGGGACAAATTAAAATCAGAATCTCTGAGGGTGGTGGTGGGGAGGGAAGAACCCAAGTATTAGTTTTTAAAAATCACCAGGTGATTCCACTATGCAGCTCCGGTAAAAAGATGCAAAACAAGTAGGCCTCATATCATCTGTTGAGCATCATCTCTTCCAGAACAGTGGTCCTGGGTGTGTAGTTCCCCAGATCTGCATCATCAGCATTGCCTGAGAGCTTGTTATAATTGCAAATTTTTGAGTCCCACCCCAGACCTACTGAGTCAGAAACTCTCAGGGTGGAGCCTGAGAAATTTTTAACAAGCCCTCCAGGTGATTCTGATACCCACTCATGTTTGAAAATCATGATCTAGAGCAGTAGAAAAGGATTTTTTTTTAAAGGGTCAAATCTTATTTGTGTCGTCATAAAATTAGATATATGTGATTTAAGCAAAATATTAGGTTATTTTAAGTTCAATGTAACTATCAATAGTAAATGTTCTAAATTGTTTTTCCTCAGAGTTTGGTACACATGCAATCAATATTAGAATCACCTAGTTAAAAATGTATACATGCTGAGGATCCACTTCAAATTTATGAATCATAGTCACTGTGGGACGGCCTGGAATCTGGATTTTTCAAAAAAGCCTCAGGTGGTTCTTTGGCAAACTAACATTTGAGAACCATCTCATGGATGACACCATATATGGGAATCTTTTATAGGCTTCATTAAAATATATGGTCCAGCTATTTGCCCATATCAGTTGAAATTTCTATAATGATTCAGTTGATTAGTTTGTAGAGTTAATGATTGTTAAGTATTCTATCAAAGTCTTATAAAAGCTGTGCTCTGTTTTAAGTATGACCATAGAATGTACATTTTTCACTTACTGAAAAAATGCTTAATACTATTCTAATACAAATAATATGTCCATTATAGCAAAGAGAATAGTATAATTTTATATTGTGTATAAACATACAATTATAATAGTATAATTCTATATTGGCTTACTTTGTTACATTAACATGCTCCTTACTGTTGATAAAGGTAAAAACATAGTGATAAATAGAAAATGTACCAATTACTACTAGCACACCAGGAACTTAATAAAAATGATTTTCACAGGGTTCTGTAATCATTCCTTGCAGAAATGTATTTTCAGAAATGTCATTTGAGGAGTCTGAGTTAGACTTAACAGAGTCTATATTGGCAAGAAAAACTAGGTAATAAAATAGTTTTCAGTATGCTCGTCATTACTTTTTGAAACTATCTCTGATTTTCAGTTGGTAGGTAAAGCCAATTATGAAGACTAATCAATAAAATCTATCAAAAGTTTGGTTAAACTAAAAAAATCACAAAGTATTTTTACCTTGCTAATCAATGTGAATGAATATTTTGATTTGTAGTGGTTGAGTACTGTGTTCACAATTACTGCTAATCACAGTGGTCAGTGTTGACATCTACAGGTCGTTAGTATTTTCAGAACCAACGAGTCGTGAATCTAGTGCGAATGATTTGAATATGATCTGCAAATAGATTTTATATAAAAACATTTAAGCAAATAACTGGTTTCATCAATTTATAATCACTGTGGTTAAGTGACTATAAGTTGTATTTTGTGCCAATCTGTAATACTTTGTAAAATTACATGTATGGTGATTTGACATAATATATACTGCTAATAATAATTTCACCTGTACTAGTTCACATTTATTGAGTTTTTCCTGTGTGCCAGGTACTATTTGGGGTACTTTACATGAAGTTTTTTAGTTAATATTCAAAAACCATTATGAGATAGACTTAATAGATGGAGACACTAGGGCACAGAGTAATATAAAGGGTGCCCAAGACACACAGTAAGTGGCAAAGCTGGAACTTGAATTCAGAGCCCTTGCTTTTGACCAATGAGTATTAAAATACTGTGTTAATTAAAATAATAGCTTAATTCTTAATCTTGCACTAGAGTTCATTTTGAATTTTATGATTTATAGGTCATAAATGTCCAACTAAGTTTTTCCCAATTGTTTTTCTTTTTTTAGGAAACTGCTTCTTCATTTTATTGTACTATGTGTGTCAGGGGGTGCTGTTCATGCACAAGATCAAGGTAAGAATGTTACCTTGTTACTTATTTACTTATATAAAAAGTCAGCTTCCAGACAGCAAAAGTGCATGACTTTTCAAGTTGTCATGACCTTAAATTCAACATTAAACAATAAAAAATTCTACCCAGTACAATGAGAAAGTAAGGGTGAAGAAACCAATTTTGGGGGAAATATGACCTTTAAGGAATTACTCATATCTTCTGTCTGTGAAATTGCTTACCTTTTTAAGCACACTCTCTGTAAAAGAGAAGTTTTGTACAGTAAAAAGGCTTTGCTTGTGACTTCATTTTAAGTGGGAGTTCTTGGGGGTGGCAAACTGTGACTGAATTACCTTTGCACTTCTTGAAACAACACAGGCATATACTAAATGCTCCGTCTAGATTTACATCATTAAGAAACAAAATAAAATGTGAATACCAGGGGGCTTGGGATTTCATTTAATTCAAATGGAGAGGTTTAGAAAGTAGTTGAAGGTTTTGTTTTGTTTTTGCTTGCTATCTAGTTGCTCTGCTGGTATGGTGATAGAGTTTGGGGAATCTATATACACCCTAATTTATTCATTTATTAAACAGCATTTAAATAATATTTTCTGTTTGCCATCATAATATCCTAATTGCCAGTGATTGAAATGTGAATAAGGTAATGCCTCTGGCCCCAAAGTGAAAAAACAAGTGCCTTTGTCAAAGGTTAAAAAAAAAAAAAAAAAAAGCCAAAGTCAAAGAGAAAAACCCTGAAGCTGGATCTACAGAAAATATCACCGTGGTCCTGATTTTTTTTTTCCTCCTCTGCTTTGTATCAGCAGGGCTGCCAAATTATTCATTTGACAGAACCAACTTTTCAATTCAATGACCAATTCAAGGTGTCACTTGTCAATTTAGTCAATCAAATAATAGTAGAAAAAGACAAGTAAACAAAATACATGTAGGTAGAGAGAGGGCACAAAGGAGGGGGTGGTACTCTATTTATTGACCAAATTGACCAACGGACATAACGTTAAGTATTCTGTCGAATACCACATATATGAATTAAAAGGTATCACGGAAGGCATTTTCTAACTGTCTTTTATGGGAAGATCATTAAATCAGGTCACATGTAACTTCATAAATGCTATTTTTGACCAAGTCATTTCTGTTGCTTTAGTTTGCTTTAAGTAGCCAAGAAGAGGAGAGAAACTCTCTCTTAACTTCTTGCTATCATTACTGTTAGTTTCTGAGAACTTATGTTACCAGTCACTGTGCTAGTAGAATATACATTTTCTTCATCACTACCTCATTGCAGGGTTTTTATAATTATGCCCATGAATTGCTGAAACCAAGATTAAGAAGAATAAATAACTACCCCAAGGGTTGCAGGCTAATAAATGGAAGAACCAAGATTTGAACTCAGGTATTTAGACTATAAAGTCTACAAATTCTTTAAAATTAAGCCTCTTGGACAAGAGAGAATATAAAGAGGATAATTGCCATTATTAAATATCTATTTTGTGTCTTGTCATTTGCTGGAATTTTACATATGTGATTCTAATCCTCGTAATGAACCTGTAGGGTAGTATCATAGATGAAGAAACTGAGGCCCAAGGAAGGGGCTTGCCCAGCTAAGAGCTGAATTTGGGCCTGTCAAGTCTGACCCAAAAAAAACATCAAAAAAAACCCTACTTCTTTCCATTACACATACCCTTTGCTTTACAGTTGTCATCTGTTAGTGTTATGAGTTTACTAATTTACAAAATGTGTCATTATCCAAATATTAAAAACCCAAAGAAAGATATAAGGAAAGCTGAATATTTATTAATAGATTTTTTTTAAAAAAGTCAGAAGCAATGAAAGGAGTAAATGAAAGAAATATTTCTTTCAACCTTAAGATTTCATTTACAGAATACAAAATGTGCTTTTTTATTTCAGGGTGAACATCTTTTCAGACTTCATAAAATTTTATTTTGAGTTCTTAACAAAAAAAATATTTTAAAAACCTCTTTGACTTTATAAAATTTAGTACTTTTGAGCACAAAAATGAAATGAAAGTAGTGGTATGTTATTAGAAACTTAGAAGTACTGTTTTCCTAAAATAGTTTATTGTTGAATTGGCATGATACAATAATATCTAATCAGGAGGTTATAAAAACATTTTCAGAGAAATTGTGATTTGATAGTGATTACAAATATCATTTGCAACCTTAATACTGCTGAATATGTATACTTGAGCTAGAGATGATCCCAAATTAGACTTCTCAGAAATAAATATAAATATTTATTGGTGCTTATGATAGTTGCCCAAACTTAAAAAAAGTAATACAAGTATATAGTTTAAAAAGTCAAGTTGTGCTACAAAATATATAACAGAAAATAATATCCCTTGACCTTACCTAGTCTTGCAATCCTTTACCCAAACTTTCTTTTGGTTTTACTCTCCATAGTTCTTAATAATATGCTTGTATATTGTATTGACTTCCTATTTTTGATGAAGAGAGTTTAACATTTTTACACCATTCTATGCCTCCTCTTCACTCTCTTCTTTTCTTCTATCCTCTCTGTATAGTTTTCCTCCTTTTTTTGTTGTTGTTTGTTTTGTTTTCTATGGCACTATGACTAATTCTTAGATACTCCAAAAGAATTTTAAAACTTCTTTGAAAACTATTTTATTACAAATACACCAAATACTCTAACCATTTGAGTTTTTTTTCTTGGAGATATTTCTTCTGGAAGCTAAGATTCTGTTCTGCCATGGATTGGTAGCTGTCTAAGCTTCTTGTAAATTTGATGCCTCTCATCTGTGTTAGATCCAGTATCTTGGAACTCATATTTTCCTTTTGCATTGCCCATTTCCTAATTTGAGTGGAGCATATCCAATAGCATCCTGAGAATGTGTACTTAGGTGTTATACTTCTTGCATCATTGCATTTCTGAGAATGTGTTTATTTCACCCATATGCTTGAGGGTAGTTTGGGTGGGTATAGAATTTTAGGCTGTAAATAGTTGTCTCTCAGAATTTTAAAGACTTCCATCCATTGTCTTCTGGCTTGCACTTAAAAAATCTGATGTTATGCTAATTCTTGATTCTTTATGTATGACCTTTTAATTTTCCACTTTAAACCTTAAGATCAGCTGTTTATCCTTGATATTTTGAAATTTTGCAATAACGTGTTTTTTCAAGTTATTCTGATGGGTAGTCATTAGGCCTTTTCAATGGGGAAATATCTTTCATTTTTCTGGGAATTTTCCTGTGTTAGTTTTTTTCTCTCTGACATATTTATTTCTTCTTTCTATAAGTTCTATTGGTCAGATATTGGATCTGGATTGAACTCCGTATTTTCTTATTTTTAGCTCCGATTTCCCATTTTTGTTTTCTTTACATTTTATATCAGATTTTCATGAGTCACTATTCCCAAATATTTAAATTATTTACTTGTGCTGCATTTAAAATTTTAAGAGATTTTTCACTCAGATTGCATCTTAAAAAATAACATTTTGGGGGAAGGGAGGGAGAAAAAAAAACATTTTGTTCTTGTTTCTTTGGTATAATATCTACTCAGCTTTCCAAAGATAAAAATTTTTTTGAACTTTTATTCTGCTCCCTGTATTGTCTTTGTTTCCCACAAATTTTGGTTTGCTTTGGTCTATTATGTTGGAAAAATTCTTCATAAGTCTATATTACCTGTGTTATCATTTAAAAGCAAGGCAATAAAATTATGCTTGGAAACTCTTTTTGCATGGGTGGGCTTGTTAACTGGTATATTCTACATAGAGCGTCATAAATGAACATTGCTGACCATCTCGTTGTTGGACCGCAAGTGTCTAAGGCTGTCCAGTTTCTTTAGAGAAGAATCCTTCAATTTCTTACTTGTAGAATATAATCCTGGTTGCCACTGTTATTGGAGTTAAATGATACAAAGAGGTTCTTGGGAGGGGGGGAGTTGCTGTCTCACCATTTAGTATGTAGATTTTTACTGAATTCCCTTGTTCTCATTATGGCGCTTCTTTTCCCTCTTCTGCTAGGATTGATTCAGTGTTTCTACATAAGAAAGCTCTAATCTGCAGTTTTGCTCTCAAAGCTTCTTATACAGATTTTCAGACCCTCCCTTCTCTCCCATATGATGCCTCATGCTTCTTTCCTGAATTCAGTGATTTGGAGCCTTCAGTTGTTGAGCCTTTTCAGGACTTTGAAGTGTGAACTGGCCTGCCCATCATTAGCACTTCCTTCTTAAAGCCCTTAGTGTTCGTCAGCTCTAATTCCTTCATGTGTTTTTCATCTTTCAAAAATTCGTTGATATCTCTTATCTGTTGTTTCTTCTACCCTTTCACTTTGCCTAGGTAGTTTTAAACCACATTTCCTTATTCTCATTTTAGTGAGACTTTAAGACTATGCAGAGATAAACATCTGTTATTTGCCATGTTTTCAGTTCTTCCTTTAACTTTTAGCACAGCTAAGAAAACCATTAAAATATCCTGTTCATAAATATAAATCTTTCTTTTATAACCGAGGTTTAGGTATAACCAAATGAATAGATGATTCTATTTCAAGAAAAAATTATTTAAGACTGAGTTTTCCAAGGATTTGACAGAAAGTTCCCTTTTCTTATATGATACAGTCTCCTTATAACTCTGTTGGTGGGCTGGCTGCCAGTGAGGTAGGCGTAGTTGCAACACCTCTGTGTGATACCTTACACCATATGAGATGTAAGCTAATTGTCAACATACACAGCACTCCTCAGGTTCATGATCCCTAGGTGTGCAAACCACAGCTGTAGAAATCTCTGTGTAAAATGCGTGTCTCCAAGAAGAGTATTTTCTGTGGAAATTAACCCAAAAATGTGTTTGTTGTAAGAAGCAACTCATTCTAGTTGCAGTAACTCCAAGCATTTTCTGCCAAAACCCCTTATGGACACTTAACCAACAATTTTACACATAGGTTAAAGCTTCATTTCTCATTTTATAAATAAGTTGCTTTTATTTCTTTATCCAAAATAGATGTACTTACATTAAGAATACTGTTTTTTGGGGTTTTTTTTTGGTACGCGGGCCTCTTACTGCTGTGGCCTCTCCTGTTGCGGAGCACAGGCTCCGGATGCGCAGGCTCAGCGGCCATGGCTCACGTGTCCAGCCGCTCTGCGGCATGTGGGATCTTCCCAGACCGGGCACGAACCCGTGTCCCCTGCATCGACAGGCGGGCTCTCAACCACTGCGCCACCAGGGAAGCCCAAGAATACTGTAAAGTCAAAATTTCCTCTTCTAACATACCCAGTGACAGTGGTGCACAGGTATTCTGGAGCCAGAATCCTGGGTTTATGCCCAGGTTCCAGTGCCTACCAGTTACGTGACCTTGAGCAAGTTCCTTACATACTTTGAGCCTCAATATCAGAAATTTAAAAGTGAGGATGATAATAATTCTTACTACATAGGTTGTTGTGGGTAAAATGAGAACACATGTAAAGTGCTTAGTGCATGACTATTATATACATGACGAGCATACGATAAAGTTTAGTAGAAAAAAATACTCTGGATCCTTTCCTTTTTCTATATACTGATGATATTGAAAAAATAAAATAAAATAGTTGGTTTTACACAACTTCCTTTAGTTCCTTAACTCAGTGAGCTGGAATTCAAGAAGCCTATATTTGAGTCTTAATTCTGGCCCAGACGATTTGGGTGAGGCTATATAGAACAATGGGAAGTGGATATTAGGCACTTGCTTAGTTATTTAGTCAATCTGGGTAAATTGGCAAGGAGAAAAGTATATTGAAGCCTGTATGATCTTCCTCATGTACAACTCTGATTTTATTTTAAACAATCATTTTATTTTTTCATTCCTACAAACTAGAAAGAACATAGCTTTGGTGACTTAACTGACCCAGATACATGAAAATTTTAAACAGTGAGAATTTGTTAAAATTAAGTGCTTTTTGTATTAATTTAGTTAATTAATAATGCACTAATACTGTAATTTATTACACTCTTAAATGATATTACTCTATTTTTTAACTAAAAATTGATAAATCTTTTAAGCTACTAATTTCTAAGAAATGAAAGAATCCTTACATTTTGAAAGGTAACCATAATACTACCCTTGTTCCTCCAGTTTGTGATAGAATATTGTTGAATGTTGACAGGTAAAATGGTTCTTTGGCTCTCTGTACTTGTAAAAACAAGTGTAACCATGGGCTCTCCCATGTCTGTTTCTTTAGGCATATACTCTACTCCACCACAGAGTCAATTATATAGCCACTGGAGTGAGTCAAATGCTTGGGTATGAGTCAGAGTTTCAGCACCTACGGAGACGCAATTTCTCCTTTTTGTCTCCCTTTCTCCCCCCACTTCCTGTCTGTCTCTCTTTGCACCTCCCTCTCATCTTCCCTCTACCTGTCTCTCTTTTCTCCTAGCTAGTGATAATATCGTACTGCTTATTATATAGGTTTCAAATGAAAGGCAAGTCAGGTTGGTGTCTGTGCCTATATCTGAGCATTAGACTTGCAGGCTTAGAAGACTGATTTTTTTTTTGGTAGATAGCTTTTGCTTTTATTTGAATGATATTATACTTATCATATTGCTTTTCACCTAACAATATAATTTGGAGATCAGTGTAAGATAGGTGCTTGAGGGTGAGCAACTGAAATTGATTCTGGTTTATTAAAAAGCAGAAAGGTTTTTCTTGAAAGCTATTCTGTGGTTCACAGAATTGCCAGGAAGTCTAGAGAATCAGGTCACTAAGAACAGAAACCAGGGAAATTACGGACCAAGACCATAGGTAGAGCTACTCCCCAGGAGGAGTATGGGCCACTGTGGCCACCACTGGATGGTGGACACATTTTCCTCTGTCTGTTTCTTTGTATCACTTGTTTCAAATCCAAAGCCCAAAATGGAGATGTCTGTCCATATCGCCAGCTGCTAAGGTGTGGCAAAAGTGTGTAAATGGCCTTTTCATGGTCTGTAAAGAAATGTGACAGCCAGTCTCTGTCTCCTAGAAGTTCCTTTTCCTGCTTCCATTGTGTCTGTTAAGAGGTTGTCCTCACATGCTTGGTGATCCCTGGCTCGCTGTTAATATTGAAGAAGGGGGCACCAAAGGGATGACTGAAAGCTCTGTGTGTGTGAGTGGGGCTGGTGGACTAATTGGTTTCATTGAGGGATCTCTGTACTTCACCTTCTCTAGGTCTTTCCTCTTGGGAAGTGTTGTTCTTTGGCAGAAGAATCCACCAGGTTTCTACCTGGGGATGCATGAGTCTGGTTTCCAGAGCTCTGGGACTTGGCTGGGAGGTTTCTGCAGAACAAAGTTTAATAATGGTCATCCTTGCCTCTGGCTGTACTGGAACTATTTATTTCCATTTTAAGATGTTTCTAGAAGACTGATTTTTATTAGCATACTGAGAAAGGATCTATTTGTTATTAGTATGTAACAAAACAACAACAAACCAAAACTTGAACTGAAGGCTTAAAGAGGAGGTAACACTTGAACTGAGTCTTATAAGATATGTAAACTTGGCAAGGAGGGACATACTTACCAGGACTCTGAAAGAATGAGTTTTTGTAAGCTTTGATATGGCAAGAAATTCAAGGAAAAGTTAAGTATCAAGAATAGGAATTACCGTGGAGTGAGAAGATAAATCATTGAGAAGAAACGTGTAAACCAGTGTAAATTAGGGGGCAGTCCCAAAGACCACACTTACTTCTGACACCAACTGCAAGTTTGAGGGTCCCGTCCCCAAGACCAATTTCAGGCTCAATAATGCTCTAGAAGGACTCACAGAACTCATGAAATCTGTTATACTCTGTTACGGTAGATTATAGCAAAAGGATACAGATTAAAATCAGTCTAGGGAAGAGACTCAGGGAGAAGAGTCTAGGAAAGTCCTTATGTGGAGTGTCCAGTTATGCTTTCCCAGTGGAATCATGGTCAGTGCCAACCTTCCCAGCAATAATATGTGATAATATGCACAGGATATTGCCAAGCAGTGAAGTTTATTAGGAAGGTATGGAATGTGAGACTAGAAATATAGGCAGGAGGTTATATCATTAAGGGCCTGAGGGCAGAAATAAGATGATTGAGTTTAGTACTAAAAGCTATGAGAAATACTGATGTGTTGTTGTAGGAAGGGGTGTCATGAACTAACGTTCATTTTCTTCTGTGCTTTAGGAAGCTTTCTCTAGCAGCAGTGTGGATGATGGATGGGACAAGGATGTCTCACAAGAGACAGAGAAATCTATTAGGAGGCTAATATTAAAATCTGACTAAAGAGAGCCTAACTAAGGCTTGTGTTGGACTTGGTGACTGAATAGATATGGAGAATGGGCGGGAAGGGAAGTATCAAAGATAATTACCAGGTTTCTGGGTTAGATGACTGGATTGATTAATTCATTCAAGCAATACTGTGGACCTACTTTGTTTTTAGTCATTGTCCTAGTTGTTGGAATATTACTGTAAAACAAGATGAAGGTCTACTCTGAAGGACTTACATTTCAACTAGAGAGCCAAGTAATAGTTTATATATACATACATTTTTCCCCTAAATTTTCAGTGTTATGAAGAAATTATAAAGCTCAGTAAGACATTAGAGTTAGAGAGTTATTGGGGCAAGGAGGATAACTGTTTTATAGTTTAGGTAATGTGGCCAGGGAGAGCCTCTCTGAGGAGGTCACATTTGAGCCTAGATCAGAATGAACTAAGGGTTTAGAGCATTCTAAGCCAAGAGAAAAATAAGTGTAAATGCTGTGAGTTAAAAATGAGTTTAGTGGTTTTAAGGAATAAGAAAAGACCAGTTTGGATGGAGCAGAGGTGGGATGAAATGAAGGGAGAGATGAGATAGGTAAGAAGGGAACTGGTGACATAGGTTTCATGCACCCCGTAAAACTCTGGATTGCACTTTTAGTGTGATGGGAAGCCATTGAAGAATTTTGTTCAGGAGAATGCCATGATATAATTTACGCTATAAAAATATTACTCAGACTCCTGGTGTGGTAGTGGGGATCTTCACTGAGAAACGCACTAAAGGAAGAGGAACGAATCTGGGGGGAAATGTATTGAGTTAGAAGTGCTCGTGGGATAACTAACCTCTACTGGATAAATTCAGTGGGCAATTGGTTATTCAAACCCAGAAGAGAGGTTTGTGAGTCAGCATATGTGGTTACTGAAACCATGGTTTGGATGAAGTCATTAGGCTTGATGTTTATAGTTAAAAGAGCAAGGCGTTGTCTTGGCAACACCACGATGTATTCTGTTTAAGAAGCAAATAGGTGGAGATACAGTCAGTTCTGCCATCAGGCTACATATGCATTCCGAAAAGTTGCCATGCTAATAGACTGGCTCTAGAGAACTGCCTACATTCAAATTCTGCCTCTGAACTTCCTAGTTGGGTGACCTTGGGAAAATCATTTAAATTCTCTGTGACTTGTTTTTATAACTGTCAGATGGATTAACAATAGCACATACGTCATTATGTTATGAGAATTATGTGGCTTAATACAGTAAAATTCTTAGCATAGTTCTTGGTACATAGAAACAGTTTAATAAATGCTATTATTCTTACTCTTTAAACAATGTAAGCCATCTAATAAAGTGCCTTTATCTGTTGATAAAGAGTATTCTTTAAATACTAATATCCTAAGTGACACAAACTACATTGATTTCCTGGTTAGAGCCACTCATGAAACAAGTAACTTACTATAGACAACTAAGATTTTTCTTGCTATATTCATCAGTACCAAATATCTAAATTTAAATTTGCAATTTGGTGGTATCCAGGGCTAGGCTTAAATTAATGTAAAAATTCTGTATTCAGATAGAAGACATTTTCTTTTTTCTCCTGTCCTCCCCAACCCTCTTGCCTGTGCCTTTTTATCCTTAACAGTTCTCTACAGGCATACCTCATTTTATTGCACTTGACTTTATTGCATTTCTCAGATATTGCATATTTTACAAATTGAAGATTTGTGGCAACCCTGTTTCAGTCAAGTCTATTGGTGCCATTTTTCCAACAGCGTTTGCTCACTTCATGTCTGTGTCACATTTTGGTAATTCTCACAATATTTAAAACTTTTACATTCTATGTATTATGGCCTGCGATCAGTGTTTTTTTTTTTTTCTTGTGATACACGGGCCTCACTGTTGTGGCCTCTCCCGTTGCGGAGCACAGGCTCTGGACGCTCAGGCTCAGCGGCCATGGCTCACGGGCCTAGCCGCTCCATGGCATGTGGGATCTTCCCGGACCGGGGCACAAACCCGTGTCTCCTGCATCGGCAGGCGGACTCTCAACCACTGCACCACCAGGGAAGCCCGCGATCAGTGTTTTTGATACTGTTTTGCAAAATGATTACAACTTGCTGAAGGCTCAGATTATGGTTAGCAATTTTTAGCAATAAAGTAGTTTTTAACTAAAGTATGTACATTGTTTTTTAGACATAATGCTATTGCAGACTTAATAGACTACAGTATAGTATAAACATAAATTATTATGCACTGGGAAACTAAGCAATTTGTGTAACTCACTTTATTCTGATATTGACTTTACTGTGGTGGTCTGGAACAGAACCTGCAATATCTCTGAGGTATGCCTGTGTTCTCTTCAGTCAACATCTACTCAAAGGATTTGCTAAACATTCACAGTAAGACATGAGAGGGTAAAACTAGAGTAACAATTAGATTTCACATCAGATACCAACTCTGGTGGCTACCTAGAGAATATTTTCCACTGTGAGATTTCTGTTGGGAGAAATAACCCTGCCATGATTAATTAGGCTTGCCAAGGGAAAGGAGGTGGTATGGAGAATACAGTGGCTGTGAGACAATGTGGCAGGTAGACTTTGAAGATGGTAGACTTTGAAGTCAGTCTGTGCTGAAATCCATTTCTACCGTTCATTAGCTGTGTGTCCTTGACCAAGTTACTTAATCTCTCTGGACCTCAGATTCTTCATCTGTGAAATGAGTATAGACATTCAGTATAAACTTGAAACCATGAGATATTTTCTTTCCATTTCTGTTTCTGGATATCTTACTAATGATACAAGGTGAATGAAATAACAAATGAACCTGAAAACTGCATTTTCACCAAAACTAGGGGACTGGTATAATCTGCAGACTCCCAGAATCTGCTGAGAAAAGCAGGTGCCCTATGGAGTAAAATCAATAGTAAGATTTCAGAAAGCACCAGCAAAAGCCAACTTCCTGAAGGTGAGGAGCACACCCTGAAGTACTTAACCTTTAGCCTTTGTACAAAACAAGTGTCACAGGATCTGGGGAGGACCGAAGCTGCCCAGAAGGAAGTATAAGAAAGAATCACAGATAATAGCTAAATGGCTCAGTGGGGACAGAGCTCAGAAAATGTAAAAATCTGCTTCCTAAGGTGAAGGATTCATTCTGAAGTATATGCCAGTGGAAGGGAATACAGGGGAAGGAGAGAGGAGTTGTGAGTGGGGCTGGCTGTGGAAGTCCTCCTGGACTGGGTTTGGTTCAGAGAAGAAGGTGGGGCTGTATCAAGGAGCCATTTGAGAAGGAAACTCCGGTAATGCTGAAATGGAACCTTTGGGTTTTGAGATTTGGCAGGCATGGCCCTCCATCTTCTCCCGCAGCATCCTTCTGTAAATTGCTGGGCTATGAAACCATAAGAAACGAACATAGAAAGACACAACAAGGTAAAATGTAGGGAAAAACAGCAAAAACAAGAATGCGTACATTAAAAAAAATCACCTCTGAAGGAAGATCATAAAGCAGAAATATAAGAACTCAGGAAAAGGAAGAGATGGTAAGATATTAAAAGGAAATGAACTGTGAGCTTGTAAAACTCAAAAGAAGTGGTAGGGAAAAAAACCCTTTTACAAATCGAAATGAAATTGGAACATGAAGAGATAAGACATAGGAAACACAAAGATATGAGAAAATCAAACATGGAACTGAAGATAAGGAACATTTATAGAGAAATGATATAGAGGATGGCCGTGGAGATTCAACATACTTATAATAGGAATTTTTGAAGGAGAAAATCGAAACTATAAAATAAAATAAATATTCAAGGGTGTAATTCATGAGGTTAAAAAAAAACCCAAAAACAAAAAAACGAGACTTGAATTTATACAACAAATGGGCATACTGTGTGCCTGGAAACATTTATCCAGACTGGTCAATATTAAGCCATATCATAATAAAAAATCGCTGTACTTTGAAGATAAAGAACAGATCTTTTGGGTATGCTATTAAAAAAATCGAGTCACTTAGAAGGAGAAAAAAATTGTCTGACTTCAGATTTTTCTCTCCTAACATTCAACACCTAAGGACAGTGGAACCATAACTGCAAGATATCCAAGGAAAGAAAATACCAACAAAGAATGTTACATTCGGTGAAAATTAAGGTACAAAACTACTAACAATTAAGTCAGGAAAAGTTCTCATGAACCCTTCTTGATGAAGCTAATAGAACATAAACTTCAGCAAAAAGTAAATGAGAAAACAGCTACAAAAGACTGGCTCTATTTAACAAAAGAAAATATGGGAATGAAACAGAATCTAAATACCATATGAACTAACAATATAGGAATGGTACAACCACTAAAAAAAATGGGAGGAAAGGGGAAAAAACCCCAGGAAGTAGGTTAAGTTTGCTGATTGGCTTATCAGAAGCTGGGAATTAAAAATTATCCAAAGCTTATAAATCAATACTGTAAGGATAGTATTTAATAATGAAAAGGTAAATACTAAGAAAATCCTATTGACTAATATTAGGTGGTAAAGGGGGAAAAAGGAGAAAAAAGAAAAAGAAACATTGTTCACTGAAAAATAGATATGTCTAAAGAGGGCTAGGGATATTGTATACATTTATAATTTTAAAGGTCAACTTTAGAATAAAAATATCAACATTTCTAATTTCAAAAGAACTACATACAAAAGTAAAGTAAACAAAGCACAAAAAGCAAAGGAAACAAAGCACATAGTGACTTTAAAAATTGGAAAACGTAAAATATGACAGCTTAAACAAACCACATCAATAACTGTAAATAGATTTAATTTTATATTCAAAAAATTTTTTTTCAGATTAGATCACAAAACAAACTCCTTCCTCTTTACCTAAAGCAGCGTTTCAATGTAGGTGAAAATAAAAGCATGGGCAAAGGTATATCAGACAAATGCAAACAAAAAGTGGGGCAAGGGGTCTTAATTCCAGATAAGGTGCAGTACCCAATAAATATATGAATTTTATGACTGTCTCTGCATAGCAATCATAACATTAATATTCATAAAGTTAAGACCACATGAGATAAAAGGCCAAAAAGACATAATAGTGATGAGACTTTCTTTACCTCTTAGTCCATGAAAGATTAATTGTATAAAAATAAGGGTATAGAGGATATAAAATAAACAACGAGGTTCAGCCAACTGGTATTAAATTCTATGCCCTGAAACACCTTTGTAAGTGCTTACCAAACTCTATTGAAAATTGACCATTTATTAGGCTAAGTTTCAAAACCAAAGTGCAAATTAGACACTGTCTTCTGATCACAATTCTGTTAAGTTAGATTTTACTAACAAAATTAGAAAACAAACAAAAACCCTTCTAACTGGAAGATTTTGCATTTCCTCTGAAATCATTTGGTTCAATGGGAAAATACAAGTAAAAATTGCATAGTTTCTAGAAAACCACAAAAATGAAAATATCACACAAAATGAAAATATCACATCAAAATCTATGGGATATAGCAAAAGCAGTATTGAGGAAATTTATTGCTTAAGTGCTATAAATAACTAAATGCTCATTGCCAGAAACTAGACAAAGAATCAAATAAACCAAATGAAAACAGGAAAAGATAATAAAGATAAACGCAGAAATTAATGATACAGAAAGCAGACAAAAATAGTAGAAAGGATAAACAAATCCAAAGGCTATACTTTTGAAATAAGCAATAGTTATACTAAAGAACAAATAGAGGATTTCTCTGGTGGAGCAGTGGTTAAGAATCCTCCTGCCAATGCAGGGGACATGGGTTTGATCCCTGGTTCAGGTAGATCCCACATGCCATGGAGCAACTAAGCCTGTGAGCCACGACTATGGAGCCTGTGCTCTAGAGCCTGTGAGCCACAACTACTGAGCCTGCGTGCCACAACTACTGAAGCCCACACGCCTAGGGCCTGTGGTCCGCAGCAAGAGAAGCGACCGCTATGAGAAGCCTGCGCACCACAACGAAGAGTAGCCCCCACTCGCCGCAGCTAGAGAAAGCCTGCATGCAGCAACGAAGACGCAAGGCAGCCAAAAATAAAATAAGAGTTCTAGATGCAGAGTGGGTTTGAATGCCACTCTGCCACTTATTTAAAAAAAAAAAATAGAGCACAATATTCAAAATTGGAAAATTATATAGAGAACCACAGAAATAGGGAAACAAAAAGAATTGTAAGGGAATATTACATGAAGATCTCTGAGTAATGCATTTGAAAGCCTAGAAGGAAGTTATTTCATATAAAAATATAAATTTAAAAAATTGATTAAAAATTTAGTTGAAAATTAGAATAAATCAATCAACGTAGAATAAATTAGGAAGGTGAATGAAGAGTTATCAATGAAAAATCCAACATAAGTTTGGTTTACAACTGAGTTTTATCTAACTTCTGAAAAGAATCTTAAAGGTATTTAAACTGTTCTGGGCCATAAAAAATAAGTTCAACATTATAGTCAGATAAAGATAAGGGAAATAAGAGGAAAACCACAGGCCAGTCTTAATTCATAAATATCAATGCAGAGAGTCTACATAAGATATTCTGGAAGAATCCAGTAAGGTATTAAAAGAATAAAATATAACCGTCAAGTAGATTTTATTTTAGAAATGCAAGGAAGGTTCAGTCGAGAAGCTTTTTGTGTAGTTAATGCTTTAAAACATTTGATTTTTTAAAAATCCTAGCTATTTGTCATTAAAACTCAGAAATAGGATTGAAGGAAATATATATGTATACATATATATTAGAATTGAAGGAAGCATATATATATATATGTGTACATGTATATATATAAATATCAAAAATGTATGTATACTAAAGTTTTAAAATAATACTTTTTCTAGTAGAATTTCATTCTAATAGAATCAGAAATTTGAGGCAGTACATAGTATGGGTTAAATACAAAGACTGGTTTTCTTTGGGCAAGTAGCAGCCCTGGATATCATACCACATAATTTTGACTCTTCCTTTATGTAAGAATAGCTGATCTGGCATCATAGAATGCCAGATCATGTTTCCCATACTTTATTATTGTATATATTTTAAGCATGGTGATTTTCACATTAGCAGTGTTTCTTCCATAGTTTATTTCTTGGATTGAGAATATCCTTACAAGCAATTAGCATTGGTTAAGAGTACCCAAAGTCACAGTTTAAGTATGTTATGTTTCAGAAGTGTAAATTTTCATTGAAGATTAGGAATGATTTAGCTGGTAATTCATATTTTATGTTAAAACAAACAGCCATATTATGGAGTAAAATTAATTTTTTTTAAAAATTATAATTTTAAAACATGAGAAGTCAAAGATTTTTTTGTGTGTTTTTATGAGGCTTCTTTAAAGTATTTCCCCAAATTCCTGGAGATGCATATAATTTATAACTGCTGTTAGGAATATTTTGGTGGACATTTGCCACTATATTTGCGATTTGTAATAAAAGTGAGTTATCAAATATCTACTAATTTCCTATAAAAGGAAAGTTAAGATGATGTGTAACCTTGCTGGCTAATCTTCAGAAATCTTTGTTTTTCCTCATTTATCATAGTGATGAATGAACAATTCTTTAACATTTCTTGTTGGAAATGATTATGTACATACAATGATACAAATGGGAGATTTATAACCCAAAGAATAATAAAGATCACATGGCTGACTAAGCTGTTCTGTATCCTTGAGAAGTTTATTATCTTTTACAAGTCCTAGAGTTATAGAACTCTAGAAGTAAATGTCACATCTGATTAGATTCTGTGGGGCAGATTCATTCATTCAGAAATTATAGAACTATTTGAAGGCAGGTATACTAGATATCCAATAAGGAAGCAGACATAGAATCTGTCTTCAAGAGTTTATAATTGGGTAAGGGAGATAAGCAGTATACTATCAATAACATTACAATGAAAACCAGAAAAATCATAATTATATAATGTATATAAAACCTATATTTTATAATAAATATTGAGAAACTCCGCAAACTGTTTGGATTAACAGTTACTCTGGAGGACTGAGAAAAAAATGGAAGAGACAGAAATTTAGAAGGGAGAGAAAAAAATACAATGATCAGCAACAGTAAGAATTTAAGTTCTCTTGTCCAGGAGTTTTCAGGGTGACTGGGTACTTTATGTATAGCACACACTTAAAGCATGAGGCATAGGGAGAGCTCTTATGTGACCTGTAAATTCTCGGAAGGTAAAACGGAAGACAGCCTGAAAAATTATAGTTTAAACGGTTGTGTGAACTTAATTTATAAAATGGTTTCCAAATTAAAAATTTCTTTTTGTAAGTATGTCCCTAGTTTCTCTTTAACACAGAAGTCATAAAATTTTAAGTTCTAAATTAAAGATATAAATGACTATCTGGGAATCTTTGAACATGTAATTCATTGGAGTAACAAGTTTCCTAATTGGGAAGAATAAGAGAACATTTATTAAATTTTGGGTTTAGGCATATTGGGGTGTATGTATGTGTGTGTTTCAGATTATGAGTATAACATTTTATTTTCCCTTTCCATACCTCTCATTACCTAGAAATTAGTTATTGATAGAGCATGTTTATTTTAGGGGTTACTGTTGATACCTACAAGGAAGATTGTAGGTATACTCAAACATTTATATGAACACATGAATGCATAAGAGTAAGATTCTTTCTCTCTTTCTCTTTCTCTCTCTCTTTTTAATTTCCAGGCATAGATATTCTTCATCAACTAGGCCTTGGAGGCAAAGATGTAAGACATTCATCATCAGTGACTGCTGTACCATCATCATCTACACCATTACCTCAGGGGGTCCATTTAACAGAATCGGGTGTCCTTTTAACAAATGATTCTTATATTGAGTCACCTCTCGTGAAAATTTTACCAGTCAACTTAGAACAGCCATTTACAATATTAATTGGTTTACAGTCACATAGAGTAAACAATGCATTTCTCTTCAGCATTAGAAGTAAAAATAGACTGCAATTAGGAGTACAGTTATTACCTAAAAAATTAGTGGTATACCTTGGAGGAAAGCAGTCTGTATTTTTCAACTACAGTGTTCACGATGAGCAATGGCACACATTTGCCATTGCTGTTAGCTGTCAAGTTGTCTCAATGTTTGCTGAATGTGGAAAGAAATATTTTAGCAGAGAGACTCTTTCGGAAGTTCAGACCTTTGATTCTAACAGTGTGTTTACCTTGGGAAGTATAAATAATAATTCTGTCCATTTTGAAGGAATAGTATGTCAGTTGGATATTATTCCTTCTGCAGAAACGTCTGCAAACTATTGCAGATATGTGAAACAGCAGTGTCTCCCTGAGACAAGCCTTCTTCATACAACTATTGTACCAGCTAAGATACCAGAAAACTCTCTCTTGCCCAAAAGATTTGGTGAAAAAGTACTGTCGGAGGACACACTTACCAAAGGCAGAAGCATTCTAGATTCCAGAAATGATTCTACGGCAGTGCATAAAGAACAAGAACACCAGATATCAAGATCTCAGTTAACTTCTCTTCGTTCAGAGAATGTCTCTGCTGTGGATCTTGTGAACCATGTGATTCAGGCCAAAGAAATGATCACCGAGCAACTTACTCAGGCAAATCTAAGCCTGCCAATGACACATCATAGCCTCAATGAGCCAAGGAAAAATAGCAAGGAGAAATTTAGTTCTCTTCTAAACGTGTTGGACAATGTCACACAACATAATGATAAAGTAACTGGTCTGTCACCATTTAAGAAGATATCCTCTATTCTTCCACATATAAAACAAGATACAATTAAGAATGTCAAGAAAGCTATCACAGCAAATCTACACACTAATGAACTTATGGAACTGCAACAGACTTTAAACACAACCTTATACAGAGTGACAGATGAGCCATCTTTGGATAATCACCTTGATCTAAGGAAGGAAGGTGAATTTGATCCTGATGCTACTTATCCCTTCGAAAATAGCTATGAAACTGAGCTTTATGATTATTATTATTATTATGAGGATCTTAATACAATGCTCGAAATGGAGAATCTAAGAGGGCCAAAAGGGGACACTGGACCTCCCGTAAGTTATTGTTTTTAAAATGTGTCTTAATGCACTAATTTACCAAACATTTTGAAAGGAATTCTCTAGGCTGAACAGTACAGAACAGATCTGTCTTAGAGATGTACCCTGGCTTACAATGAGTACATTATGCTTGCTATAATATATCCAACCAGAATGCAACCCTGGGTCAAATATTGTACTTTTTTTTTTTTGGTTTTTATTGGAAGGCTGAAAAGCTTACTTAATTCTGGTAAAGTGGTGAGTAAACTATATGCTTTTCTTGTTCAGGTGAAATTCAATCAGGAATTCAACTGCTAAATATAGATCAGCATTCTTTTTTATGAAAAAAACCCATAGGCTTAATGCATAGTCATGTTGAGAAGGATATGAAAGTTATAGTAGACTAAATAAAAATACTTTAAATACATTATTAAATATACTTTCAACAAAATCATATCAAAAATGAATTAAAATAGAGTGTAAAATTTTAGATAGAGATAATTTTATAGTGGGTCACTGGGGAAAAGCAAACCCTTACATTATAGAAATTAAAATATTTCACTTAGAATTGTAAACAGTAACATATTTCATTATATCTTTCATGATATAGCCAATTTACATTTATGGATTAATAAAAGTTCCATCTGCCTCATACAAAAATAGCCAGTCAGCCCATCAGTCCATCAGTAGAAAAAGAGCCAAGTTACTTACTTAATAATGCCTAAGTAAAACTATGAGATAATAGACTGATTTTTTTTTTAGCTCTGAAATTATTTTGTCATGTAGGTGCAATTGTAGATGGACATTTGAAAAATTTTTAATCACTTAAAATTCATTTAAAGCTATTTAAAATCACATTAGGAACATTATGTTTTTGCCTTTCATATTTTTGAATACCTTAAACAATCAACTTATATGTTTTTAGAAATTGTTTTTTAGGTTGCAAGCAGACTAAAATATATCTTAAGGTATTTCCTTTATTTGATGAAAATAAAATTTGAATCATTTGTTTAGTTCCAGAAATCATAGAATAGGAGATGACACCACTTGCTGAGCTTGTGTTTCTTTTGCGGTTATTACTCAGTGATTTGATAGGTATTGAGCAACTCTTATTAGTGTGAATGTTTAAAGGGTTTAATAAAATCTGAATAATATAGAGAAATAAACTTTTCAGCTATGACAATTATCAACATATTAGTAATAAAATTGAGCCATTAGGCAGGTCATATTAAACAGTTATGTAAGCTATTTACTTTCTTCAAAAAAAGTCAGTGGTGAGTGTTAATCTCTTCTCTAAATTCAAGAATAGTTGTTTCAGCATTAGTATATTCAACAGATACTAACTTAGTCTCTGCTTGGGCAAAGCAGAAACACAAGGTATGTATAACAGAGTTACTGCTCAGAAGGAGCTTACATTGTGGTAACGGGGACACAGGAAGTACATTTATAATTATATCTCAGGGTCAAGTAAGATTAAATGTCACTGAGAGATACAAACTAAGTATATGGAGTACACATTTTCAAAGGGAAGAAAAATAGTTTTTGAGGGGATCCCTATGAAAGATCACTTAAGGCTGAATGTGTTCAGGATAGGTTCTTGTGGACAAAGTTTTCAGAACGTCAGCCTCAAAGAATGGATACGATTTTGATAGGTGAAAGGAACTGGCATATCTTTTATGTAGGAGAAACAGCAAAATAGTTATAATTTGAGTTCTTATTAATTTTTGGTTACCTATAACCAAAATAGTTATAATTTATTGAGTTTTACTATGGTAGCAGGCACTCTACCATGCCCTTTACATTTGTTATCTTAAAAGAACTTTGTAAGTTTGGTATTATTATCCTCATTTTTCAGGTTAAGAAACTGAGGCCCAGAGGAATTAGTTTACTTGTCCATAACCACATTGCTAATTGATAGAGCCAGGATTTTGACCCAGGTTTTCTGCCTCTAAAGCTCAAACTCTTTCATGATATTAGGCTGAATAATGTTAGACAAATATAAGACCCAAGACAGATGTGGACAGGTTGTAGAGGTCTTAATTTTCAAACTGATAGTTCTAACTTTATCTTGGTTCTCAGTGGGGAATTCTGTAGGTTTCTAAGTAGAGGCATGAATAGGGAAGTCAATCTGGTGGCAGTGCTCAGAGCAGACAGGAAATTCCTGTTATCATCTGGATGTTACAAGACTAGGACATTATCTAGGATGCCAGCGGTGAAAATGCAAAGGAGAGGTAGGATTCAAGAGATATTTTGAAGGAAGGTTTGGTAGAAACCTAGGAAATTAATTGGACCTAGGGACCAAGTAAAAAGGTAGAGGATCCAAGATGGCTTCTAAGGTTTTAAGCCTGTGGATTGAGAGAATGGTGATACCATTACTAAAACCAATAATTAAGAGAGGAAGTTGATTTTAGGAGAAGAAATCAAGTTAAAACATCTAAGGTGCTGTTGGCAAATCAGTAAGCTGTTGGAAGAGTTGAAGAAGCTGAAGTAAAAAAGAGAGGTCAAAGTAGGGGGTATAGATATGGGAGTTTTCCTGTCAATATTATATCAATAGTTGAAGCTATAGAGTCAGATAATTTTCAAGGAAAGGAGTTCGGCATAGAGTCGAGAGCCAAATCATGAGCCATGTTTGCTTTGTGGTTATAGAAGAAAGAAAAAAAAAGCAGAAATGTGACGGAGTAATTAGAGAGATGGGAGAGAATACAGTATACTATCACAAAAGCCAAAGATGAGAGTTTTGAGAAGAAATTGATCAGCAGTGCTGAAAGCTACAGCTGAGGACTGAGAAAAAGTGGAGGAAATCCTTTGGATCTTCTAATGGGAAAGTCATTATTGAACTTTGAGAATCTGACTTCAGCATAGTGTAGAAGTCTAAAGGTAGATTTTAGAAAGCTAATGAGAGAGTGAATGGTGATGAAATGATGAACTTTGTAGAGACTGCTGCACTGCTTCTTGAAGTGGATGTTACTGTGTGAAGTCTGAGGCCAGCCTGATTTTTCCTACTTGTAGGTGACTGTTTTTCCTCTGTATGCCCACGCAGTTCTTTTGTTATCTTTGAAGTTCATTTCATCAAACCTGTTAGGTTCTGTATCAGTTTTTTCTGGTACTCTTTTGATCTGAAGATTATTTTTACTTATTATAGAAAAGTCTCTCCTTATATTCTCAGGTATTTTTCTTTTGCATTTTTCTATATTATTCTTCAGGCATACCAGTATATGTTAAATGTCCTTTGTGATGATAGTATTTATTATCTTCTCTACAGTCATGTCCATGTGATTGCATTTTTCCACTTTGTTTTATGTGAATTCAGTTAAACTACATCCATATCCCTTAATTGATTTGTTCAGTTGTAGTCAGTTTTTATTGTTTCTGACCTGGCTTTCATCTATAATTGTTTCTTTTTTGCTCTTTCAATCTTTAAGCTCTCTGGCTCACATTTTATTACCTTGGTTGTTATTTTTAATGTCTTATAACTCTTCTTTGAGCTCTCATTTTGTAGAAAAATAGCATCTTGAAATTTTTTGAATCTATAGTGAACTATATGAACTTTTTCTCTGTTGCGTGGAGTGATTCCTCTTCTGGTAAACAGTTTTCATCTACTTTTAATTTATGTTTCTGTTCTCACACTTTCCCCTCCCCTCAATATGCATAGGTCCCTTGCTGGTTTCTTTCTGGTTATTACTCATTTTTAAAATAAAGACAACTCTATCTGGGTCACTATTTGCTTCAGAATTCTATAGGGAGAGGCAAAGGGAAGTAGTGGTACACAACATCAAATTTAAGTTGCTATCTTCAACACCGTCTTTCCGTATTTATTTTGTCCTCTATCCAGAAACATATCTCCTCTCATTTTCATGTACGTGAAGCCCTCTATATTGCTCTGAGAAGTGATATGATGATTTATGCTCTTGTCTTCTACCCCCTCTCACAACCAGAAATCTCCTGAAGTTAGGAGATTTGTTGCAGATCATGAAAATGTGTTCTTCCTCTTCAGCTCTACTTTCCTTACTCCTGGTTGTTTGAACTGGGTCTTTACAGGGTCATGAATTATATGTCCTGTGGCTTTCCCATTTCCTTAAACTTTACTATTGTTATTAAAGGATTGTTGGTATGAACTTTCTGGACTGATATACTTTTAGATATCTGTAGCCTGTCTAAGCTTTGACGTCTGAAGAGGTTTTTTGTTTGTTTTTTGTTTTTGGTCATCTCTCAGCATCTTTCCTTACTCCAAACTGTCTCAATATTTGGAAGAGAATTTTCATATTTTTGGTTTGTGGTTTTGGTCTTTTCCTTGTTTCATCAGAGATGTTTTCTTCTTTTGGTGTTTTTTGTTGTTTTCAGTGGTTTTGAGGGAAGGAGGGTTCTCATTCTGCTATCTTTTATATAAATTCTCTAGTGATCGATTTAAAATATAAATTAGATCATGTCATTTATCTTCTTAAACTCTTCAGTGACTGAAGAGTAAAGCAGTTAGAATAAACTAAAAACTCTTTATCATGACCCATGCAGTCGTATATCATCTGGCCCCTGCTTTCCTCTGCAACCTCATTTTGTTCCACTTTTGCTTAATCGCACCATTGGGTTTCTTTTATCTCCTTGATAAGACTGTAATTTTTCTTTGTTTTGTTTTATTTTACTCATGCCCTAATTCATTTTACTCCTGTTTTCTGGAATTTTATTTTCTCCTCTTTCGTTACTCCTCTTCATTTTTTAGATATAACTTAGCACTTCCTCAGAGAAGCCTTCTCTGATACCACAATATAAATTATGTACACTGTTGATCTCTCTCGGTTGCTTGTTCTTTTCTTCATATCACTAAATAAAATGTATATTATGTGTTTATTTATTAATGGGTGTTTTTTTTAATCTCACTGCCACCTCCGGGAGGGTTTGATGTTTACTAATGTTTATTGAGTGAGTGAATGAATGAATGAGTGAATGAATTATAGAGGGAACTTTAGATGTAGGACTTCCAAGATTAATTGACCAGATATTACTATCTCTTAGAAGGACTGAATACATTTGCCTTAGTATATATATTACCCTAGTAATAATAGTATTATAACTAACATTAATTGAATACTGCCTGTGCCCCAGCCATACCTTTTAAAAAATTGCTCTATAGTTTATTGGTTAAGTACTGTATATCAGACATAGTTACAGGTATTTTATATAGTACAATATCTTTAATGCTTACAATAACACTGAAAAATAATTTTTTTGTCATCAGTATTATAAAGATGAGGAAACTAAGGCTTAGATAGAGTAATTGACTTGTCTAGGGTCATTCAGCAAGTAAATGATTGAAGCATGATTTGAATCTAGATTGGATGATTGCCATACCATTGCTCTTTTAATTGAATTATACTTTCTCTTAATAACCAATAACCTGAAAGTTAAAGTGCCTTTTTTAGTACTTTATTTATCAAAAGTAACTCATAAAAAAAGTCATATAAAATTACTTTCCTTCTCTGGTTTATAGAAAATGCCTATTAATAACCTGTTCTCAAAGATATGGAAATGCAAAATTGTGAAGACAAGTTAAAATTGAGTTTTATTTATTGCTTATTAAACAATTCAAATATTTCAGTCACAATACAAAATATAGTCTTTTCTCCTTAGTATCTAACATTAACTGTAATATTAACTTCTTTTTCAGTGTGAATGTAGTAGTGTTTTCTTATGTCACAAAGTAGCGTGACAGGGCAATAAACCAAACTAGATATTTTGTTTTAATTTTGCATTTAGTTTTTATTTTTAGTTCTTATTTTGGGGGACTTCAAATCATCAGCTGGTAAGTTCTGATGATAACAGCAGAACCAGAAATAATTTGAAAAGAATTTTAATTTTTTTTGAAAATAAGTGAAAGTCAGTTTTTGATGGAAGCTAGTGATATAATAATGATGCAGAATATTTGAATGGCTCAGGAGGGAGAACAGAAATATTACTCTTCTGTGGTTGAATAGGAATATTCCTTTTCTCTTAATATTAGAGAATACATGAAAGGTTTTTATTAAGGAGTAGGAGAAGGAAAAAAATTAAAAGGAAAATGGACAGTTTGAACTATAAAGAGCATTAGAAAACTGCAAAATGACTGTAGCATTAATAAAGGAGAAAGTTTCAAAGATAAAAATGTTACATAAAAATGAGGATCAGTAGACCATGCTACTTGTTAATGGTAGGGCTAATATCTTAACCTTGATATGTCTCATTTCAAAACTTGTAGTATTTTTACTGCAATAATCAATGAATGTTTGTAAAATGGAATGTGCGTATGCTCTGTAGACATCAAGAATAATGCCATGGCAGCAGAGTGCACAGTAACAATGAAATTAATGGACAGATGAATGAATGAATATGTATTAACCCTATCCCAAATGAACACTTATTCTTCTACAGTTGATTGTTAAAGCAAAAAAAGATGACATAAGGCATAATATGAGGAAACAAAGTAGTAGTGTCCTATTTCTTATTTGATATATTTAATAAGTGACATTTAAAGAACTCAGAATACTTTAAAAATTGACCTGTTTTTGCTTTCATATTTTGTTTTTACAAACCATTTAACTCTTATTAGTAACCTCCTGGTATGCTGCATTTTGTGTAAGGCAGATTTATTACTGAATATACTAGAAGGATCTCATTGTAACAGTTTAACACATTACACAGATCCTTGGTATAAGCCTTTTAAAAGAACATAAAATGGTTAGTGCTTTAATTTTTCAAGGCAAGTCTTCTGTTGAAATGTATTTGAAAAAACCTGTAGTTGTTGGTCTCTAAACCCTAAATTGAATTCCTCCTTCAGTAGTAAAAGTAAATTTAGGTAAAAAACTACCCACGAAACTACTAGTTATGGTCCCTGTGAAAACCAGATACAGTGGCCATAACCATAAGTCATAGACTTCCTGCTGCCATATCTAGCCAGATTAAAGAGGACGTCTTGAGTTTTAGCTCTCACCCCTGCTGATTAGGGTGAGGGGTTTCATGTTGTTTGAAAACCATCAGCTGGTAACTAGGGATGGAAAAGGACCCCTGGAGTGAGACTCTTAGCAAGACTTGTGAGAGAGGATGCATCTGTTATCATGCCTAATATCTCGGCATTTGTTTTCCAAGGGTCCTTCTGGCCCAGCAGGTATCCCAGGTCCATCAGGAAAGAGAGGTCCACGGGTAAGTAGATGACCTCCGTTTCTCACTTGCTGTTAGAACTGGTAGCTTTCCAGTATGTTTTTTCCTAGTATTGTACAGTATGTACTTCCCTTGGAAATCTGCCCTGGATTGGCAAAGGTAGGAAATTAGCCCTACCTTTGCCAATTCAAGAGAAGCCTGGGAATACGTGCCAGCTGTTTATTTGAGTATGAACACCCAGCCCCAAAGCATTCTCTGTGAGCATGCTCAAGAAAGATAATCAAATTTGCAGATTAGTGACTGTTTGAGTGCTATTTGTAACATTATTCTTAGTTATAAAGTGATCTCATCTACAGTTGATAGTCCAAGGTGGGGTTCATTTACTTTGGGAAATGAAAAAGAGGGGGCGGCCTTAAAATAGTACATTCCTGGATTATATAATGGAAAATATTGGAGCTATAAAGTAAAAAAGTAATTGTCCTGAGGAAAAAAGCTGCCTTAAGGATAAGCAGTAGTTTCTCACATTACACAGGTCCAGCAAAAGATTTATTGCTGTGTTAGAATTAGTTTCTTTCCAACCTCAAAAAAAAAAAAAAAGAATGGACTTCTACTAGCGGAAATTCTTCAAAGAGCTAGAAAAAGAATTGTGATTGTGTGTTATAAAGACAAATGCAAATGCCATAAATGATCCACTTTCTTTACTGATTTTTATTTATCATATAAACAATATAATGAAAAATCACCCTAAAATGTTACTTTAAATGGTCCTATTCACATCAAGATCTTGTCCATATGAGGCTGAAGATGATTGCTCACTCCGTTGTAGCTGTTTAACATTTCTTTCTTTATACTTGATGACCTACCACATTCCTCCCAGAGTGTCTTCTAAACTTGCCCCCTCTCTTCCAGCCAGCAGACCATTTCTGTCCTCCTACTTTTCTGTCAGGAAACCCTGGATCCTACTTCCCTGAGGGACTGAGTTCACCTTTGCACTAATTGCATTCCCTCTCCACCATTAAGGCTGTTCTCCCACAGCATGACCTTTTTCTCTCCTTAGATTCTATGTTATTTGGCAACAACCAGCAAGTGATCTTTTTTAAAAATCCCAAACTTTCATTGATGCTAATTTTTCCTAAAGATATTGTCCTTGCTCACTCTTGCACTACTGAGCTTTGTGAAATAATCCTTTATACCCATTGCACCCACATCTACATCAAAAACTCATTTGTTAATCCTTATAAATTTTTCAATCTGCTTTATTGAAATTTGTTTTGGAAGACTACACGAATGAGATGTCATGAAATCTAATTTTTGCCCTTAGTTTTCATCTTGCTAGATATACCTTCAGTGTTTGCATTGCCAGCACCCCTCTCCTTTCTGAAACATAATGCTCTATTAGTTCAGAAGTGAAAAGACAGATAAATAGATAATTAATAACTATTTATGTGTCAAGATGGAGGTGTAGCTGAAGAGCGCAGGGGTGTGGTACTAAGCCCAAATGAGTATAGGAGGACCTTCTGGAGATGAATCTTAGTCTTCTACTTGCTGGTTGTGTGAACCTAAGGTTCCCCATTTATAAATGGGAGTAAATAACCACCTTGCAGGATTGTTATAAGGATTAGTAATTAAAAAGTAAAGCATTAACACAGTTACTTGCACAATAGTAGGTATTTAGTAAATAGAAGCAGTTATTGAATTCAAACTGACAAATATTCCTTTTTCTTTTTTGGCCTCCCTTGTGTGGCTTTTGGGATCTTTATTCCCTGACCAGAGATTGAACCCAGGCCACGGCAGTGAAAGCACTCAGTCCTAACCACTGAACCACCAGGGAACTCTCCAAATTGACAAATATTCATTGAGAGGTTGCTATGCGCTAAGTACTACACTGGTAATATTCAAAACAGACGCTTGGGCTTCCCTGGTGGCGCAGTGGTTGAGAGTCCGTCTGCCGATGCAGGCGACACGGGTCCGTGCCCCGGTCTGCGATGATCCCACATGCCGCGGAGCGGCTGGGCCCGTGAGCCATGGCTGCTGAGCCTGCGAAAAACAGACTCTTTTCAAAGAATTTATAATTCTGAAACTAAACATATGTCATAAGGAAGTTAAAATAGCAATACAATATTTAAATGACAGAAATATCCCAAGGCAATATACAACTAATTGCAAATAAATTTTACATGCCCCAATTTCTGTGGAAATGAGTAAGAAAGAGAAATCCCTTCATGCTGGTGTAGCCAGGATTTAAAAATGAGGTGGTATCTCAGTTGATGCTTGAACGTGATTTGGGCAGGTGTAGGGGGGCAAGGTTAAATGAGGTAAGTCTTTAAGGTACGCATGATAGCAGAAACAAAAACCCAAGTGCAGAAAGGGTTACCATATGTGGAGAGGAGAGTAACTAAACAACTGCACTTTGTTATTTTTAGGCTTCTTACTCTGCACGACTTTTAGAAGTAGCACTAAGCAATGTGGCTGGAGATAGGGGTGATAAATAAGGGACGTAAATACCTCAGGGACAGTGTTTTGAAGCAAAAACAGAAACCACAGTTCTGCTCTATAATTAGTCTTCTCCAAGACTGAAATATCCAAGATCTCAGAAGAGATAAAGAACTTTGTAAAATAATATATCCATTTTAATGAATTACATAATATTTATTTGAATGTTATAATAACCACTGTCTGTTATTTGTATCTCGATCTGTGCTAAGAATGATCTTTCTTTTTTTTTTTTTTCACTATTTGCAGGGCATACCAGGGCCACATGGAAATCCTGGGTTACCTGGATTACCAGGTCCAAAGGTGAGTGATTATTAGTGAGTATCGTAAAGAAGATCTTTAACTTTTAAAAGCCAACCTTGGGATATTGAGGACCTCTGTCATTTCCAGAGCATGATTCTTCAGCAAGATGGTCTTAGCCCGACAGAGAGCCAGGCTCCTCTGAGAGCCCGCCACACTTGGATTTATATATAGCTAGTGGTAAAGGCAAGCACAGCCCTGCTTTGGTATTCCAAAGTCTTTATTGTCAAAATATGATGGCAATATATGGAAACCTCTGAAATATACAGATTATGATTTGAGTAATTTACCTTAAATCAAGGCTATTTTAATGTATAGATAAGTACTGAGGAAATAAAATATGATTTATTTCCCTGTTCCACACTTTCCTAATATTTTTACCTGAAAAAGATCTGTGAGGATAATGCTTATAGGATACTCATATTTTTATGAGAACAACTAACCTGAAAGCCTGTATATATATATATGAGCATACATTGTTGTGTAGTGGTAGCATGGTAGATAATAGTGTGATAGATAGTAGTATGAGTATAGTAAAAACGGATGGAAGAATATATACCAGGCTGGTTACCTTGAGAGCAGGTATGGAATTGGAAAGATAGTTAAATTTATATATATGCGTTAAGCATTAGGGTTTTGGTTTCCAGTAACATCATGAATATTTTAGGGTCATTAATAACCACTCTGCTTATTAATTATCTCACTCAAAAGTAACCATATAGATATAGGTTAAGATAGGATAGAGCTTAAGAACACAGGTTTTGGAGTCTTAACTGATTGGGGTTCAGGTTTTAGCCCTCTTGATTTGTATGACTAGAAGAAAATTACTTGCTTAGCGGCTTTAAGCTTCACTTTCTTCTTCTCCAAAATAGGAAAAATCATAGTATGTCCTCAGAGGGCTGGAGTGAAGGCTAAATAAATTGTGAGTAAAGCCCTTAACAGTGTTAACATGTCATAAGTAGTATCATTATTATTAATACGTAATAATGATAACAGATATTTTAAATCTAAATTTTCCAAAGTTTCTCATCACTGTCAGCATTTTTTTGAATTTAATAAAGTATCTCAGAGAGAAAAGAGACTTAACTAACGTTTGGATGTGTAACAGTGAGAAAAAAGACAAATGCCTTCTAAAGAAATTAGAAGTTTGTTCTTAAATTTGTGATTCCCTCGCCTTCACGCTTTTGGGGGGACTTTCAGGATATTTAGTGAAAGGCTAATGTAGTTGTAAAGACCCAGCTCGTGTTTTTCCACAGAGCTGAAGTTCTAGGGGGCTTGCCGTCCTGCTAACACCCTGATCTCCACAACAAGAAGGAAGACAGAATGGGGGAGGGCTGGGTTTCCACATGGTTTGTGTTGTCCTCCCCTTCCCCTACCTTAGCCAGTAGCAAACAGATACTTGAAACAAACAAAAAAGATAGAGAATAGGGTGAGGAGAGATGAAGGTAGAGATAGTGGAAAGCCTTTGATTTAATTGACTTCTTAGAATGTGTGTACTTATTCAGGAGAAAATACTTGAGAAAATGATGAACTCTGTAACAAAAAATTTTCATTGTCCAAAGATTAAAAACAGGATATTTTTCAGTGTTGACTGGTATGAATATGTGTCTTTGGTAAAATGAACTAGGAGAGATGAAATCTTAATCTCAAGATTTCTCTTTAATATTATATTTAGTAGTGTGAGTAAAATTTTGACTATAACTATTTACCAATAACATATTTTTATGAACCCATATATTAGGGATTTTAAAACCTCCACTTTTAATTTGCAAACAACTAACTGAACCTCTTGGGAACTTAGTTGTATAGACCTGAATATTAGTCTTTAATTCATATTTAATTTGATAATTTGATAACCATGTTCAAAATAGCCAAGACTGACCATGATTTGTTTTAACTGCACATATTTGTGGAGGACATTAGATTGTGACAGGTGTTAAAAATCACCACTGTGTCTTAAATGAATCAAGTGAAGCTTGTAGCATGTGGTTTGTGAAACCAATTTTCCTAGATATTTAATATGCACTTTAAAGTAATCAGGATTAATAGAACATTCAAGGCTTATACTTTATAATCCTCTTATAGTATTTATTCAAGGCAGTGCAATAAAAATGCAAATTTCATTCTCTCAACAATAAATTTTGACATGTGATCACAGGATTTATTTTTCTTCAGAGAACAAAAATCCCTTTTAGATTAAGGGATTTTAGAGTATAAAGACACTTTCAGCATTTTTCTCTTTTCAGTTATTGTTTAGCAAGAATAACATAGAATTATTGGCCTCTAAGGAAATTGTATAAAGATTCGTCTTGTCGCTTGGACAAGAAATGATCTGTCCATTTCAAAAGGGGTTACCTGAACCTATGAAAAGACCAAATTAAGGCAATTGCAAGTTTAGAAAGGTTTAACTGAAATGGAAAATACAATGCATTATGGAACCTTTATACAGTCATATTTGGATTAATGTGCTTTATAAAAATTGTTAGAACTGATACCAGGGTTCTTGGCCTTCCCTAATCAATAGAAATTGCTAGTTCCTTATATGGGGTGAGGGTAGGGGTGTGTCCAAGGGTCGGGCCAGAGGGGTGGCTTAGGTGTTTTGCCCACCCCTTTGGTTGTGTTGAGTTCAGGGGGCATGAGCAGTACCTGGATTTTGCTCCCATCTCTTCAAAAGTGGCAGTTGGGGGTTTTTTTTGGTCTTTTTGTATCTTTTATCCATAATTTGTCCCAACTGCACATGCACACAGTTATTTTTAGTCCCTGATAGTGTCTTTGCGTTTTGTTGCTTGAGGAGAGGTTTGTCCAGGTGCAGGCATTGCAGCACTGCAGCAAAGAGTCCCAGGTCCCAGCCTGTCTCAGAACCAAAAGATATACCTTACATAAGTTAATGGCATAAAGCACGTAAAACACCTGGTAGAATACTTGTGTGTAGTTGACACTTAAGAAAACATTATTGCCCTTTTCTGGAGGAGCTACTTATAAGGTAACTAGGCTATTTAGCAATGAAACTTTTACTGCAAGTATCGCATTTATTATTTGTTAAGTAAAAAAAAAAAAAGTCTTGTGGCTCTTATGAATGAAAATACCTTAATATAGTAAGGAAATATGTTCTATTTATAAGACTATTTAAAAGTTTATAAGAATAAAGCTTATTTTTCTAACATACTCTTGATTGATGCAAAAATTAATTTATTTTCTGTTATACTTTTACAATTAAGTTAGTATTTATCATAAAGGACAAAAAGTGTAAACTGATCTTTGGTAGTTCTCAACTCTGTTCGAGTTTTCACACATCTGTTCGTCTTCCCTAGTAGATTCTGAGTTACTTGAATGCAGTGGCCAGATCTTACTCATCCTTGCCTTTGTGTCCAGCCCAGTGCCCAGCATGTGTTGGGCACTCAGTAAATGTTAAACTGAAACAATAAGCAGACTTAACATTAGAAACAAGGCACTGGCATCATAAGGGAATGAGAACTAGCAGTTATTAAGCATATAATTATTTTATGTATGCCATCTCATTCAGTTCCACTTCCGTTAAGAGTACTGTTCAGAGCAGGCTTTATTACCTTCTACTTTCCACAGAAGAAAACGTATTCAGAGAGGTAAGTACTTAACCAAGATAACACAGTTGTAACTGGCATCAGAATTAGATCTGTTTTACTCTTTCCCTTACACCAATTTGTCTCTACTAACATAGTGAGGAGTTCATTTATGAAACAGCACCTTAAAGAGGAAGGGTTTGGGTAGGGTAATAACCTAATGTAATTAAAGACTTTCTGAATTCATTTAGTAATAGTAACAAAATATGTCCATTCCAAGGTTCCAGCTTATCCTTTGGATACTGATAATAACATATAAAGTCCATAAAGAGTGAAACTGAACTCTAGCCTCTCAGAACTGTGTCGTTAAATTGTTAAATAGTAGAAGAATAAAATGCCACACAAGAATTTAGTGGGTAATACAGCATTTTTTCAGCATTATTAAGACTAATTGATTTAAAACAAAGACTATTGAGTTCTTTAGCTGAAATCATTAGCTGAAATCAGTAGACTAAGGGTAGAAATATTGTCTTCATAAAAAAAAAACAACAACACAAGGAAGTGAATTCTGTTTCTCTATTTGCTAGAAAGAATGACTCTTTTCTTGCCACCAAATGCCTTCTGGGTCCGCAGTTCATCATATTTACTTATTTAATATGAACTTTATTCGCAGGGTACTGGACATTTTTTATTACTATTAACACATGATCAATTATGCAGTAGATCTTTGGACATGAGTCCAAATGCAGAATCTAGATCTTTGGCCTACCCTAGCCTACACTTATAATTCTAGTCCAGGCAATCTATTTGCGTCCAGATAGTTCGTTTCCCAAAAATGCTTCTTAAAGGCAGCTTAAAACCTTCCCATGGACATTCATAGCTTACATTACTTTAGTCAGGTTCAATAGCTCCATCAAATTTAATCCAGTTAAATGAAAACATCTAACTTTAATAAGCTGCAATAACAGTGTCCCATTAGTAATATTAAATGAGATGTTATCAATAATGTTAAATATTGAATTTCCAAGGAATATATCTTTGTGCTGTTTTATTCCTGGTTTTGACCCTCTGCTACCATGTCTCCATCATTATTTCTCTAAACTGAAAGTCCCATTTTCCTTGTGTGTGAATTAAATAAATGTGTTGAGTATAGATGCTGACCCATTCTAAGAATTTTTTACTGAGTCAGATTGCTATGAAAAATTTTCAGTCCAACATTCTGAAAATGTAAAGTATGATAAAATGGTGAAGACTGAGGTGTTCCTATTAGTCTACGCAATGTAGGGACCTTTTTGTAAAGGGCCAGACAAATATATTAAAATTTTTTCCTTCTAGCTATCAAAATCTATTGAGTTCATGTTAGAAGGATTCAGGAGCCAATTTAAAAAGGCTTCCACTAGCCAAAGATTGGTATAATTTGAGCATCATTAAGGATAATAACTGTAGTGGATTGAATCATAACAAATATCTCTAAATCCATGAGTTATAATGTAGTTAAAAACAGACAAACCCTCATTGGTCACCTTTAGAGGATGCTGGGGAATTACATCTATGAGATTGTCAAATTCTCTGACACCAATTGAATATTCAACAATCCAATTCAGTTCTGACACTACCCCAATTTAGTATCAGACTCCACAGATTTAAGGGCTCAGTCCCACAAGACTCCCCACACTTGAGATGCCAGCAACAGATGGGTTGCCCAGGCTACTCACACTTCTGCCTGGCTGACTTACGTGTTCAGGGATTCCCATAATCTCTTCCTCTCTCCCAGGTTTGCTATTTTGCTAGAACAGCTCACAGAACTCAGGAAAACACTTTAATTAGGTTTACCAATTTATTATTAAAAAATACAACTCAAGTAGCTAAATGGTAGAGACGCATAGGGCAAAATGTGGAGGGTGGGAACCTGGAGCTTCCATGCACTCCCCAGGTGCGTCATCTTCCCAGCACATCAGTGTGTTCACCTACTGGAAGCTCTTGGAATGTCTTTGTTCAAGAGTTTTTTTGTTTGTTTGTTTGTTTGTTTTTACATCTTTATTGGAGTATAATTGCTTTACAATGGTGTGTTAGTTTCTGCTTTATAACAAAGTGAATCAGTTATACATATACATATGTTCCGATATCTCTTCCCTCTTGCATCTCCCTCCCTCCCACCCTCCCCATTCCAGCCCTCTAGGTGGTCACAAAGCACCCAGCTGATCTCCCTGTGCTATGCGGCTGCCTCCCACTAGCTATCTATTTTACATTTGGTAGTGTATACATGTCCATGCCACTCTCTCACCCCGTCACAGCTCACCGCTCCCCCTCCCCATATCCTCAAGTCCATTCTCTAGTAGGTCTGTGTCTTTATTCCCGTCTTACGCCTAGGTTATTCATGACCTTTTTTTTTCTTAGATTCCATATATATGTGTTAGTATATGGTATTTGTCTTTCTCTTTCTCACTTACTTCACTCTGTATGACAGACTCTAGGTCCATCCACCTCACTACAAATAACTCAATTTCGTTTCTTTTTATGGCTGAGTAATATTCCATTGTATATGCATGCCACATCTTCTTTATCCATTCATCCGATGATGAACACTTAGGTTGTTTCCATCTCCTGGCTATTGTAAATAGAGCTGCAATGAACATTTTGGTACATGACTCTTTTTGAATTATGGTTTTCTCAGGGTATATGCCCAGTAGTGGGATTGCTGGGTCATATGGTAGTTCTATGTGTAGTTTTTTAAGGAACCTCCATACTGTTCTCCATAGTGGCTGTACCAATTCACATTCCCACTAGCAGTGCAAGAGTGTTCCCTTTTCTCCACACCCTCTCCAGCATTTATTGTTTCTAGATTTTTTGATGGCCATTCTGACTGGTGTGAGATGATATCTCATTGTAGTTTTGATTTGCATTTCTCTAATGATTAATGATGTTGAGCATTCTTTCATATGTTTGTTGGCAATCTGTATATCTTCTTTGGAGAAATGTCCACCCCCTCCTCTCCTTGGAGGTGGGGGAGGGAATGGGGCTAAATTCCTATGCTCCAATCACTTATTAGCCTTTCCAGTGACTTATCCCCATCCTGAAGCTCTCTAGCTCCCTCTCTCCAGTCACCTCATTAGCATAAGCTCAAATGTTGTTGAAAAGCGCTTGTTATGAATAACAAAAGACACTCCTGTGACTCAGGAAATTCCAAGGGTTTTAGGAGCTCTGTGCTAGGAACCAGGGACAAAGACCAAATGTATATTTTTATTATACCACAGTGTCATTATTTTGAAAAATGGTAAATAGAAGAAAAATAAAGGGAAAGAATAAATTTTTTCTTAAGAAATTGCCTTGCTTTTCTTATAGAATTGAACCTTAGTGCAACCAAATAGTTGTCAAAGGGAAGTTTCTCTTTACAGAAAAAGCTAGCAAATGAAGAAAGAATACTAGAGTTAAAAATCACCATTTTTGCAATCCTGATGAAGAAGAGGTTGAAAACAATAGAAACAACTCAGGAAGACCAACGGCCTTGAGGCAGGAGACTGCTTGGCAGTCTTTGAGGAATATCTGAATGAGATAAGTGGTAGGAGATAGATCAGAGACATAGCAGGAGCCAGATTATGTTGAATCTTGTAGGTAAGAATTTTGGTTTGGATTTTACTCTGTGTTAGATATTTATTGGAGAGTTCTAAGTAGAAAGATGATACCATGCAATTTATGTTGTAGGAGGATGGTTCCAGCTATCACAGAGAATAGATTGGGGTAGGGGAAGGGTAGAAATAGGGGCACCAGTTTGGAGACTACTTCACTGGTCTACCCAAGCTCATGCTATGGGTGAGGATGGCATGGACTAGAGTCTTAACAATGGAGATGGTGTAAAGTGGTCAAACTCTAGATGTATTTTGAGGTACAGTTAATATAATTGCTGATGAGTCACTTATATGGTGTGAGAGATGAGTCAAAGGTAATCTAAGGCTTAAGCAGTTGAACAGCTGGTATTGTGGGAGCTGCCATCTACTGGAATGAGGAGGAACATGATTTCAGGGTTTTACTTGTTTTGTTTTTGCCTGGGAGGAAATCAAGAGTTCATTTCCATTAATTTTTTTTTTTTTTCCTTTTTCCCTGCTTTACGCGGGCCTCTTACTGCTGTGGCCTCTCCCGTTGCGGAGCACAGGCCCTGGACGCGCAGGCTCAGCGGCCATGGCTCACGGGCCTAGCTGCTCCGCGGCATGTGGGATCCTCCCGGACCGGGGCACGAACCCGTGTCCCCTGCATCGGCAGGCGGACTCAACCACTGTGCCACCAGGGAAACCCTCCATTAATGTTTTAAAAGAGCCAACTTTTGGCTTTGTTAAGTTTTTCTATAGACCATATAATATTTCATTGATTTTTAGCTCTATTCTAACATAAGCATTTAGAGCTATGAATTTCTCTCTAAGGACTGATTTAACTGCATCCCACAATATTTGATGTGTTGTGTTTTCATTATCATTCAAGTTGAAATATATGCTTTCTTCATTACTCATGGGTTATTTAGAAGTATGTTTTATTTTTAATGTCCGTCAATTAGAAGCTTTTCTAGTGATCTTATTGTTGCTGGTTTCTAATTTAGTTCCATTGTATTCAGAAAGCACACAGTGGAAGAGTTTAATCTTTTAAAATTTATTGAGGCATTTTATGGCCCAGCATGTGATTATCTTGATGAATAGTTCACGTGAACTTCAAAAGATTCTGTATAGTGTTCTATAAATGTCAGTTCGATTATGGTGGCTTATGATGGTGGTCAAATTTTCTCTGTCCTTACTAGGTTTTCTCTTGTCTAGTTGTTCTGTTAATTACTGAGAGAGGTGTGTTGAAATATCCAACTCTGATTTTGGATTTTATTTCTTTAGTGTTTAGGAAGTGTTTAGTTAGTGTTTGCTTCATGTATTTTGCAGCTCTTGTGTGATGCATGCATATTTAAGGACTGTTATGTCTTCCTGATGGACAGACCTTTTTATCATTATCAAATATGTTTATCTGTAGTAATACTCCTCTTCTTGAAGTCTAGTTTGATAGTAATAGAGCCACACCAACTTTTTAATGCTTATTGTCTGCCTGGTATATATATTTCCTTTCCTTTACCTTTCTATATTTAAAGTGCATCTCTTATAGATACTGTATAGTTGGGTCTTTTTACATTTATCTTGGCTTGATAATCTCTGATTTTTAATTAGAATGTTAAGTTCATTTACATTTGTGTAATTTTGGTATGATTGGGTCTTGGCCTTCTGCATTGTCATTTCTTTTCCATTTATCCCAGGTGTTCTTTGTTCCTTTAGTCCCTTTTTCTACCTTTTTTTGGGTTAATCAAGTATATTTTAGTATTTTATTTAATTTCTCTTGGCATTTCAACTGTGTCTCTGATTGATTTTTAGTGGTTGCTTTAGGGATTACAGTATACCTTATTAACTTATTGTAGTTTACTTAGAGTTATTATGGTAATATTTCATGTAAAATATAAGACTCTTGTAACATTACAATTACATTTACCTACTATCCCTCCATCCTTTGTGTTCTGTTGTCATTTATTTTACATCTATGTCGTTATAAACCCAACAGTACAATGCAATAATTTCTGTATTAAGTAATCAGTCTTTTAAGGAAATTAAAAGAAGAAACAAACAAGAGAGTCATTCATATTTCCTCATTTATTTTCATTTCCAAAACTCTTAATTCCTTCCTATAGATCTGAGTTTCTATCTGGTGCCACTCCCCTTTAGCTAGCAGAAATTCCTTCAATAATTCTTTGAATACAGTTCTACTGGTGATGGTTTCTCTTGGTTTTTGTTTAGCTGAAATTTATTTTGTCTACACTTTTTTGAAGGATAGTAAAAAAAAAATTTTGTAGAGTAAAAACATCTTGGTTGAGAATGTTTTTCTTCCAGCACTTTAAACATGTCTGATGTTCTCACATTTTGGCCTTTACTGTTTTTGATGAGGATTTAGCCAACATTTTTATTCCCCTCGATATAATGTGAAAACTTTCACCAGATGTCTTAATGTTTTTCTCTTTGTCTGGCTTTTAGCAGCTTTACTATGATGTCTGTAGGGGTGGTTTCCCTTAGATATTTCTTTGGGCTTCACTGAATGTCTTTTTACCCATAAAAAAATTTTTTTAAACAAATTTGGGACATTTTTGGCCATTATTTCTTCAAATAATCTTTCTGTCCCATTATTTCTCTCCTTTCCTTCTGGGACTCCATGTATGTTATACTATTAATATTGCCCCACAGGTCACTAGATCTCTGTTCATTTTTGCCATGTATTTTTTTTTTTCTCTTCTTCAGATTAGATAATTTCTATAGGTCTGCCTTTAATTTCATTAAACTTTACTTCTGCCTTCTCCAATATGATGTTAATCTCATCCAGTAAATTTTTATATTTAAGATACTGTATTATCAGTTCTAGGTTTTTAGTTGACTCTTTTTATATAGTTTTCATCTGTCTGCTGATATTTGTCTGTTCGCTCATTATGATCATCTTTTCCTTTAAGCCCTTGAACATATTTATAATAGTTAATAAAATCTTCAACTGCTGGGCTTCCCTGGTGGCGCAGTGGTTGAGAGTCCTCCTGCCAATGCAGGGGACACGGGTTCGTGCCCCGGTCCCGGAAGATCCCACATGCCGCGGAGCGCCTGGGGCCGTGAGCTATGGCTGCTGAGCCTGCGTGTCCGGAGCCTGTGCTCCACAACGGGAGAGGCCACAACAGTGAGAGGCCCGCGTACCACAAAAAAAAAAAAAAAAAAAAAAAATCTTCAACTGCTAATTCTAACTTCTAGGGCCTCTTGTGGTCTGTTTGTATTGACTGCCTTTTTTCTTTACCTCAGTCAGATTTTCCCTTTAGCATGTCTAGAAAAATTTGATTACATACTGCATGTTGTGGATGATATGTGGATCTTTAGATGCTGTTACCTTTCTTTTTAATCCTTTGGAGACTTGATTTTTGTTCTGTAGGTGCTTAAATAACTGGCTCATCACCTTAAACTTGTACAGGTTTGGAAACTTTTATTTTTTTATTGGAGTATAATTGCTTTACAATGTTGTGTTAGTTTCTCCTGTAGAACAAAGTGAATCAGCTATATGTATACATATATCCCCTCCCTCTTGAGCCTCCCTCCCACCCCTCTAGGTCATCAGAGAGCACTGAGCTGAGCTCCCTGTGCTATACAGCAGCTTCCCACCAGCTATCTGTTTTACACATGGTAGTGTATATAGGTCAATGCTACTCTCTCAATTCGTCCCACCCTCCCCTTCCTGCCCCCTGTGTCCACAAGTCTGTTCTCTATGTCTGCATCTCTTTTCCTTCGCTGCAAATAGGTTCATCCGTACCATTTTTCTATATTCCATATGTGTGCGTTAATATACAATATTTGTTTTTCTCTTTCTGACTTACTCCACTCTGTATGACAGACTCTAGGTTCATCCACATCAAGGTTTGGAAACTTTTTTAAAGAGCAGATCTGTTTCAGTTTTGCTTATAGTATTAGTGTGAGTCCATTAGTCCAAGAACATAGTATTTGCTTCTAAAGTATAACTCTCCCTCAATTTCAATGGAAAGGTATTTATCAAACTATTTACCATGTTCTTCTAAAATGATGTGGCTCAAACTCCAAACTTTCTCCTTTAGTGACTGGAAGCTGAAATTTGTTAATTCTTTCAGCCTTTTAGTTGATTTCTGCTGAGTTCTTTAGAATCTAGCTCATGAAAACACATGTCAGGATCAGCCAAGAATTAAAGAAAGTCTATATTCAAACTTTGGGGGAAGCTGACGTTCTTTTTTTCTAGGATTTTCTCCCTCAGTTTGCGGTCATTTTGGTACTCCTACACTCTGTCCTCTGATACCATTAGCCAAAAGGTTTATGTTTTTCTGCTTGAATTCCAGCCACTCTGTGCAGACTGGGAAGTGTCTTTAGGAGAAAGGCTGTATAAATGTGTATTAAACCAAGTGTGGTTTCTTCTTTCAAGAGTTGAATCCCCTCCAGCCCTGTTTTTTATTGTTCTCCTGTGCATTCAAATAGTTGTTTTACATATCTTGTCCTGACTTTACAATTGTAATCTTCAGGAGGATTAGTTGCATATATGCTACTCTGCTACTATCTGAACCAGAATTCCCAAGAGTTCCTTTTTGATCGTATTCAATTTGAGAGGACTATTTAACATCCAAGTGAAGATATAAAAAGGGTATATGAATCTGGAGTTCAGGGAAGATATCATAGCTAAAAATATACATTTCAGAGTCATCAATGTATATATGGAATTTAAAGCTATGGAACTGATGAAGTCACCTAGGGATGAATGTAGACAAAGAAGAGAAATGTCAGAGGACTGAGTCTTGGGGTACTTCAGAGTTCAGTGTATTAGGAAGATGAAGAGGAACTAGCAAAGGAGACTGAGAAAGAATGACTGATGAGGTTAGGATAGTGGTAGGGACAAAAGCCTGAGTAGAGTAGGTCTAAGAGAGAATGGATGGAGAGGAAGTCTTTTAGTTAACATAGACAACTTTCTAGGAGTTTTTCTCTAAAAGGGGACAGTATAATGGAGCAGAGAAGGGAGATGTGGGCTCAAGGAAAGTTATTTTTTAAGACTGGAGAAATTACAGTGTGTTTACTTGATGGCAGTTATCTTAGAAGTAAAAAGTAAAATAATGTAGGGAAGACAGTTCACCAATAGTGTCCTGGTGAGAGACAATGTGGGGGTTTGGTTATGAAGGCAGAGTGTTTTGGAACAGGTTAAGGTGAGGTGTGGTGGATTTGGTTATGAGAGCTTGTGAAAGGTGAAAGCAGGATAACCAGCTGAGAGTAAAGAGAGGGAAGTTATGAAATAATCGTCTATGAAAATGGGAAAGTCAATCGACTGAGGCAATTACTGGATGCACCAAAAGACAAAGCAAAACAAAATCAATGTAAGAAGTCATGAATTTCAAGTGAGATTTGTCAGCATTAATTGTTTTCTCTTAATCACATTCAGCTGCTAGGGATAGGGTCAGAGTAGGTAGAGAGTTTATATTTAAGATTTTCAGGTAAGCTTATAAGACAGAGGGAGAAACAGGCAATGGTGTCATTTATGTATGCAAGGAAGTGATTGGAATATAAGACACTGGTATTTAGGCTGGCTAGGGATGGGAAGTGAGACCACGTGGGGGATGAAAGAGTGAAAACATGATGGGATCACATATTAGCAGTTCCAGTGGGTCAAATAATTGTTAAAATTATAAAGGCTTAGAGTGAGCTAAAAAGATAAGAAGTATCGGTTAGAGAGTATAGTGCTTAAAATTGAGATTATGGACTTGTGCAGTTATTGCTAATATTAGAGCCAAGAATATTCAAGTGGTGCTACCTCAAGATTGTCATTTAGTGTTTCCTTTATGATACTCTACCAATTTAGCTCATTCATACTCTGAATTTTTAATTCCAATTTCTTTCCATTAAAATTTTGCTGCACTGTCAGTAATTCACTCAAGAGTTGTGTTCTCTGCTTTTCAAGATGGCCATAATTGTAAAATTTATTTTAATGATTGTATTTAGTACTGTTATTCTTAATACTAACTACTAACATCTATGTAATCTATAGGGGATTTGATCCTAAATCTTTCAAGCTAATCTAAGTAGGTATTATTATTATTCCCATTTTACAGAGGAGGAAATTCAGGTTCAGAGAGATTAAATGACTTGTTCAGTCTTTTCACTCTAAATCCCAATGCTCTTTCCATTATATTGTGTGGACTCCAATCTGATAAATTTGTTTGAACATCTTAATGGGTCTAATACCTTAGGGAGTTTCCCTCCTTATACAGAGAGCCATCTGGAGATCCATAACAGTCTAAAAGAGCTACTCTGATAATGAGGATTTTAGACTATAGCAGATCAGTAAGATAGGTGGGACTTTTGGAATCCTTGAGTAATAAAATGTAGGCAACTTCCTTTTCTTCTCATTCATACTCAAAAGGATATATAGCTCCTTCAACAAAAGTCGTGTAGGAGTAAGTAAAAGTCAGTATTGAAGGTCAATTATGATTAATTTATAAACATTTTTAATTCCAAGGAGTTTTTGAAAAGCCAATCAAATGTGGCTAAAAGTGTGTCAGGAATCATAGAATAAATAAATAAATAAATAACAAATAAGTAAATATGATTTCCCTCATAAAAAGGAGGGAAAATGACAGAAATTTTGGAGTATTTTCCTTAAATGCAGAAAAGTATGCCCTACTTCCTTGACATTTCAGTCAAACTTGCCATGTTCAATAATCTCTTCCTCATGTATTTTATACTAGGATCAGTATACAACTGGCCAGGTTAAAAGCATTTTCTTCATACTGACTTAAATTTCTGGTTCTAGGATATGAGGTAATCAATTAACTCAAGCATATTTGTGTGGCAATAAAAGAGATTTGACATATATCTCTTTACATATGTTGCCAAGATGTATAAAGCTTCTGAATAAGATCTGTCTTTACATCTGATTTTTATTGCTTACTTTCTCCCACTCTTTCAATTTTTTTAAAGTGGAAGATGAAATGTCAGATGATGATGTCAAGAAAGCGGAAAGATAATTATATTAAGGAAGTTGGTATATAATAGAAAATTCAGATAGGACCGAAAAATAGAAGAGTTTTTAGTGTGAGAATTCTAAGTAAAAACATTGGCCGTAAAAAAGTTTTATTATATTCAAATTTCTCAAGGGTTATCATTTCTTAAGTTCCTTTTAAATTTGTTGTAAATATTGCCTCAAATCAATTAGTTAGGCTTTATAATAGATTAAAATATATAAAAATCAATAAGATCTTAATTTAACAGATGTTGTGATATAAGAAAGAAAATTGACCTGATTTACCAGTACTTTTCTAGGCAGTCTTAACCAATTCAGTTAACTTTTCTGGACCTTATTGCTTCTTTCTCTATAAAGGGATTCGCTCTATAAAGGGATAAGCTCTAATCTCTCATAAATTCTAAATAGATTATCTTTTTTTTAGATGACGAGTTGAGTTCTTAAATATTAAGATATCACTAAAGCTATTTGTCAGGTCTCATAATTTTGTAACGAGTGACCTAAAATTGTATTAGTGGTAGAAGTGGTAATAGCTATGGAAGGGAAGAGGTCAGACTGGAAAATAACCTTTTCCTTAAACATTTTTTTTTTTGGTGCTTGGATATAGGACTCTGCCAATGAAGACTCATTTCTAATTTGTAAAATGAAAAGACTTACTGGGGAACATGAAGGACTTGTCGTCTTCTTTCATCAGTCAGTTTGAGAGCTATTTCAGGAGTATCCCTCCCATACCATTCCCCACTTCTAACTTTGAACTGTAAGCCTAACGTTTTATTTCACCGAGAAACTAGAAGCAATCAGATGAGAATTAGCTCTCATTTTTTTCCCCATTACCAAGGCTAGTGACCTAAAATCTGTACCCATATATCCTACCTTTGAAATTGTTGTACCAGATTAATTGTTCCTACTGAAATGTCTCTGCTTGGACCCTGGATCCCCATCTCCTATGGCATACTCAAGAGAAATATGCATTTCTCCCAAATTACGCTCAATTTCTCCCTTTTTTCCTAGATCATTCCCATCAACAAAGTAACTTGCTATATTAGTTTCCATCTTGACAAAAAATTTTAAAAGCCTAAGCCCTCTCTTAGAACTCACATCTTCTTTCTCCTGAGATGTGGTGTACTCCTCTTATTTCTCTACTTGCCTTGCTACTCAAAGCTCCTGTCTTACCACCCATGACCTTCATGTGTTCTTCTTAACCACTCCACTGATACGGCACCTATCAAAGTCACCAACCACCTCCATCTCTCCCAGCAACCTCTCCTCACATGACTCATTTTTTCAGCAGTAGTGGACACACACAGTTGGCCGTGCCTTCATTCTGAAAATGTCTTCTCTACACTTGGAGGCTCCACAATCACCTTGTTTGCCTTTCAACTTACATGCTGTGTCACCTCATTCTCTCTTGCTGTCTTTCCTCCTCCAATTTCTAAATATTAGAACATACTTAGTGAACCACCCTCCTTCCTCTTCTTTTCTCTATATTTACACTTTTTCTCAGTAGTCTCACCCTTTACCATGGTTTCAGATACAATTTATATTCTGGTGACTTTTGATATCCAGCCTCAGCATCCAACAGCACACACAGTATCTCCACTTAGAAGTCTAAGAGACACCTTGCTTTTAACATGTCTGAGAGAGAACTACAGCTGTCATCCAGTCCTACCGTTCTCCCCAATCTTTTCCATCTTTGTTGTTTTCCCATTGTACGTGGACTTGATGCCAATCTGTCTCTCTCACTTCTCGTCCTGGAAATTATGTCCGCTCTGCCTTCAATATGTATTCTGAGTTTGGGACCCCCATAATGTCTGTTCAGCACTACAGCCAGTGGTATCTTGTTAAAAGTGAAGACAGATCTGAGTAAAAGCCAAACCACAAGTAAGGCTCTATAATTCTTTTTGTGTTCTGGCCGCTTTTGTCTCTGAAGTGCACGCCTGCTTCTCTCCATTTAGCACCTGTTACATCGGGCAACCAGCTGTTTCTCAGACAAACCTCAGGCCTTTGCACTTACTCTTTTCTCTGCTGGGGATGCTCTTAGTGATCTCCCTTCAGATATATTTACAACTCCCTTCCATACCTCTTTCAATTCTCTGGTCATATCACTTTCTCAGGGACGGTTCCTCCCACTGCACCCAAGAAGAGTCCTCTGTGTCCCGGTTGGCCACAGTTCCCTTCCCCAGCTGCTGCTTTCTTCCTGACACTTATCTATACAAGAAATTGTATTTTTAAAAATCTCCATTTAGGGCTTCCCTGGTGGCGCAGTGGTTGAGAGTCCGCCTGCCGATGCAGGAGACACGGGTTCGTGCCCCAGTCTGGGAGGATCCCACATGCTGCGGAGCGGCTGGGCGCATGAGCCATGGCCGCTGAGCCTGCGCGTCCGGAGCCTGTGCTCCGCGACGGGAGGGGCCACAACAGTGAGAGGCCCGCGTAACGCAAAAAAAAAAAAAAAAAAAAAAAAAAATTCCATTTATTCTTTATTTTTTTCTCTCACACTGGAATGTTAGCCTAAAGAGGACAGATAACTTGCCTGTTTTGTTCATCCCTATGTGTTCAGGAAGTTGTTCAATAAATATCTGTGGAACGAAAGAAAAAAAAAGTATCCCTGAATGTGTGAAGGAAGACATGACTGTTTCCCTACTTACCATAGGGTGAAAATAACATTTAGAAATGGAAAATTATTATTAGCTAAGAATGGTAATGAAGTCAGAATTTGAATGATAAAGAATCTCAATTCTGTATTTCATGAAGCATGAAATAGAAAAGGAGATATTTTGCTAGTATGCATAATAAGAAAGAAAGAATACTTTACTATTGTACCAAAAAATTTTGGTTGAAACCTAATGTCATATTTCTCTTGATATATAAAAGATAACGATTCCCAAGTATGAAAAATACCTTTTTATAACAGAATAAAAAGAATTTTGGCAGTTAGAGGGTTTTTTATTTTATTATATAAGTAATGCATGTACACTGCAAGATTTTGGAAAATATTTAAACTTGGAATGATGTTTTAAAATTTTGAGAATTATTATAAGCAGTTTTCTTTTACTAAAAATAACTAGTTTTCCCATGCTAAAATAGGAATTATAACTCAATATGTCACAAAAATGGAAAAGTTAATAGAGCCTTTATGTAGTTCCCTTGAAGAAGGATGTTTCATTTGTTCTCTACGTCTGTGTCTCTATTTCTGCTTTGCAAATAAGGTCATCTATACCATTTTCCTAGATTCCACATATATGCGTTAATATACGATATTTGCTTTTCTTTTTCTGACTTACTTCACTCTGTATGACACCCTCTAGGTCCATGTATGGATATGTATGGATATGAAGGGGGAAAGGGGTGGGGTAGGAGGAATTGGGAGATTGGGATTGATACATACACACTATTGATACTATGTATAAAATAGACAACTGAGGGGAACATACTGTATAGCACAGGGAACTCTACTTAATGCACTGTGGTGACCTAAACGGGAGGGAAATCCAAAAGGGGGGGATATGTGTATATGTATGGCTGATTCATTTTGCTGTGCAGTAGAAGCTAACACAACATTGTAAAGCAACTATACTCCAATAAAAATTAATTAAAAAAGTAAAAGTGACAGTTACCTATAAAAAAAAGATGTTTCAATCGTATAACTTTATTGATTAGAAAAATCAGGTATGTCTGGGGAATTTCTAGGAATCTTCTCACATTTAAAATTAAGGATAAGTGAAATATACACTATAAGGTAAATAATCCTTGTACATCTCAATTTCAAATACATAATTTTATTCAATACCATATAATGTGTGTAGCATCTGCCAATGCATACAACCAAAGAAGTATGATATATGTAGTTTATGTTTCATCAAGTGTTTTATAACTGTTTTATTTAGGGCCCCAAAGGAGATCCAGGTTTTTCCCCAGGTCATGCTGTTTCTGGAGAAAAGGTAATTATTCGTCCATGAAATAAAATCATGGTGATATATTTCAAGCTTTTAAAAATCATTTTTATCTTTTTAAAATGTAGATTTTACTTGATTTCAGACAGAATATATAGATAACTATTGGATTTTAATGAAGGAAGAAATATTTGAAGAATCAAGTAAACAGTATTATCAGCCCAACTTTTCACTTTAAATCATACCATTAATTTTTTTGAGTGTCTGCTTTGTCATGCCCTTGTGCTACCTGTGAACTAGGAACAGATGGGGCAAAAAATTGGAAAAGATACTTTTGGTCCTAACCTCAAAAATGTTGCTGTTAGTATGGATGCCATTGTAAATTCTAATGCCATTTTACACCTTTATTTCTAGAATAGTTCTACATACTTATCTTGTTTAAGTCCCACAGTAACAGTGAGGGAGGCGGTCATCATTATCTTTTTTCCAGTTGAGAAAACAAGGTTCATAGAATTTAAGTGGATAGCAAGTAGATGAATTAATGATGTATCTAAGTTTTCTGACTTTCAGTACAGTATGCTTTTTATTTTATCGTAATGCGCTCAAATACACATATGCATTTAGATAAAAAGAAACTAATGTTTCAAAGTAAAGATAGCAGCGAAAATCTTTATTAAGAGGAAGATATTTTCCAGTGAGGATGAATACAGGTCAAGTATTTAGGTATATATCTGGGAAGCTTTATTTAGACATGCACTTGATGAATGTGATACAGTTATAGGATGTTTTTGTTTATGTAGTGTACATTCACAAACTTTTAAAATCCCTGAATAATTTTTGTGGTTACTGGGTTGAAATCGTATCCTTTAATTGGTTTACAGAAACTCTTGTAAACATAAGAAAAATTACATCACATTAATGGATATTGTACTAGCAATTAAATCCTCAAATTTAATCTAGAACTGTAAGAATTTCGTTGCTGTGTTGGAACTGAGTTCACTGAATCTAAATAATTTAGAAAAGGAATGGAAGTTTATTATTAGAAACAGTATTTTCATTGGTCCCTTAATTATTACAAGGAAAAAAATTCTGCAATCTGAGAAACATAAATTCCATCTTTAAAAATCTCTAAATATAAAACATTTGATTTCTTAAAATTTAGAAATTAGACATCCACTCTCTTTTGGTGACTGCTTTAAATAAACTCCCCAAATTACGCATTCACATTTTATCAGATGCTTATTTTTATCTTCCCTTGTGGCTTCTCTGTACAAAATATAGGGTGGTTCAGTATGTGTACAGTATCTGTATAAAATACAGGGTGATTCAGCCTGCGAGTTGTGACTTGGAAGTATGTCAGTGGGTTTTTTTTTTTTTTAACTTTTTGAGTTACTCGTATACTAACTGTGGTCAATACTATATAGGAGAAATGGTAAGATATAGGATTTAGTAGAATGTTTTCATTGAGCTTTAAGTGAAATCCAACTTTCAAAATGAGATATTTTTAAAATGGTAACATTTAAAAACAATTTCTCAGAAATTATATTTACATACAATTAGGTTCAATTTTACTGAAGAGGCAGGATATTTATACATATACAATATAAATACAAATAAATAAAATACAAACATTAAACTGGTATGAGTATTGGGGGATTGGGAAACAGTTGAATTTTATTTTTAAACATTTAGCTATTTTTACAATAAATATATAATCAATGATGAAACAATAAAAGCAATGCAGATTCTAGTCCTTCTGCATGTAATATCCAGTAAGTAACATCTCTCATAGAGCACACCTAAGTGTTTCTTGTGGGACCTCAATGGCAAACGAAGATAACTTTTAAATAGTGGTAATTTTTCCTTTCCCACAAGACGAGTGTGATATTATTATTCTCACTTTTCAGATGGAGAAACTTTGAAGGGAAATCAAGTGATCTACCCTTGATTAGAGCTAGTAGGAGATGAGCCTCCAGTCTCCTGTTTCCTAGTACAGTTTTCTTTTCCTTCTATCAGAGAAATAAGTGTCAAAAAAAAATGTATAAACCCACCATCCCATAACAAATGGAAGCCATCCTAATAAAACACTGAGCAAAAAAAACATTAAAATATTAAACATGTGGAAAAGCACTTTATAGTTAATCAGAAACATCCTTTTCCCTTCTGATTGTTTAATTGATGACATATTAACGTAGATAATACACTGAAAATTAAGTAGTGCCTAAACAGTCATTAACGAGTTTATTTAGGGTTATTAACTAAGTACTCTTTTTCTCTTTCAAAGAACATACTTTTTTTCATGCACAATAACTTTGCCACAGCAGGAAGAGGGAAAGGAACAGAGGCGAAGAACAAGTGTACCACGAGTAAACTGGTTTAAGATTATACCCCCATTCCACTTTGACATGTTTCATCCTTGTCAATTCACACAGCCTCCTCTATGTCGTCCATTCTACCCACCACAGACACTCCTTCTCCCTCACTGGTATAATTTCTCCTTCCTACCCTGCTCGCAGGCCTTCATCACATTTGGGGGAAGGGGTTGGGGTGTGGGGACAGAAGGCCCTAATTTGCGAAGTTGGGTCTGTGAAGTCAAACACACGGTCCTCCCAATAAATTTTCACTGCAGCCCCAGAAACGGAAGTGCCCCTTTCCCTGGTGCATGACGAGAGGCCAGTCCTGCCTCCCACCCCGCAGCCGTGCCATGAGGTTCCACGTGGGAGTCCCATCGGGCTGCAGGTCCTCACCTAGAAGGGCAGGCCTGAGCTGTCCACAGCTGCCTCACAAAGCACTGGTAGAATTTTTAAGTAGATTCCTTTACATTTTTAAAGCACGGTAAACTTTGGGAAAGATGAGAATTTGGGAAGTAAGGACATTCCTAGAGAGAAGGACATCAGAGAAAAAGAAGTAGGGCCTTAGAGGTGGGGAAGTACTGTCCAGGTAATCAGCACTAGAAGAGATAAGGGCCGGGAGCCTCAGAAAAGGTCTCGAACAGTCCCAGAAACGAGGTGGACCTTGAGCCAGATAGAGGAGATCAGAAATGAGTGCAGTAAGATCTGGACGTCCAAGATGAAATCCTGCAGCAAGGAAATCATAATTTTCAATTCTCTTTCATAATATTAAACCTCTCTTTGTGTTTTGTTCTTAGGGTGATCAGGGTCTTTCTGGATTCATGGGGCCCCCTGGTATGCAAGGTGTTAAGGTAAGATGTCGTTTTACTTTGATGTATTTGGGTGCCATGTGGATCTGGGTGCTCCTCAGCTCCTAAGATCTCATTCTGAAGTTGAGCCCAAAGTCAATGTTTTAAATTCTTTTCTTCAGCAATAGGAATTAGGGTGCTGTCCTAATCCAGGGAAGTGGTGCCCACCAAAGACAGGGTCTTAAGAAAAATAAAAGAAAACCCTTCAGATAATGATGGGGACAAAATTCACATGTAGGAGAAAGTCACTGATAGAATTTTGGAGTTCTCTTTTTTTATTAGGTCAATAACTTACTTCTAAAACTTTGAAGTCACATTGTAACTTTTATATATCCAAAGTGAGGTACATTTGGATGTAGGTAAAATACTTGGCTTTTTTTTAAAGAGTTTCTAATTTTATTAGGAAATAATAAGCTCTGCCGTGATATATACATGAGTGTGAGGCCTGAAGCGTAAACAGAGTAGAAGTGAGGGTTGGGGATATGTAGTAAAAAATAGTAGTCATATGCACATGAGTTGGCTTTTTCTCGGGTAAAAAGGAATAGTAACACAGCTGCTATAATTATTTCATAAAATATGCTGTGCAGTTTCCTGAATGAACACAAGTGTAAATTCTTCTCAATATATTCAGCTTGTCTTTTTCTCAAACACTGAGTTGTTGATTTTCTACAAGGGATGAAGAAGATACAAAATTCCTGTCTAAGGTATTAAAGGCCCCAAAATATTGGAGGGCAGTATTTGACTTGATATGGGTGCCTAAATACACTTCATAATGAGCTATGTTGGTGTCTCAGTGTGTCATCTTCTTTTCCTCTTGGGAGATTTAGAATGGAGATGGTTTTCTGGCTCTGGTTAATTTGTTCAAATTCTATCTGCCATTTTCTAGGTCCTGTCGACCTTGGGCAGGTTGCTTAACCTAAGCTTTAGTTCCCTCATGTGTAAAATGTGAAGATAATACTACCCACTTCACAGGGAGCTGTTGGGAACATGGAATGGGATAATCCATGCAATAGAGTGTCAGAAAAATAGCAAGCCATTAATAACTGTTAACCATCAGCTATTTATCTGGTTTTGGAAAGGATCCTGACCTTGTTTGCTTCCCTTCATAATCCCTTCTACAGGGCACAACTGTAAATTGATTAAAAAGGTTTTGATCTCATTGAGTACTTTTCCTCCCATGACCATACCACACCATTATTCTTATGGCATTTAGACTAGTCTTCATCCTAGATAGTACTTAGAATCTGAAAACTCCTTTGAGGTTGTTGGTTGCTTCCATGAAACTGCAGAGTGATTGTTCCTACCAGAATTGGTCTTGACATACAGTCATGAATCTGTCTGTTTAATGCTACTTAGTATACCTCTGACTGCTAAGTGTACCTCTGAGGAAACTGTACTGATGAATAGCATCAAACAAAGAAAATCTCATAATACGAAAATTGCCTTAATAAATTGTATTTGATATTAAATATACAGCTATTGCATCCTGAAGAATGCCACTGTGTATGAGAGAAAAACAAACTAATCATTACTTTCCAAGGTTAATAATGCCCATGGTTCATGAAATTAGCGTTCCAGAAAGGGAAAACTTATTGATAAATAAAGCTTGAGTCGTGATTGTGTAGAGGAGTATATAAAGAAATACTATGGAGAAAATTTTAAAAGACTGATTTTAACTATTAGAGCAGGTTATCATTTTTAACTTTGAAGGTTTTACTTACTTAAAGCAGAAGATATTATCTTCCAAGGACTTATGCACATATTATATGAGCCTTGGCCCATCGGTATTTTAAAATATTGAGAATATATTATTTTTGGTCTGTATAAGTCTAGTAAAGTGAAATAGCATCAAGTTAAACAAACTGGGTCATGGATGCGTATCTTTCACAGACTTCTTTTCTCTTACACAGTTTTTTAAACTTTTAAAATCTGGCTTGTGTTGTTAACGAGTAGAAACAGACACTGTAGAAGTCAGGGATCTTGCTATGTTATCAATTAGCAACTATAGCTGAATTTTCTCTAGAGAAGGTTTAGTCGAAAGTATTTAGAAACCAAATTACTTTCTGATAAATGAAGCATCCAGGTTCACTATGCTTTGATAGTAGTTCAAAACAGTGTTAATAGTTGAGATGATTTTGTAGTTTTTCTGAGAATGCTTTCCCTCTTTTCAGAGTGTGTCTAATAATGGAAACTGTATATAGATTTTTTAAAAACGAGTATTGCAGGAAACACACATAGGGGCTCAATCTAAACCTAAACTAATTCTCCACGTAGCAGGCTTGGAACAAGTTTCCATCACACTATCTACGTGCATGTCTTACTTTAATATGAATGTGCAGTAGAAATACTCTCACAATGAGCTTGGTAGACTCTTTCTGTTCCTGTGGTTTGTATGAAAGACAGAAGGACCAGACTGATTATTTATGGAATTTACTAATTTTGGTTCAATTTTTGAACCACCTAGGTCATTCTCAGAGTTACTCCCTGCAAACAGAATCCATTCTAGGAGTACCTAGAATAAAAGTTCATATTAGTTATGACCTAGGGACTCCTATTCCTTCATCCTTTCAGTTCTACCCCTAAAATGCTACATGAATTCTTAAGGTCAAGACAAGAACTTAAGGTATTCATTCTGTAAATGATAGATCTAAGATAAGCCCAGAGAGGTTAAGAGAATTGCTCAGGGTCACTCAGAGTTACAGCAGGATCAAGAGATAATACTTGCTGATACTGAATCCACTGTGCTTTTAACAGTCTGTGCTTATTATAAAAGATGGATAAGGTACTTGGGATTTGATAAACATGAAGTTTATTACATATTTTATCTATCAAACTATTTTTGAATTATTATTATAACTATTACAGTAAATATTAACAGCTCCTTTCTTATGTGTAATATTATAGTCTATCTGCTGAACCCTGTATCTTTTTATCTTAAAAACAACCCATTGAGACAGATAGTATGTTCAGTGTGTCATAAATAAGTTAACTGAGGCATAAAATGTTTAAGGCATTTACCCAAGGCCACATGATTATTAACTGACAGAGTTAGGACTCAAATCCAGGCATCTTTGACATGACTGTGCTCTTAATAACTTCAAATACTGTTTCCCCATGTATTAGTTCATTATGCCAATATTTGTTATATGTGAGTTTGATTACTTCTGACTACTTCAAGCATGAATGCAAGAGAAAGTAAAATTTTGTTTTTCCTGAAAGCCAAGGGAACAAATATAGTTTTGGATGACAGGTAATAATGACATCATTATTCCTTTTCTCTGGAAGTATCTGGAAATATTACAATTCTTTAAGTAGTCTTTGAAGTGGCTGCAAGAAAGTTGTGTATAGAAATACTGACAACTCATGGAAACTGTTGAGATAAATAAATGGAAGATTAATATAAAATGTTCTGAAAACTAGAAGTAATATTGAGATAGAAATAACAAAGCAAGTAAATCAGCAGCAATATTTTTATTCACTCTTCAGTAGATATTTTGGTTCGCTTCTGCCTTTTTCCCTTTTTATCTCTCACCCCTTGACTTTTTTTTAAAGATTAATAAATTTACTATATTAAAAATAAGGCTTTTTTTTTTTCTCACAACAAGGTACAACACAAATAGTGAAAATACAAGCCACAGACTGGGAAAAAATATTTGTAACACATGTAACTAACAACTAGCATCCAGAACATGTAAAGATTGCACAGAAATCAATAACCCAATAGAAAAATGGGCAGTTCACAAAACAGCAAAGCCATTGGTCACTTAATATGTGAAAAGATATTTAACCTTACAAGGAATAAAGGAAATGAAATTAAAACAATGAGGTATCATTTCACAATTGTCAAATATCTAAAGTCTGAAAATACCTACTTTTGGCCAGATGAGATACAACAGGAATTCTCATTTACTGCTGATGGAACTGGAACAACCACTTTGGAGCACGATTTGCCATGTCTAGGAAAGGTGAAGATGCACACTGCCTAACACTTAGTAATTCTGCTCATATGTATATATCTTAGAGAAACTCTCTAACACACATACACAAGAAGAAATTTTAAAATGTTACTTGCAGCATTGTTTATGAAAACAAAACAGTAGAAACCCCAATATATTTAAATTTTAAAAGGATATATTTTGATAGATTCATAAAATGTAACACCATGCAGCAGCTAAAATGAACAAACTAAATCTACCTATTTATGGCAACATGTATAAATCTCAAAAATATAACAATGACGAAAGAAATAGCCTCAAAGCATTCGTATAGTATAATATATATAAAGTTCAAAAACATGCAAAAATACATTATCAAGACAACTTACAGAAATTTATGCTTTACTGAACAGTGAAACATTGTATTTATATAAAAGTGTAAAATCATGCATATTAAAAAAAAGTGCTTTTCTCTGAAGAGGGACAGATAAGAATGAAATCAGGGGGTTTCATAAGGAAAGGCCCTTGAATTTTTTCTTTTAAAAAATCTGAAATCAATATTCACACCTTGACTTTTTTTAAAAAAACCAGTATTACCACTTTAACAAGCTGTGTGTTTCCCCAGATTGACTGGTTACATTGCCTCAACTTAGCCACCTTAATATAACTCTTATTTACCTAGGAACTGAAGTATGTTTTCACTTCCCACTAAATGTCTAAATTTGTGCCAAAAATCAGATAAGTTAGATCCAGAGTGCATGCTGTGTTGGTTGGAACACAAGAGTCATAATTCTGAGCTTGGACTCCAGATGAATTTTTAAATTGGTTTTTAAATATAGCTGATCAGTTGCTGCATTACTATTGGAAGTCTGCTTTTTAAAATTGTAAGAAAATTAACAGCAATTTCAATTGAAGAAATTTTTCTGGGATCGAGAGGATAAGCCAGATGAGAGCAGTTAAGCACATCTTAGCATGAAGGTATAACTCAGAACAATTGTGAAATATGAGGCACACATTTTAAAACAGATTATTATGAATAATGTATGGCAATATTTTTCTGAATGTCAAATAATTCAACTACTATACTTTTAGTAATAATTATAAATCAGTGTGAATTCTTATTCTAGTTTGATGGAATTATTTCAGTTAAAAAAATCTTTCCATTACATAGGAGGTACACAGTTAACATCTTTATAAAGTTGGAAGGGAAAGAAGAGCTGAAAAAATCAAGTGGAATGCGTTACGATTGATCAGTCACTCAAAACCTATACAGCTTTTCATAATCTATTTAAAGCAAGGACAGTACTAAGGAAGTACAGCAATACTGAATGTTGATGAGAACAACAATAAAAATAAAATCCGTGCCCGGAGAAAGAAATAAGGGGAATTCTTAGGTTCCATAGTTAACGCTATAGATCATCTTCTCACCTGTGCAATATTCCTGTAAAAATCTGCAGAGCTACGTTTTCCTTTGCTCGGTTTGCAGTTCAGGCTTCGTACTGAAAGTCTAACATAAAAGCTGCTGCTTAGGGGCTGTGCTGTCACCACTGTGACCATCTACTCTGCCCTCTGCCATTTCCACTAATGGAAGGGGAAGCAAAGAACAAGACAACACATACTGAACTCCCTCACAGGCAAGCCCGTGGCTACCAAAGTGGTGTACTCTGTGCGACTTGGAAAACATTCCTTCATCCAAAGATATTTTCCTCTTCTGATTGACATCCTAACATTAACGATAAATTCATTTGGCTGAAAGTATTTCAGTTCCCAGAAGGTTTTAAAAAAAAAATGTCTGTGTCCTCAGAAAAAGCTGTTATCGGTCATTTAGCACCATTTTGAGAATTAGTGTCATACTGTTTTTCTCCACAAGAACTAGTTGAGAAGGACTACAGCTAGAGTTGATGGGGCCAAGGTAAAAACTGAGTACTGGGGCTTCCCTGGTGGCGCAGTGGTTGAGTCCGCCTGCCGATGCAGGGGACACGGGTCCGGGAAGATCCCACATGCCGCGGAGAGGCTGGGCCCGTGAGCCATGGCCGCTGAGCCTGCGCGTCCGGAGCCTGTGCTCCGCAATGGGAGAGGCCACAGCAGTGATAGGTCTGCGTACAGCAAAAAAAAAAAAAAAAAGTACTAATTAATGTAGGTTAATTGGTCAATATTGTGAGGAGTTTGGGACAGAGGTGGGTAGGAGTCTGTTGTGTGCGTGAGGGAAGTATGTTCCAAGAAGAAGGGGAGGTGGGTAGAATAGAGAGGTCTGTGTGGTATTCATTCTCTAATTTAATTATCTTCAATCTCTCCAGTTACCTGGGATCATTCTTCTATTTAATTTTTTGAAAACAGTTAAACTCCCTATTCTTAAAACTTCAGGAACTTTATTGCCTTACCTCAAGTAGTACTTACATGGTCATGGTTGTTGATTTTTTTTAATCTCATTCTGAATTCTTGCTTAAGCCTTCTTTTTCAATCAGCTATGGGCGTCTTGCCACTGTTTCTCTAGTTTGCCATAGGTTTCCCTGGTTATTTTGACCAAAACATGGCTACAAACCTTTGTTTGTATTCCTCAAGGCATTGCTGACGTATGAGTCCTGTAGTGCTTGACAGATTTTATTAGATACTTGGAATCACCTGATCTGTAAAGGACTGCTATTATTACATTACAGAAAAGGACAATTCAATACTGGCTTTCAGATAACAGTGCAGTAGCAGTGGGCTAAAGGGAAATACATGAGTGATTTAGGAGTCCTTAAGTGCAAGGTCTATATTTTTTCACTGGTATTTCAGCCCAGTGAATGGTACATAGCAAGCACATATTAGTAGTGAATGAACATTGCTGCTCGTAAGTTTAATTGACTGTGCCCTTTCACCCGGTGCTAGTGGTTATTTTCCTTCTCTAGGGCTGCTTCTCAAGTCAGTGACCCTTCTCACCTGTCTTATTTTGCCTCGGTCCTCTGGCTCCAAACACCCTTCGTCCCATTTAGGTAGGGTGAGTAGAACTAGTTAATCTGCTACTAATGTCTCAGTGATGTTGCCTTTCACATGATCATGTATAAGGTTAGCCCACCTTTGCCTCAGCTTCCTGAGACTAGACAGAAGCAAAAGATACAAGGAAGTTGCTTCAACCAAAAGAGCAGTTTTGAGATAAAATTTGTCACTAACTCTGGAATGCTGCAGTTGTTTTAATCACATTCTTTTGTCCTACAGTTCATTCAGGAAACCAGTATTGGTAAACAAGGTATAGTTCCTGCCTTCAAGTAGCCTACTGTCTAAAAAAGGAAATAAATACTAAAGTAAATCACTAAAAGTATATTATGCTATAACAAGTGCAATGATTAAGATGTGAAATTTTTATAGCAACGGCTGAGGGATCTCTAAACTTCTTGGCAGTGGAGGTGGGGGAGTTTTTAGAGAACAGGGAAAGAGGCAACATCTGAGCTGCATCTTTTTTTTTTTTTTTTTTTTTTTGCGGTACGCGGACCTCTCACTGTTGTGGCTTCTCCCGTTGCGGAGCAAAGGCTCCGGATGCACAGGCCCAGCGGCCATGGCTCACGGGCCCAGCCGCTCCGCGGCATGTGGGATCTTCCGGGACCGGGGCACGAACCCGTGTCCCCTGCATCGGCAGGCGGACTCTCAACCACTGCGCCACCAGGGAAGCCCCTGAGCCGCATCTTGAGGATGCAAGTTATCCTAATGATACTATAGTTAGTAGGCATGTATGCTGTTTACACACAGGTGATGACATAAACCAAGGCTTGGAGGCAAGAGCAGTTCCTTGTTTTGGGATTATGGAGTGTTAGGTAGGAGGTGTCAGGAGATAAAGTTTGAGGGACATTCAGGGGTCAAATTATAAAGGAACTTGTATGCCATGGTAAAGCATTTATCATATGGTAGAGAGCTACTGAAGGATTTTAAGAAGGAGAGTGCCAGAGGCAAATCATTTAGTCTCCGGAATTTCTTTGGCATTTTTGTGGATTCTAGAGACAAATGCTCCTACCTTTCTGAAACCTAAAGGTTATGTAAGGAGGCCCAAGATAGAAAAGCAGAGTGGTAATAGAGAAGTTGTCTTATGCCATAGGAGATACTTTCTCATATGTAGGAAAAATCTTTTTTTTTTTTAAATCAGAATTTTTTTTTAAAATTAATTTATTTATTTTTGGCTGTGTTGGGTCTTCGTTTCTGTGCGAGGGCTTTCTCTAGTTGCGGCAAGCAGGGGGCCACTCTTCATCGCGGTGCGCGGGCCTTTCACTGTCGTGGCCTGTCTTGCTGCGGAGCACAAGTTCCAGACGCGCAGGCTCAGTAGTTGTGGCTCACGGGCCTAGTTGCTCCGCAGCATGTGGGATCTTCCCAGACCAGGGCTCGAACCCATGTCCCCTGCATTGGCAGGCAGATTCTCAACCATTGCACCACCAGGGAAGCCCTGTAGGAAAAATCTTTATCTCAGTGAATATAAGTCCTTCGCATTTAGTGGGGGAAAGAACTGTTAAAAGAAGAAAACCATTTATATATGAAGTTGACAACATAGAGATTATATCATCGAGAATCTTTTCAATACATATATACAAGCATTCCTCACTTTGCATGGTTCCAATATAGACAAATTTCACTTAACACGGTTTAATAACACCAGTCTCCCACCAACATGGTTCAGATTAATCACACTGTGATTAGCTGTGTAAAGTATAAACTTTGCTACTGGCTCTTCAGCTTACAAGTCACTACATAAATAGTAAATGTGCATCAAGATCAGTGGTCGGTCACATTTCATTCAGAATCTGTTGATGATTGTACACGACACATCTGTTAGTTCATGCACAGACAGCAGAGTGTGTAGCTGTCTTGCTTCCTTCTCTCTGATAAACTCATGTGGCATTTTACACAAATGGCTAATCAGAAAAAGTAACTGGTCAACAAAGATGAAAAGTACAATGAAATAAAGAAATAGTGATAACACAGAAATTGAAATTAGAATCAAATATAAATGGAGTTATAGAAGAAATAGCTGATCCTGGGGCACTGCTGCCATTTGAGAGACTCTCCATATGCAGACAGAGGAACTTGGTAACGGCGAGCTTGTTTTTATTATTTTTGTTTAAGGCAAAATTTTTGACATAAGAGGAAAGGGTTGTGATGAATAGGATAGACACGTCCCAGAGGAGGTTACAACAGCAAAAAAACTTCTCGTTAGAAGAACTCTTGGAGCTATTTCATGACATTGAAAGTGCAAAGGATGGAATGTTGGGAGCTGACCCACACTTAGAAAGGAGTATGACAGTTTGCCAAAACATAGAATATATGCTTGCTCTGTATGGTTATTTATACAAGAGAAGCACTATTCAAACTACTCTTCATAAATTTTTTCTAAGAAATGGAACTTTAATTTCTCACTGTTTCTAATGTTTTAAATTACACTGTACTAAACTAATATTTAACATATTTTTCATTTCCCTATACAAAGGTAACTGACAGTGAGACTTTTAAACATTTTGACAAAAATTTTTAAAGGTCACAGAACAATTGCAATTTTTCCCATTATTAAGATTGCTTGGCATGGTTTCAGCTTATATGGTCAGTTTCATGGTCCTCTAGTACCGTGCAAAGCAAGGATGGCCCTGTATGTAAATGGTACCACTATTTTCCTTATGGATAAACATTTTATTTATGTATCCAAATTTTAATTACTTGGGGGTAGTTCAGGTATATATTTGAAGTTTGTTTCTTTTCCATCCCTTAATATTTCTGATTTTGATTCAATTGTATCTCTTTTTTTTTTTGGTCCTGTGTGGTCACCTGTTGATAATGTATTTGTTAGGGTTTAAATTGTTGTTAAAATAAGTATTAAAATTAATATCTCTATATTAAAATTAGATTCTAAACCCTTTTTATTACTGGAATTCTTGGCAAGGCAAATTTACATCACAACAAAAATTGAAACAACCCTACAACTCATTATAATGAGTTTTTAATCTGTTCTAAAACAGAACTTGTACATTTTTCTATTGACATTCCTTAAGAAATGTGTTTACATCAGTTTCAGTATATTTATCAGAGGAAAATTACGCATTGTTAGTTACTCGACCTTTTTTGTTATTTTTCCTATGTGAGTATAGGAAGAACAATGACTCAAATAGTATTTTCAAAAGACCACAATATAAACAAATTTTTAAAAGTAAAGTGTCAGGGAGACTTCCCTGGTGGCCCAGTGGTTAAGACTCCGTGCTTCCAATTCAGGGGGCGTGGGTTTGATCCCTGGTTGGGGAACTAAGATTACACATGCTGTGCGGTGTGGCCAAAAAATTAAAAAAAATTAAAAATAAAATGTCACGTCCTTAGATTGGAGCTATGCCAAAGCTTGAATGTAGGCATTCTTCCCAGGAACTTATTCCCTTTGTTTTTTAAAATATTACAGACTAGTATTTAAGTAGAAAACAAATGAGACCTGTAGTCACAAATTAGGGAATAAATGGAGGCTTTTATACAATAGTAGTGCTAACTCCAGTATATTACAATAACATATTATTACATTGAAAAATAACAAGATATTTTTTCTCCCACTTATTACCTTTCATTTCAATATTAAGAGAATTGAGATATCATATTGAATACTTAGAATCTATTTTCCCCCAAGTAACCCTCAGATTCCTCTAAGTCTTTACATCAATTCATTTATTCATCCAAATCTTTCCATCAATTAATTAACAAGCACACATTATGTTCTAGACACTGGGGATACCACATTGAATAAAATAGTTCAGGAGCTTAAGTTTAAACTCTTTAAGGGGCATATATATCATCTCTAACTCTGCCCTCAAATCTAATGTATAATCATGTTTCTCCTAGACTCTCATAATAGCCTCCTACCTGACTCATTCTCTTTCCATTCTGCTCATCCCAGAGTCCCCATCTTTGTTTCAGGTCATATGCCCATGGGAGCCTGAATCTGTTTTTTTCTGATACGTACCTCAGTGATACATCAGTGTTACTTGAATTCTTCCAATGCCTCAAAGCCTGAATTGACTCTTATAAATGCCTTTGTTTTTCATTCAATGAAAGGTGAAAAAAAAAAGTAGTGACTTTAACAGATTCAACTAATTGCAGAATGCTGGCAATTAAAAGGAGATTTAGCAGTAGTTTAATTCATTGCTGTCATTTTATAGATGAAGACTTTGAAACTCATGATATAGCTATTTAGTGGCAAAACTGGATCTAGAGCTCAGTGTGCTTGGTCTTTTCATTATTATTAGTAGTAAACCAAACCAAACCAAAACCATTTTGTTTCACTTCAGCTCTTTTGATTGCAAAGAATGGACACTTAGGCTATCCCAAGGAAGAGAGAATTATTTCAATCCTCTCTACAGCACTAAGGGAAATCAGGGACCCATGGAATCTAAAAATGGTACTGTAATATGATAGCCTCACGGGGGCGGGCACTGATTGAAAGCAGCTCTGAGTACCTAGCAACATTAGTTTGTGGATCTTTGACTGTACTTTTCTATTAGCACTGCTACTCATCTCCTCTCTCTGCATCTGCCCTTTTGTGTCATCTGACTTTTCCTCTGACAAAAACTTTCTTTCTCAGCACAGTTTCTGCTTACTCTAAATTTTTTACTCATACTTTGGCTTTCTTCTCTTCCTCTTATCCTTTCTTTGTCAGTCTTTCTAGCTTCAGCTAAGTACCTGAATCAGTCCTCCCTCCCTCCCTCCTTTCCTTCCTTCCTTCCTTCCTGTTGAACTTAATTTAAAAAAGAATTTGATTGGCCCCGCTTCACCCTGTTTAGGGAAAACTCTCCATTCCAAGTGGCCTCATAGGCTACTGGCCAGACTTCATATTGGCTTCCCTTAGGTTGAATGCCGTCTCCTGGGGCTGAGGTGGAGTAGGAGGGAGCTCATGACTATTTGGTGCTGCCTTTATATTAGAGTCTGTGGATGAGGAAGAATCTCTTCAGAGGGAGTTGTACATTCAGAGGATATTATGATCAACATGTCTAGTTCACTGTTATAAACTGCTTCAGGGAAAGTAAGCGAAAGAAGTTGTAGCACCACTGCATTCTGTTTCACCAGGGCTGGGGAGGGAAGAAACTCTGGTCAGAGAAACAGATAGTGGCCAAAGAAACGGAAGCATGTAGCTAGCTAGACTCAGCAGTTTACAGACATAAAAACAAGTAAGTAAATATATAAGCACAGTTGTTGGTTTTTTTTTGTTTGTTTGTTTCCGGTACGCGGGCCCCTCACTGCTGCAGTCTCTCCCGCTGCGGAGCACAGGCTCCGGATGCGCAGGCCCAGCGGCCACAGCTCACGGGCCCAGCCGCTCCGCGGCACGCGGGATCCTCCCGGACCAGCGCACGAACCCGCGCCCCCTGCATCGGCAGGCGGACTCCCAACCACTGCGCCACCAGGGAAGCCCCTATAAGCACAGTTTTTAATAAAAAAGAAAAGGAACTAGGCCCATGGAGGAGAGTTTCTCTACCTGTGTACCTCTCGCCCTGGTTCCTCATTTCTCATCTTCCTGACACTCTCTTAGGAACTCCATCCTTCTAGAACTGGTGCCTCATCCGAGGCAGCACTATCTTAGTGCTGAGGACATTTCTTATTTCCCGTTATTAAAAGTGAAAAAACTTAGCTTTGTGGATATTTTATTTGGAGAATCTTGTGTAACATTTGGACAACTGAGAACAATGTACGTCTTCTATTTTGTAATCAGGCTGGTCTTTAGCTATCTTAAAAAATATATAAACTCAGTGAAATTGTGGGTATATAAGATGCAAGTGGTAAATGTGTAACTTTGATAATACCATGATTTATGATATATAATTCCTTTTGTTGATTTGTCTTGGTTGTCTAAAATTAATGTTTGAACATTTGATGAGAATGAGGACAGCCTGCATTTGAGTCTGAGACAAATATAGGCATATTAAGTAAATAGAAGGGCAGGTTACTCAATTCTTGATAAATCTGTCAAACTGACATGATTCCACCTTACTACCTACATGACTTTGGTCATATCATTTAATTTCTCAGAGCTCAGTTTTCTCACCTGTAAAAATGAGGAAGATACCTACTTCATAGGATTGCCATAGAATTAGGTGAGGTATTTGGAAGTGGCTGGTGCAATGTCTGGTACATAGTGGCTCAGTGAAATTGCTTTGTGCCTTCGTTCCTTTTTCCCCCTCCTTTCTCATGGCCACGTCTCTGATCTCTAATAGCCTAATCATGAAAGAACAGAGCTCGCAGAGGACAGGGCATTTCCTCTGCCCTCTTGCTTTTTCTTCTGTTATTCCCTTATTACAAATATGCTTACATATACAGGTAACACAAAAATTTTTGTCTCCAACTTTCCTTCTTACATTTCTGGTCTTCTCTCTGGTTCCCAAGAGACCTCTCTACTTAAACATTTACTTTTGTTTTAAGTTTATCACCTCAAAACCTGCTTAAATCATTTCCTTATTTTTCAAATAAGAGGTACCTCTTCTAATTTCCCCATTGTCCCAGAGTATCATTTCCTTCTCTAATTCATGAATCCAAGTTCATAAACCCTCCGTGATAGGGTTTAATCCTGAATGACTCTTTTCACTCTGTTACTCTATATCTTAAAACCCCAAAAACTTATCTTCAGTTTGCAGTACATTAATTTGAAGTTTCTGATATTTGTAAACTAACTATAATTTATTTCAGGTTTTTGAGATTTGCTTACTAAAAGGTTCTTTTAAAAAGGAACTTTTTCTTGTTCTTTTATATGCACCTAAATCTAGTAAACAGCAGGTTGATTTACTGATTGTTGATTAGAGCTGTACAAATGTGCTCCAAAGTGTCCTTTATTTCTTTCTTCCTTTCCTTTCTTTTAGCTTCCTTTCTTTCTCTCATAGAATATCTTTCTAGAGGATAAAAGTTATTATCTCTTTTATATCTTTGGGTGTTAGTGATAGAAATTAAGATTTGATTTTGGTTCTTATTTGGAAAAATTTTTGTTACTAATTTCTTTTTTTTATTGAGGCATGATTGATATAAAACATTTGTTACTGATTTCTTAGACAGATGGACCTGTGAGCAGCCTCTTTTTATTCGCTCATTCATAGAATGTTATGACAATGTTTTAGATTAGAGAAACTGCCTGAAACTGCCAGTTTTTCAATAATTACAAACAGATTATGCCTGAGGGCATTCTGTTTCAGCATTAATGAACTAAAACCAACTTTTAAAAAGCTTAAGCAAAATTTAGCAGATCCATTGCTAGATGCCAGCCTTTTATAAAAGATCCTGTTTTTTAAAATTCAATACTATGTAACCATTTTAGTTGATAACAAATCATTCAACTTACACTCCAAATTAATTAAGAATTACTAATACGAATTTATTATTTAATAAAAATTAAATTTTTATTAAATTTAAAAGATTACACTTAATAAGAAATAGATTAGTAGGAATTACATTTGTATTAATGGGAAAACCAAAAGTTGGGATGAAAGACAACTGTGGTTAGTTATTTGGCTCAAATGGGGTTACTTTTCATAGTATGTCTTCACCTTTACCCTTGCAGGGTCTCAAAGGACATCCAGGGCTCCCAGGACTCCGAGGTGAACAAGTAAGTATTCTTCCTTTATAAGACTTGAATCTTCTCCAGTGAAAAAGACATATGGTAGGGAACTCCATTGAGAGATTATTTTCCCCCATGTAACTCTTTCAATTTTTCTTAATGCTTTTTACTCTGTTTAGTACAAGAAAAACTTCTAATTTATTATTAAATCTTGTGGGGTTTTTTCATATCTTAGACTTTCACTGTCTGCCTAACATGCTCCAGCAGTCTTAAACTTCCGTTGCTCATAAACCACTGTGAGAATCTCATAAATGCTGTGTATCCTGTCCGCAGATTATCCATGCATGCACACACACTCCTATGCACACACATATATGCACTGATTTTTTTGTACGTTTCAGGGGCTTTCCTGTTTTCCAAAGTCTATCCACAGCTGTTAGTTCCCTACCATTGCATGAAGGAATGCAAATAAATTTTAATAACAATCCAAATTAGAATGGCACATCTGCTGTTTGTTGTCCATTCTACACATACACATATATGTAAAAGTCAAAATAGTTTGGGAACTATTTAGTTTTTGATCATGTTATTCCTTCTCTCTCCCACCATAAAATAATGTATCATTATGTCATAGGAAGAAATAAAGTCATATCTCTTGTTTTCAATAGAATATATACTAGGCCAGCATGAATAAATCAGTGAAAAGGGTAGGAGATTAGATACTAACTAAGGTGACAAATCGTTATTGGAGATTTAGCAAAGAGCCTCAGGAAACCCTAAAGGGAGCTCCAGAAAGAAAAGTGATGGATTATCCCTGAGGGAAAGATAAATGAAGAAATAAAACCAGTTTTCTCTTTTATTCATGTAAGAGGGACAATACACTCTATTCAGTCCCTGAGGCACAATTTTTCAAGATTGCTAATTACTAGTCATGGCAAGCAATATATGTATCTGTAGCAAGTAAAATCTCAGTTTCCTGAAGATCATATGAGTGCTGAAAAGCATTTGAGCATTTATGGGAAAAAAAATCAGAAGGGCAGGAGGGATTAGTTTCCAGGGAGGAAAAGAAAATCCCTAGAATACTGCTTTGGCAGAAATTCTGTGTAGATTTCAATGAAGAAAACCTGACACATCACAAGTAAGTGAAAAATTGACCATTTGTCAGTACTGACCAGTTTACTCGCAACTGTTCTATAACCTAGTTCTGTTAGTATACGTGTCATTGTTCTGAGGGTGGTATGCTTTTGAGAAGAGTCTGAAATCAGTTTTAAAGGTTGGAAAATGTATTATTGGAATCAGTTCTTTCTATTTTATTTATTTCCAGAAGTAAAAAGACAAAATTGGTGATAACTGTGAGGAACAACTAAAATCATTTTGCATTTTCACTGTGGAAACACTGTGGACATTAAGAGGAATGTAACTAATTAGCTAGGAGACATTCCCTTCTGGAAAATTTGTAGATATCTATAAACTGACCAGCAAACACTTAGGAAAGTAATTATATCATCTGGGCAAGCTCTAGTAATAAGAGCTTTCATTACGGAGTCTTTATTAGTTGCCAAACTGTACTACTGTTAACTGGAAGGTCAAGTAGTATAATTATTTATTTAATATTTCCATATGTTAACTCATTTAATACAACACTAAGAATTATTGCAGTTACCCCTGCTTTTAAATATATTTTTACACATTGTTCTCTTTTCTCTATGCAATAATCCTGTGACCTAGATATTATTATTGTATTTTACTAATGAAAAAAACTAAGAGATAGGGAGGACCCATGCTGGCAGTGCTGGGACTCTCAGTGAAGTCTGACTGACTCAGAGCGTGTGCTTTAATTCTCAGAGTGAGAAGTGGGATTGGGGCAGGTTTACTATTCCTGATTTTTCCAGGGGTAGAGATATAACTTTGTGTCTGAATTCCTCCATTCGATCTACAGATTTAAGTGAGCCATTTTTTAAATGCAGAGTGAATTGAGGTATAGTGCTTTGTTTTGAGTTTCTTTTGAGCTGCTCTGGTTGTCCAAGTGATTTTAGGGTGTGGTTGGCTTAGAATATGTTTGTGCCACATAAGACTGCTGAAAGCTTACTCGTTGACTTTGTTTACTGTTATTCCAGTAGAGCAGGATTTAGTCATCCAGTGGTGTCCTCTTGTGTATTTCTCTGTGCAGCTGGAATGTGTTATATCTCTACATGTTATCTTAACACCCTCTATGAAAATCCGTTCAAAATCAGATTTCATTTATGTCTTATAACAGATTGCTTTTTAATTGAGGTCAGTTAACCGAAGTTGGCTAGGAAACTAATGAAAGGGATGGTGATTGGCATTAGCCAGAACCTACAGAATGAAAACAGCCTTTTAAATTTATTTCAGTCTTTTCTATTGGCATAACCAAGTATAAAGTTTTGTGGATGTCTGGATATAGGCCTGTGTGTTTTAGAATTGGATGGGGAATAAAGGAAGCAGTTGTAAATAGACTGAAGCAAGTCTCATAATTAGAGGGCTTTCCCTAGAGTACTACTTTAAGTTATTTGCCCTTCAAACCTATACTAGGGAGGCAGCCTTGAATGGTGGTCTCTGGAGTTAGACTTTCTGATTTAAATTCTGGCTTTCTACTTACTAGCTGAGTGACTTCCCACTGGTGACAAATACTTCATGTCTTATTTTTTGCATCTGTAAAATAGGGATAATGGTATCTACCTTATAGGGTTTGAGCAGATTAAATAAGATAATACATATAAAATTCTTGAATTTTGGCACATGATAGGTGCTCAATAAATGCTGTTATAGGAATAAAATATGTATTATATATAATATTAATAAGGTAATATCTTAGGTACATAAATATGGTTTCTGAAATTTATAGGATATAATCTCTCTATGTGTAGATGAAAATTTTTTGTTACTTCTCAGAAGACAACTGTTTATTCACATTCTGTTAAGTTGTTCATTGCCATATATATGTATAGGTGTCTGTATGTATATGTATATATGTATGTATGTGTGCACATGTATATATATGTGTGTTTGTGCATACACACACGTGACAACTTTTGTCAGATTGAGTTCACATCTAGGCTCTTCTACTTACTCACTGTGCCATCTTGGGCAGGTTTCATAACTTCTCTGTATCTTAGTTTCTTCAAATGTAAAATGGAGAAAATAGTATCTATCTCATAGATGTAAAGTAGACGTAAAGTGGTGGCGTAGGATTGGCACATAAAAAAGTGCTAAGTAGGGCTTCCCTGGTGGCGCAGTGGTTGGGAGTCCGCCTGCCGATGCAGGGGACACGGGTTCATGACCCAATCCAGGAGGATCCCACATGCCGTGGAGCAGCTGGGCCCGTGAGCCATGGCCGCTGAGCCTGCGAGTCCGGAGCCAGTGCTCCGCGACGGGAGAGGCCACAATGGTGAGAGGCCCGCGTGCCGCCAAAAAAAAAAGAAAAAGTGCTAAGTAAATGATAATTGTTGGAGCAAGGGAAGGAAGTGGGAGACAACAGGGAGAAATGAGAGAAAACAAAACTGAGAGATGGATTCTGAGAAAAGTGGAGAGAAGGACAAATTAGGAGCCTACAAGTCTAATGGAATGGGAGGGTAAAAACTTTCCACTGTGATGCTCCATTTGCCTTTTTCTTGGTCTGTTTTTTCTCTAGATTTTCCAAATTTTAGGAATTTCAAAGTATTTCTATTGTTAAACTGGAGGTAACACTCTTCTGTATACTTCAGATCAGAGGGGCAAAAGAGCTAGTGTCTTTTATTATCTCTTTTCCAAACAACAAACCGGAAATGAATTTTACATAATAAAGAATCTATGAAATTTATCACTGCTGTCACCATTTGTGGTTAAGTAAAGACAGCTCAACACATATTCTTCTGGTATTTCCTTGGTTCACAAAATTTAACAGACCTAAACTTTGAATAAACTGAATGAATGAATGAATGAATGAATCATATATCAATGGAAGAAGGTAACAGCAAGTGGAGGTATTTCTTCTCACTTTTCCACACAGTTCTTCAGCAAGTTTCCTTTCTTATGCCTTTGAGACTCCATATATCAGCCTTCCTTGAGCAATCCTTGTTTTAAATCAGGCATACAAAGTTGTCAGTGCAAAATGAATTTCCCATCCAAAGTTACTATGTGAATATTTAGATAGACCTATGTCATGATACAGATATTTACCACTTAATATCCATTTACTTATCTTCTGGAGCCCATGCTCCAATAGTTAAGGAGAGTTGCAGGATGACTGAGACAAGAAGGAGTTAAATCCATAAAGATACTGGTTATTATGAAACGTACCAACTCTTTCTCTAATATGTTTTTTAAAGGTTATGTATCACTGGATTTTTCCACCCTAGATTTATCATTACTAATAATCAATGTCTCATTTAGGTCCCTAATGTAATGTGTTTATTTTTATTTAGCAATTTTATCTCATTTTCATTTTAAATAGATGACTTCAATCAGATAAGCAATGTGCAGGACCCTTAGTATTTTTATATGGAAAAAATATTCTTTCCAAACTTGGGTATTATGAATGCACCAATTTTGTTTCCTTGGGTTTCTTTTGACTTTGTTGTACTGTTTTATTATTTTTCATTTTAGGGGATTCCAGGATTCACTGGTAATATTGGTTCACGTGGTTACCCTGGCAGGCAGGTGAGGTAACTATATTTAAACTTCTGTTTTTATGTTCCTCTTGGTTAATACATTGTACGTTCTGATTTCAAGAGTTAATGTTCAAATGATAATTGGTTTACTTTTATTAAATAATGAATTACTCATAACAAAATAATTCCAAAAATTCTAATATCAAAATTGTAAAAATCCTTCAAAAATTTTACTGCAGGCAATTTTGCTTAAAATGGGAGTAAGATTTTTAAACAGGTTTGATGTGAGTAATATACAATGGAACCTTCTAAGTTAAAATGCCCAGTGTGCTAATAAAATGTTAAAACAGCCCTGCTACTGATTTTACAGTACTGCCACTGACTAAAACGAAGTAATGGTATGAGTTAAGACTCTATATGATAAGCAACATTTTTTAATAATACAACTATAAACACTTGGGACACAGTTGGCAATGCTACACATACCACTATCTGAATACTTTTATCTGAACTGGATTCAAGTCTTTGTATACTGTTGTGAAAATTCATTCTAATCATTTCATATTTATTTCCCTCTAATTTCTAACTTTCTCTAGCTACTTCATGTGGATTAATAAGAGAACAAATTTTCTTTCTTAGGCTTTCATGAATTGATTACTTACTCTTGAAATTAATTATTCATTTAGCATACTAGAAAACTACATTTATATAAAATATCTTTTTATATTTTTTATATACTTTTTATATATCTAAAATGTATTTTAGATAAATTAATTAGAAGTGTTTTAAAAGAACACAGTTTTCCAATAAGAAATAACGTAAAAAATAATTTTTGTTACTGACAATGTGTTAATCTACTTTATTTAGATATCTAAAATATATTCGTTATAGATTATATACAGTGCGTCTTTTGGTTCTGAAATTCTAAAATTCCTTGAATATATATAGTCTTCATTAAGTATACAGAGTTCTGAAGTTTATACTTGTGAAATGATACATTTTATATGCCCTTTTTATTAATCTATTTATCTACAGCTCTTTAAAAAGTACTGTAGTATGATGATGATGCCTTTTATTCACACTAGGGTTTAGCTGGACCAGAAGGTAATCCAGGACCTGAAGGTGGACGAGTAAGTAAACATTTTCATCATTTTGTTAAGTATGCTTGCATATGAGTAGAATGAAGTGTACAAAATACTTATTTTCACACTTCCATAGAAACTTTGAATGTAATGCAGGTTTAGCCTGGAAAGAAACACACTTATTAAATAGATATTTTCACTGTTAAGGCCATAGAGAGCAGTCTTATGGTGGTAGGTTTTACATCATTCTTTGATAGCTCCTACATCTACATCATTTATTTTGCTAGCTCCTAGCAAAACGTCTGGTATGTTGAAAATATGCTCTTTAAGCATTTGTAGTATTATTTATGTGTGGACGTGTATAGACCTAAGAAATAATGATGAAAGAAACATGAAGAGGCAAAAAATTCGCACTCAAGGCTGAGATAATAATACAAAAACTATCTGGAGTAAAGAAATATCTGCAGAGAAAGAAATAGGCTTATCACATTCAAGCATATACCATTGCACTTCCAACCGTTAAAGAAGTTGTTAGCCACTTTTAATCATTAAGGGAGTAAAACAAAAAAAATTACTGTGATGTGTTATGTTGTGTGCCACAAATTAAAATCAAAGCTGGTTCTAGGAAAAATTAGTAAACTAACATTTTTTTTTAAATTCTCTATTTTTAAAGCCAGTTATTTTCTGGAATCTACATCTGCCTTATATTATCTTAAATACCTTTTTGAAATAAGGAAAACAAAAAGTATTTAGACAGTATGTACTATAATGATGCCTTAATTTTTAAAAAAAATTCTTAAACATGTTCAAATACTTCATATTTCTTTTGCTATCAATCCTATGAAGTAGCAGAACACGTGTATTGTCTCCATCTTACAGATGAGAAAACAGTAAGCTATGGAACCGACATGATTTCACAAAGTCATAGCAGAACTCAAACCAGCGTTTTCTCACCTTCAGCTCTGTACTGTTTTAGTATCCCATGCTGTCTCCACCCTTGCATTAAGTGAAAACATAATGGGGAAAGGTCATGTATTCTTTATTAGAAACTGCACCGAAAGCACATATGGACTTGGGTTTGGAAAGCAAGAAGAGATTAGTGGACAAAGAACATGGGCTTTGGAGCTCAACAAGGACCGCCTTTTTTTCTTTTTTTTCTTAACCCCTTGTTTACTAGCTTTGTGACCTTAGATGTCGTTCAACCCTTCTGTGCCTCATTTTTCTTACCTTATTAAAAGGTGATAATGAAACCTACCTTTAGGTGGTTATGACAACTACCTGAGCTTAATTAATATTCTTAAGGCACAGCGCCTAGCACATGGCGTGCACTTTCTATGCAGATTTTATCATTATTATTAGAATTTGGGAGTTTCTTCTGCATGTGAGCTAAACTCCTAGACCTGTTACTTGGCACTGTGCAGTTTTCTCTTACTACATTTTCTCATCTTGCTTCAGTGATTCCTATAACTTTTCTAATTCTTCTTTATATCATTTTTGTACTATATTATACATCCTTTTGTTGCTTTTTTCCCCCATTTGTACTGACAGTTATAGTGTAGGTTGTAACCCTTTTTAAGTTTCTTTAGGTTTTGATGGCCGACTTCATAAAAGCATTAAAAAAACCAAATCTAATCCTTTTCTGACTAATTTAATTGATTTAATCCTTTAATTTTCCTTTGGGAGTGAGGGAAGAGTCAGAAGAGTCACTTCTCTAGGTTTCATATTCACAAAGAGTCTCAAATGTAGACTTTAGACATTAACTCCAAATATGGTTAAAAAGACAAAAATCATAAAATCACACGGACAGGATTATGTTTTTCATTTAATTTGGGTCCTGTTACTGGTCTATACCACATGCTATACAATATGAATTAATATTTTTATAAATCATGATAAATTACCTTTTGACTGGCTCCACTGTTTGACTGCATTTTTTGGTGTTAAGATAATTATTTTAAAAATGAAAATGTTTAAAATAAATCATTTTGTAACCCTCCTTTGGTGTTTCTTTGTGTAATAACGTGCTAGGTGGCTCAAAAAGTAGAAGTATGTAGGCCTCCCCCGACCTTTTAGTGGCCCTGCTGGTGACACAAAATTGCCTCTACCCGGATATACAACCTTCAGTCCAAAAAAGCAAACACATATGTGCTTTTTGTTTAATTTTTTTTTTTTAATTTTTTGGCTGTATGGCATGTGGGATCTTACTTCCCTGACCAGGGATCAAACCCGAGTCCACTGCATTGGAAGTGTGGAATCTTAACTGCTGGACCGCCAGGGAAGTCCCTTATTATTTTTTATGTTCCTTGTTTCATTACATACTAAACTGCAATTTAGTGGTAGTGTTTTGAGAATGACCACAACCCCATATGATTTCTTTGGTGGATGCAGCTGACATTTTATTTCTGTTAGAATCAGCATAATCATTATCAAAAAACCTTTATGAAACACCTACATAATTACTCATAGCATTGTTCCCTTTAAAATCTTTACTTGTGGGCTTCCCTGGTGGCGCGGTGGTTGAGAGTCCGCCTGCCAATGCAGGGGGACACGGGTTCGTGCCCCAGTCCGGGAAGATCCCACATGCTGTGGAGCAGCTGGGCCCGTGAGCCATGGCCGCTGAGCCTGCGCGTCTGGAGCCTATATCTTTACTTGTAAAATGTTGTGCTAGTACTCTGTGCATACTTTGTTGAGTAGAGGTTTAGCTCCTGAGTTTTCAGTTGAGTATTTAGTTTACTGAGAAGTGTACATCAGTTAGGGTGTTTGTTCTTTTTATTTATAAGCAAAACTCCAGTTGTGTATATTAAAACAAAAGTTAACTGTTTTTAAACTTGAGGCCACCTGTAGTTGATATTTCTGAAAGTACATGTAGCTTGTCATCATAATCGTAAATGTTTTGGTATCAGAAATACTTTTGGATGCTTCATTTTAAAAGAAACCCTCCCCATCCTTCAGATGCTTGGCTTTCAAGCAAACAAATTATAGATGTTTTATCATTAAAGTTAATTAGAAGGAAACTATTTTTCTCTTTTATTTTATTTTTTGCTTATTCATTCATACACTCTGTAGAACATAGGAATTTTAAAGGTGTTTTTCCTTGTCAAAGAAAAGTGCTTGTCTTACTATGGCAACACCCAACTAGCTTTCACCCTCAGGAACTAAATGCTTCCCATGGTTCTTATTCCAGGAAACTTGGAAATGATTCCTGAGACACTTACTTTTAAAAAAAATATTGTGGTAATACATATTTAATATAAAATTCACCATTTTAATTATTTTTAAAGGTAAGTTCACTGGCGTCATAGTTCAGGCTGCTATAATAAAAATTACCATAGACTGGGTGACTTAAACAACAAACATTTATATGTCACAGTTCTTCAGTCTGGGAAGGCAGATCCAGTGTTTCATGGGGGCCCACCTCATGGCTTGTAGACCGCTGCCTTCTTGCTGTATCCTTATGTGGCAGAGAGAGCAATCATATTTCTTTCATATCTCTTTTTAGAAGGGCAGTAATCCCATTCATGAGGGCTCTACTCTCATGATCTAATTCCCTCCCAAAGGTCCCACCTCCAAATACCATCGTCTTGGGGATTAGGCTTCAATGTATGAATTTTGAGGGGGCATAAACATTCAGTCCATAGCGGGAGGCAATAAGTACATTCACATTGCAGTGCGGCCATCACCACCGTCCATCTCCAGAGCTTTTTCATCTTTCCAAACTGAAACTTTATATCTATGGAACAGTAACTCCCCATTCTCCCTTCCCCCCAGCTCCTGGCAACCATTCAACTTTCTGTCTCTATGAGTTTGACTACTCTATGTACTTCATTTAAGTGGAATCATATAATATCTATCCTTTTATGACTGGCTTATTTCACTTAGCATATTGTCTTTGAGATTCATCCACCTTGTGGAATGCGTCAAGATATCCTTACTTTTTCAGGCTGAATAATATTCCATTGTATGTATATGCCACATTTGTTTGTCTTTTCATCTGTTGAACATTTGGGTTGCTTCCACCTTTTGGCTATTGTGAATAATGCTGTTCTAGGTGTACAAATGACATTTACTTTTTTAAAACCTGAGTTCTTTCTTAATGTATACTATTATGGAAAAATTTACTCTGAAAAGGCACCCATTCTCTAAGTCAAAATAAGTAGACTTTATTTCGAATTTAGTCAAAATGGCCTCCTGTATCTCTTCTTCAAGTTCTTTTATACCTTGGGTTTCCTCTGTGTTCATAAAACCATTTTTCTTCTCCCATCTCCATCCAGTTCAGCCTCTCAGTGGTTCAGGGAAATTTCTCTTTGTTTCCTCCTAAGAGCTCTATTCTACCCTTAAGTCTTCTGACCCATCTGCCCTTCAAATCTTACATCACTCTATGAGCTCTTTCTTTGAGTCCCACATCTCCACTTCCTTGCCAAGATAATTAAATTTAAATGCCTCATCACCGCAATCTCAAAATGACTAACAGAACTCATCCTCTTTCTACTAAACTATTAGCTTTCCTATTTGTTTTCCATATTTCTATCAGTGGTTACCATTTGCTTATCAGTCCAGTATAAACCTTAGAATCATCTTTGCCTCAATCCTAGAGATAGATACAAAGACCATTTGAACCACTGTAATCCAAATGAATTCTATAAACTGCAAATTTGATTATATCAAAACTCTGTCTAAATTTTTTTGAATGCTCAGTATAAATCCCAAACTTGCCATCATCACATAAAAGACTTTTCATGATGTAGCCACTGTTGCCTTTCCAACCCTCACTCTTGCCTACCAATCACACAGAACTATTTGCAATTCTATGAAAATGCCATGTCATTTTATTTTGATTGATTGATTGATTGATGACACATTGTTAGCCCTGCATAAAATGCCTTTCCTTTCCTTCAAGACTCAGCTTAAATGTTGCCTCCTCTGTAAAACTTTCCTAAATCGTCCCTCTAGGCAAAGTTGGTCATCCTGCCTTCACAGCTTCTATATCTTGTATTTATCACATCACCTAATCATGTCACAATTATCTTATGATATTACAATTGTATGACTCTTTTTCCTAATAAACTATGAACTTCTTGAGGGCACTGATTTTCATATTCATTTTTATAATTCCAATTCTTGGCACACAGTGGGCACTAAAATGATGTTTTGTGAATGAGTGACCCAGACTCATATTCCTTCAAATTTGGACCATTGAAACTGCATTCTAACACATTTTCCTACATTCAGTGTTTCCTGTCTTGGGTGTATTCTCTATCCTGTCCACAGATTAATATTTTAGAAAAACAGCTTAATTTAACATCAGGGCACTACCACACTCCCCCAAAGTCCAGTAGCTTCTTATCTAAACTATAAAGTCTAAAATTCTTAGTCTGAAATTTAAGGCTCTCCTTAATCCATTCTCTAAACTACTATACACTTTATTAAATTGATGAAACAGGTTATTATTTGCCACAGGTGAGATCTAACTAAAGTATGGTAGTATAAAGTAGCTTCAATTGTTATTTTACTCCTTGTTTCTCAGACCTATTGGAATCTCCCTGAGGGCACAATGGGTCTGCTTCTCTCCAAAGCATCTTACATGTAAGAAACTGTCAGTTAACCATTTACAAACGCTCCCTGAGTCCTCTCTATCTTGTCTCTGCTTACTGTAGTGCTGGTTGGAGCGTTCTTTCTCCATCCTCTGCTTATCAAGACTCTATCTACTCCACAGGCCTATCTCAAGTGCCAGTCTCCTTTGAAACCTCCTCTGACTGCTTTTACCTCCTGCCACATTGGAATGAATCTCTTCCTCCTCCATACTTCTTTTTCTTGGATACCTCCATTCTGCCTTACAATTTAGTTAATTGTATATCTGTGTCTTCTGCCCTTTGTAATATTCAATGTAGAAAAGAATTTGGGCTTGTTGATTTTTATTAGCCACTATGCCTTAAGTTACATTTCCTACTTTTTTTTTTTAATGAAAAGATTGAACTGTAATTTCTAGAAGAAAAGACACAAGATTATCCAAACTGTTATGCCTTATAATTTCATATTACTAGGAATAAATTTTAAGTATCTCTATTTAGAATTATTTACAGGGTGAATATTTAAGTGAGATAATACAAAGATTATTTGCTTACTTTAAGGGTTTCATTGGCTCTCCTGGAGAAGTAGGACAACTGGGACCTGAAGGAGAAAGAGTAAGTCTATTTCCTTCAAATATTATTTCTAACGTGATATACTTAGGATAAAGTATAACAGGGCTCATAAACCCAGATGTCGGGCAGTGAAACAAGCCAGCTTTAAGAAAAGTCACCTACCAGAATTATAGTTAAACTCTCTTAAATTTTACTGAATTGTGTTTTAGGTAAGTGAGGTGATATAAATATTTATGGTTAGCAACTTTAAATTTAACTTTTAAAAAACACAAATTGATATTATCTAATTATGAACATTTTATTTTGTAATTGATCTTTAATTTGAGTAGAAACTCTTGGCAGGGCTTGTATTTTACAATGCAATGTGTAATAAATCAACTTCAAAAGATATATTTTTTTGTTTAATAGTGGAAGATAGCTGTTCATAAATGTAGGTACTTGTGAATAAAGTAGAATCTTTGCCAAATATTTTGTTATACTTATAAAAATTAACGAAGATACATACAGAGTTCTGGCATTCCAACTTCGTCATATCTAATTTTCAGTGCCATATGCAGTTCAGTGATTTCTAGCTGCATTTCTTCATCTACACTGTCAATATTAATTTTTTAAAAAGTAGAATCAAACAATATTAGCATCTTCTCAGGTTTGAAAACAATCATATTCCGAATTTAGCATTTAACTCTATTATTATACAAGTGCTGTTTGGGCAAATTTTTTTTCATATCTGGAAACTGATTTTTGCAAATGAAAATAAATCAGATCATTCTTTGCTAGATGAATATTTCAAATGTATAGTTTTTTGAGTGAGTGAATTAAATCACATTTTCTTGTAGTTACTTGTGAATGCCTCCACAGAGAAGAAACATTCAGAGTTTACATGTGCTGTAATGACAATCAAAATGTTTAGTTGTCTTTGGTGAGACGAGGTGAAGATATTCCTGTGGTGAGCACACAGGTCATTTCTTTCACTTGCAAACAATATCTTCAGTGTGATCCTACAACTAAGCCACTTAACTGCTATGTAATACAGCAGACTTACAGATGATGTTTCCAATCTATCATGCAAAGAATTGAACTGCTTCTTATAGACCCAAAGGAGTATATATAGTTTACATTGTTAATGACTGTGCTGCTTATGATACAATCCTTCCCTGACCTGTTGGAATGAAGTTATTTCTAGTAATTGATGTAATAAATAAACGAAAGTTATATGTCCTTGCAAAATGTCATCATCTTGAATTCAAGGATCCCTGTGGCACTGACTATCAATAGGCACAATGCCTATAATCATACTCAGTAATTTTGACTAGTTTATATGAATATATCAAGATTGTCTCAAATCATCAATATAAGACCCTTTTGTGATATTCTGCCTATTATAGGTACCATGTCCTACTATTATTAGGCTACTTCAAAATTCTCACTAAAACCATGAATGGTATAGCTAACTGGGTGGTCTTATTATGTTACGAAATATTTAAGTAGAGAAAAGCCAAAGAAAATAATGTTCTAATCACTCCTGAAAACAAATGGGAAGAAAAAGTTCTTTCTGGAAGTCAATAATATACACATGCATGTATATATGAAAAAGTTCTTATATGATTCTATCTGCACTATCCTTAGGTTTTCTGCTGAGATTTACTGAAGCTACTAAGGTTTTAGAAAACAAATATTTTTCTTAAATGCTTGGCTATATTATGTAAAGATGCATGAAATCCTCATGAAATGAGTCATATTGCTCATCTTCGAACTCTTTTTTCAATAGAGAATATTAGATGAATATTTATTAAACACTGTTGAATTAAAGTAAATGGATTACTTTAACCATTGATATCTGCTAACTTGTCTGTATATACAAAAACCCCAAGCTACATGGTTGTGACATATTTCTTAGTCCCTAAGGCTTATAAAAGTGATTATAAGTCTCAAGGGATTTTATCAGTTAGTACACTTTGGACTGCAAGTGACAGAAGATCCCATTTCAAACTGGCTTCAAAATGAGGAAATTTAAAATAAATGATGATAATGATAACAGCAAATGATTTATTGAATGGTTACATCTATTTGCAAGGCTCTATGCAAATACTACATACGAATTAGCTCCTTTAATCTCACAACACCCAGTGAGATAGGTAGTATTATTTTTCTCACTATAGATGAAGAAAATGAGGCATACAGAGAGACACACTTACCTAAGACTGTATATAGGTAATAAGAGCACAGCCAGGATTTGAACATAGATATTCTGGCTCCAAAGACTGAGTACTTAAGTACTATGCCCTACAGCTGCTTCTTATGACCAGAAACCCATAGGTTAGGTGGGATCTAGGCACAATATGGTCCTGAGCACAGTGATATCATTATCCTTCTCTCTGCTTTGCCTTGACTAATGCTGGCTTTATCCTAAGGCTGGTTTCTCATATGATTGCAAGATTCCCAGTGCAAGGGCTAAATATACCTTTGTTTATGTCCAGCCAGAGACAGGGAGACAGAGAGGAGGTAATTGTCTGTTCGGTACAGAAAATAAGACTTCCTGTTTGTCTGGTTGTACCAACTTTGGTTGCATGCCACCTCTGGACAAATAACTATCACCAGAGGAATGGCAGGATCCCATCTGGAAATACAGATGGGATGGATTTCTGAATAAAATCAGAATTTTTGTTATGAAGAAGGAAAGGGGCCACTTGAGTTAAAATAATACATTGAAGCTTTTCTGAATATCACACCAGTTTAAAGGATAACTTATTTTTCCCTTTGGCATACTTCATAAATTGATGGTTGAGAAAAAATAACTCATTAATTAATTCAACAAATATTTACTTTTTTGAAGTATAGTTGATTTACAATATTATATTAATTTTAGGTACACAGCATCTTGATTCAGTATTTTAATAGATTATACTCCATTAAAGGTTATTAAAAGATAATGGCTATAATTCCCTGTGCTGTTGAATATATATCCCTGTTGCTTATCTATTTTAAACATAGTAAATTGTATCTCTTAATCCCATACCCCTATCTTACCCCTCAATCCTTCCCTCTCCCCACTGATAACCACTAGTTTGTTTTCTGTATCTGTGAGTCTGTTTCTGTTTTGCCATATATATTTGTGTGTTTCATTTTTTAGATTCCACATATAAGTGGAATTATCACACAGTATTTGTCTTTCTCTGACTTACTTCACTAAGCATAATATTCTCTAGATCCATCCACATTGCTGCAAATGTCAGAATTTCATTTTTTATGGGCATGTAATACTCCATTGTGTGTATGTGTATATGTGTGTGTGTGTGTATACACAAGCACATATATCCATGTGTGTGTGTATATATATATAAACATGTATGGATATATTTATCCATTCATCTGTTGATGGACCCTAGGGTTGCTTTCCATATCTTGGCTATTGTAAATAGTGCTGCTATGAACATCAGGGTGCCTGAGTCTTTTCAAATTAGTGTTTTCATTTTTCCCAGATATTTACGCAGGTGTGAAGTTGCTGAATCATATGGTAGTTCTATTTTGAGGAACACCAATACTGTTTTCCATAGTGGCTGCACCAATTTACATTCCCACCAACAGTGTAGGAGGGTTCCATTTTCTCCACATCCTCGCCAACATTTGTTATTTGTGTTCTTTTTGATGACAGCCATTCTGACAGGTGTGAGGTGATATCTCATGTGGTTTTGACTTGCATTTCTCTAATAATTAGCAGTATAAAGCGTCTTTTCATGTGCCTGGTAGCCCACTGTATGTCTTCTTTGGATGCTGGGAAAACTGGACAGCTACATGTGAAAGAACATTAGAACATTTCCTCACACCATATACAAAAATAAACTCAAAATGGATTAAAGACCTAAAAGTAAGATCTGAAACTATAAAACTCTTAGAAGAGAACATAAGCAGAACACTCTTTGCCATAAATCACAGATCCAAAAATAAAATGTTTTTTTAGATCTGTCTCCTAAGGCAAAAGAAATAAAAGCCAAAATAAATGAATGGGACCTAATTAAACTTAAAAAATTTTGCACAGCAAAGGAAACCATCAACAAAACAAAAAAACAACCTACTGAATGGGAGAAAATATTTGCAAATAATATGACTGACAGGGAGTTAATATCCAAAGTATATAAATAGCTTATACAACTCAATATCAAAAAACCAAGCAACCCAATCGAAGAAGGGAACAAATATTTACTTTTGACTTTTTCACATTCTAGGGTGCTCCTGGGATCCGTGGAAAGAGGGGTCTTAAGGGAAGACAGGTAATTTGATTCTTGTTTTATGAGGTACGGTTTAGAGGAGTATAATCTAATTATATGCATATTTCTCACCTGTTAGACTACAAATGTAGTTGTTGTTCTTGTTATCCACAATCCATCTCATTCAACAGAGTTTAAAATTTGCCACTTTAACAGCCTATCCAGTAATACCTGAGAACGTGAAGGAGTATTTAGATTAAAAAATAACTCGAAATGTAACAGTTCTAAACCACTTAACATACCAGTGGAAGAGACCTTTATCCCCATGACAAGGTGCTAAAATTAAAATGTCACAGGAAATACATGAACAATTTAAAACACTAATGATAGCACTATTCACCCTCATGTTTTAGAGGTTTTTAAAATGCCTGCTTCAGATGTTAGCTCAGAAACTAGTTTCTTATATTTTCATGTTAAAAAAAAATCAAGTAAAGTGAATTCTTCCAGATAATATAATAATTTCAGAGATGGGAGGAAATTTTGACATTATCTAATACCCCCATTATTTAACAAATGAGAAAACTGTAGTTCAGAAAAAGCATCCTCGGGTTATCCTGGCTGTGTTAGTATAGCTAATTAGCCACCTGCTTTCACTTGTGCTGTTTTTTTATTACAATTCAAAGATATTTATTAGGGTAAGACATTCTGTGCTATACTCTGCTCTCTACTCTGTGAGGAAGAAAATTGTTTTTAATAACAGCTTTTCTAAAACTTTGGTGTGTATAATTAAAATCCTGATTATAATACTAAAGGATTACAAATCTCACCAGAATATTCATATCCTTTTAAAGCATTTTATTCTTTGAGCTTTGCAATATTTCTTGAAGATAGACTAGGACAATGGCACTATTATATGGGTGAGGAGAACGAGGCTCAGTGACATAAAAATACTTGCTCAGAATCCCATAGTTAAAAGTGATAAAGAATTGAGCCCAGCTCCTTTGAATGTAAATCCAAGATCCTTCTCCTTACTACGTAGATATTTCTGCTGTCTGTCTTCTACCTCACACTACTTAGAAGAACATGATTTATGTTTTCATGACATATGGCCAAAATGTGATAAACTTTTTTTTTTTTATTGGAGTATAATTGCTTTACAATGTTGTGTTAGTTTCTGCCTTACAATGAAGTGAATCAGCTATATGTATACCTGTATCCTCTCCATCTTGGACCTCCCTCCCACCCCCCACCCCCAATCCCACCCATCCAGGTCATCACAGAGCACTGAGCAGAGCTTCTTGTGCTTTATAGCATGTTCCCACTAGCTGTTTGACCCATGGTAGTGTATATATGTCAATCCTAATTTCCTAATTTGTCCCATCCTCTCCATTCCCCCCCCTGTGTCCACATGTTCATTCTCTATGTCTACATCTCTATTACTTCCCTGCAAATAGGTTCATCTGTACCATTTTTCTAGATTCCACATATATGTGTTAATATACTATATTTGTTTTTCTCTTTCTGGCTTACTTCACTCTGTATGACAGATTCTAGGTCCATCCACATCTCTACAGATGACCTAATTTCGTTCCTTTTTATGGCTGAGTAATATTCCATTGTATGCACATACCACATCTTCTTTATCCATTCATCTGTCGTTGGACATTTAGGTTGTTTCCATGTCCTGGCTATTGTAAATAGTGCTGCAACGAACGTTGGGGTGCATGTGTCCTTTTGAATTATGGTTTTTTCAGTGTATAGGCCCAGTAATGGGATTACTGGGTCATATGGTAGTTCTAGTTTTAGTTCTTTAAGGAACCTCTGTACTGTTCTTCATAGAGGCTGTATCAATTTACATTCCCACCAACAGTGCAAGAGGGTTCCCTTTTCTCCACACCCTCTCCAGCATTTATTGTTTGTAGATTTTTTGATGATGGCCATTTTGACTGGTGTGAGGTGATACCTCATTGTAGTTTTTTTTTTTTTTTTTATGGTACGCGGGCCTCTCACTGCCGTGACCTCTCCCGTTGTGGAGCACAGGCTCCAGACGCGCAGGCCCAGTGGTCATGGCCCACAGGCCCAGCCGCTCCATGGCATGTGGGATCCTCCTGGACTGGGGCACACACCCATATCCCCTGCACCGGCAGGTGGACTCTCAACCACTGCGCCACCAGGGAAGCCCCCTCACTGTAGTTTTGATTTGCATTTCTCTAATAATGAGTGATGTTGAGCATCTTTTCATGTGCCTCGTGGCCATCTGTATGTCTTCTTTGGTGAAATACCTATTTAGGTTTTCTGCCCATTTTTTGATTGAGTTGTTTGTTCTTTTGATATTGACCTCCATGAGCTGTTTGTATATTTTGGAGATTAATCCTTTGTCTGTTGCTTTGGTTGCAAATATTTTCTCCCATTCTGTGGGTTGTCTTTTCATCTTGTTTATGGTTTCCTTTGCTGTGCAAAAGCTTTTAAGTTTCATTAGGTCATTTGTTTATTTTTGTTTTTATTTTTATTTTCATTACTGTAGGAGGTGGGTCAAAAAAGATCTTGCTGTGGTTCATGTCAAAGTGTGTTTTTCCTACATTTTCCTCTAAGAGTTTTATAGTGTCCGGTCTTACATTTAGTTCTTTAATCCATTTGGAGTTTGTTTTTGTGTATGGTCTTAAGTAGTGTTCTAATTTCATTCTTTTACATGTAGTTGCCCAGTTTTCTCAGCACAACTTATAGAAGAGGCTGTCTTTTGTCAACTGTATGTTCTTACCTCCTTTGTCATAAATTAGGTGACCATATGTGCATGGGTTTATCTCTGGGCTTTCTATCCTGTTCCATTGATCTATATTTCTGTTTTTGTGCCAGTACCATACTGTCTTGATTACTGTAGCTTTGTAGTATAGTCTGAAGTCTGGGAGCCTGATTCCTCTGGCTCCATTTTTCTTTCTCAAGATTGCTTTGGCTATCGGGGTCTTTTGTGTTTCCATACAAATTGTAAAATTTTTTGTTCTAGTTCTGTGAGGAATGCCATTGGTAATTTGATAAGGATTGCATTGAATCTGTACATTGCTTTGGGTAATACAATCATTTTCACAATATTGATTCTTTCAATCCAAGAACATGGTATATTTTTTCATCTGTTTATGTTATCTTTGATTTCTTTCATCATTGTTGTGTAATTTTCTGAGTACAGGTCTTTCGCCTCCTTAGTTAGGTTTATTCTGAGGTATTTTAATCTTTTTGTTGTGATGGTAAATGGGATTGTTTCCTTAATTTCTCTTTCTGATCTTTCATTGTTAGTATGCATAGGAATGCAAGAGATTTCTGTGCTTTAATTTTGTATCCTGCAACCTTAACCAAATTCATTGATTAGTTCTAGTAATTTTCTGGTGGCATCTTTAGGATTTTCTAGGTATAGTATCATGTCATCTGCAAACAGTGACAGTTTTACTTCTTCTTTTCCAATCTGTATTTCTTTTTCTTCTCTGATTGCCGTGGCTAAGACTTCCAAAACTGTGTTGAATAGGAGTGGTTTCACTTTAAAATTTTAATGTATTAAGATAAACTTACAAAACTGTCAAGAAATGAAAAGTAAGCCAAACATTTTGTTTTCTTGCAATTACATTCAACATTCAAGTTAATCTTGTAATAATTATAACAACAGAAACTGTACCATCATCATTACCATCATCACCAATTTTTAGTCTCAAGCACTTTGTTAAATATTTTGTATGCCATCTCATTTGATTACACTCTATTATACTTCTGAATGTTAGTATATTCTTTACATTTTATCTCTCTTACACATATCCCAATAGAAGTACCTCTCTTATGTGTCAAATATCTAATCTAAATATGCAGATTGGGCTGTCTCAAAATTGATAGTAGGTGAAGTTCATCTTCTTTATTCTTGTTCTCCATTCTATGTCTTAATTTTTTTTCATCCATCTCCCACTAAAGTATGCTGTCAGTAAAAGAACTAATTAATTTATTTATGCTATTATATTATTTCCAGTGCTTAAAGTGTTACCTTACCCATTAGTAATTATATTTTAAGTATAGTTTAAGACAGAATAAGTAATCTTTAATGGTGGAATTTTAGGCGTTGCTGAGGAAACATTTTCACAGAGTCTCTGTGATATATCACTTAAGTAGCTACCATCTTTATTTATTAATATAGCTGGTCTTATATAGATATTAACTTTATCTTTCCTTGGGGGGGGCTGCATTGGGTCTTCATTGCTGCATGTGGACTTTCTCTAGTTGCATCGAGCGGGGGCTACTCTTGGTTGCAGTGCGCGTGCTCTCTCATTGTGGTGGCTTCTCTCTTGTTGCAGAGCACGGGCTCTAGGTTCGTGGACTTCAGTAGTTGCAGTATGTGGGCTCAGTAGTTGCAGCACACAAGACCTAGAGCACAAGGGCTTCAGTAGTTTTGGGACACAGGTTCAGTAGTTGTGGCTTGTGGGCTCTAGAGCGCAGGCTCAGTAGTTGTGGCGCATGGGCTTAGTTGCTCTGTGGCATGTGGGATCTTCCTGGAGCAGGGCTCGAACTCATGTCCCCTGCATTGGCAGGTGGACTCTTGACCACTGTGCCACCACAGAAGTCCCTTAACTTTATCTTGACAATGTATAGGTATTATCTACTTCCCTACTGTATAATGAACTGTAAAATCGTCCATGGAAATTTATAGATAACTTCTGGTTTCTTACTCCATAGGGAATTATAATATTATCCAACAGATGCTATTGAGTTCAAAAGAGGAGTTCAAGAAAACTGTGGAAAGATAGTGAATGGAATGATCACTGGGTTCTTTTTTTTGAGTGCACTGTTCTTTATATTAAAAAATTTGTAAAGTTTTATTTCTTTAAAGATATATGCCTTTGTAATAGATTTAGATCTTAGAAAAATTATATTTGAAAAACACATGCATTCCATTTTTCCTAAATAGTGTTATAAAAAAGTCTGTCTAGTGCTGTACTGTGTCATGTATACTATATGTACTTTCTCGTTTTTACCACAAAATGATTTGACCATGTTTATGAGGAAATCACTGTACTTAGACTAAGATACAGTTACAACCACAAGTCAAATTATGCCAAGGTTGACCTCAGAGACTGTTCCAGAATATTATCCTATGCATAAATGCTCCACCATGTTATGTTTATTATAAGTAAAATCATCTTCAGATATCTTTGACATTAAGTAAGGGCAAACATATTATTATGGGATATTATGTGGCATGAGACACATATTTCAATTTAGATGATTCAAATTCCATGAGAAGAATGGTTACTTATTACTGTTTTAATAATAGTAAAAGGACAATATCTTTTGATAAAATTTCCACTCTCTTTGACCTGGAAAGATATTAGGTGTGTGAATACAAATATGGCCATTTTCTCTTGGTCATTTATTAAATTATGTATACTATTTGTTGTTATATATGAAGTAGATATTCAAATACGGAAGCAGAATTAAAGGATCCAGACCAACATAAAGAGCTGACAGAAACCATACATGTGAAAGAAAATACAGAAACCTGGAAATGCTGAACTCTAAAAAGGACCCATTTAAGAAGTTTTTGGCTATGCATATGTCAAAGACTGTTAGGTCCAATCTTCTGCTGGTTTCATAGCTATTTAGAAGTGTAGGTTGGTGCTTCATTAAGGTACAGCTATGTGGATCCCATCCATGTTATTTCACTTACTGTCCTTAGAATTTCTAAGATGTACTTTATTATAATCACCACTCCCCTTTAATTAATTTGATTAGTCTTACATTGTAAATGAGCTTGTTTCCTCAAATTTTAGGTAGATACAATTACTCAGCCTTTGAGCATAGCATATGATTCAGTTTTTTAAAAATTGAAGTATAGTTGATTTACAATGTTGTGTTAGTTTCAGGTGTACAGCAAAGTGATTCAGTTATACATGTATGTATTCTTTTTCAGATTCTTTTCCATTATAGGTTATTATAAGATATTCACTGTAGTTCCCTATCCTATACAGTAATAGTTCCCTATCCTATACAATAAGTCCTTGTTGTTTACCTATTTTATATATAGTAGTGTGTATCTGTTAATCCCAAACTCCTAATTTATCCCTCCCTTCTCCCCCTTTCCCCTTTGGTAACCATAAGTTTGTTTCCTATGTCTGTGAGTCTGTTTCTGTTTTGTAAATAAGTTCATTTGTATCACTTTTTTAGATTCCACATGTAAGTGATATCATATATTTGTCTTTGATTACTTCACTTCATATAATAATCTCTGTATCATCCATATTGCTGCAAATGACATTATTTCATTCATTTTTATGGCTAAGTAATATTTCATTATATATAATTAATATGTATATTAATATATATATTCCATATAAAATGGAATATATGTGTGTGTATATATATACACACGCATATACATATGTGTGTGTATATATATATATACACACACCACATCTTCTTTATCCATTCCTCTGTCAGTGGACACTTAGGTTACTTCCATATTTTGGCTATTGTAAATAGTGCTGCTATGAGCATTGGGGTACATGTACCTTTTCGAACTACAGTTTTAATCTTTTCTGGATACATGCCCAGGAGTGGGATTGCTGGATCATATGATAACTTTATTTTTACTCTTTAAGGAACCTCCGTACTGTTATCCATAGTGGCTGCATCAATTTACACTCCCATCAATAGTGTAGGAAGGTTCCCTTTTCTCCATACCCTCTCCAGTGTTTATTGTTTGTAGACTTTTTGGTGATGGCCATTTGGACTGGTGTGAGGTGATACCTCATTGTAGTTTTGATTTGCATTTCTCTAATAATTAGCCATATTGAGCATCTTTTCATGTGCATGTTGAACATGATTCAGTTTTAAATAATTATTGTAACATGTAATTTGTAGAATAATAGTAACTCCTTTTAGATAACTCCTTAAATTTTATGTAACATATTACACTTATATTTTTAGAGTCTCTGAAATTAAAGCCAGAAACTGGTAAAATAAATTACTTCACTTTCTGTATTATAAAATATGAAACACTCTGATAGTCAAAATAGCTGGTAACCAGCTGGTAACCAGTCTTTCTAGTAGGCATAGAAAACTTCAAAATCCAAGTTTAGGTCACTATAAATATAAGCTGTTTTGGATTACTGTAATGGTTTCTAACCTGAGTACTAAAGCTCTATGTTTGGTGTGAATAGCTTACAAAAATATGAAAGTGTATATGTATTGACATGACATCATATACCTGTGCAGCATAGAAATATATAGGGGAGTAGTCAAAGTCCTGTCCAAAATTGTTAGTAATATTGCTAAGCTTAAGTTTGGGAAGATGTTGCTATAAATCATATGCTCATACTGGTTGCCAAAGAATCACTTATTTCCCTGAGTAAACACTAAGCATGGAATTAAGTTGTTGTGAGCCAGCTTCCTTAGTGATGTCTATATTGTTTTAATGAAATTATAGACTTACAGGTAAGAGATATCCTCTCCTAGACAGTATAAATATTATGTGAATGCTATTGAAAATGGATACATTTTAAAATAACATATTATTTTGGTTGTTTGAGTTATTTATTATTTAGCCTTGTACTGGTATTTTTTACATTAATGTTTGTGTTAAGTTATTTCATCTTAAATCTTCCCAGAAAACTCTTTCTTCCCCAAAATAAAATATTATATTTATTCAGAGTTTGCAGATAAGAGTTAATATTTGTCACATAATGTGTTTTTGCTTTTTCAACCAGGAAAAGTAAAAAACTGGTTTTGTTAGGAATTTGGTATATTTTAGGATCAGACTATGTAAAAGTAGTTTTATTAACAAATTCATTTGTTCCTTAGTCTTGGGTTGTTGGCATTTGAGAAGTGGTTTTCTTCCTTGTATTGTAAACTATTTTTGATTTTAGGATCTTAGTATTAGGTACTCACTAATCACAATTATTTTAAAATGCCTTATGTAATCAGTTACATATTAGTCAGTGTTTGTGTACTCATGCTTTTTGATATTGAGATACTGTAGTTCTTCCCTCTTCCTTTTCTTCCCTCCTACACTCCCTATAATGTCACAATTGGATCAAAATCCTTGTTGTCAGTTAATGTTAGAGATCTTAAAAACAAGGTAGTAGACCATCTTTATTGGTCAGGACTGTTTTTAAAATACCAAAGAACTCCTGTTCTATTTTACATGTTTTACTGTCTTTGAGAAGTTTCTTGGAGCATATGATATGAACCAAATTATTTAAAAGCATAAAACCATCCGCTGATTTATAATGGAAAAGAAGAATGCTATTTAAAAAAAATGGGAGACACAGGGAAAGAGGATATATATGTATTTAACTTCATATTTTATATATGTTACTAATTTCAAGTAGCTCTCTTTTTAATGCAAAGTTTCCAAACTTCCTTATGTAGTGTGCAGTCAGGAAATTCTATAGCTGCTATTAAAAAAGCATTTTACAGGGCTCCCAGATTGATTTAATCAGTAGTCTCTTGTAGTAAGTTGAAGCAAATTTATGTAGCTCCACGACCTAAAATATCTCTGCTAGAATTGATTTTTCCAGGATTGAAGGTAACATGATATTGGAGATTTGGATTGACTCTCAACAGTACCTAGAAAACTGTTGTCAGAATACACAGGTTTTCTAAGGACTTTTTCAGATCTGATAATAATAGATTATACATAATCAAATCATATTATATTTGAAGTTTGACAAAGAGCAAAAGAGTACTCAGTTTTCTTCCTATGAATAGCAAAGTATCGCAGCCTTAGAATAGTGGACAAAATAACACGCTTAAGGCACCGGGACTTCAGAGATGTTTACTTTTCCAACTATAGAAAGGAGTGTCTCCTTTTCTCTTACAGGTTTCTGTTAGAAGAGTCTATTTAAAGTAAACTGTATTTTGGCTTCTAACTTCAGTGTTAGAATTTCAGAATATAAAATCCTTCTGTTAAACATCTGTTATTAGTTCTATCTTTAGCCCCAAACAATCTTAAATACGTATTGCACAGCTGTGTTTCAAATACATACATTTTATGGAGAATTTGGAGACAGTGTTTTCTTTGTCCCAGGAAAAGTTTGAAGTTGATTCATGAAGAAAGAACTACTGTTGCTAGAGCATTACAAAATATTGTCATTAATTTTTCAGTGATTCTGCCTCTTTCAGGAAAAATGTATTTTCTGGATTCTACTTTACTGGGATGATCTGTAGTAACTATGTTTGGCTAACTATAACTTGACAAGATGTATGAAGAGACCAGGACTTTGAATTAAACCCATCTTCAAGGTCGGGTCAGTTACTGAGAAGAGGGATGCCCAATGAACTGTAGTTGGTAACTTTGGGGAAGTCCAGGAAGAGCATGATTTCATAGAGGTATGACACCAACAAATGGGAATTCAGGCAGGCATTTATTTTCAGGGTGGATAATGTAAGGGAAAACTCAAGAGAGTCTTGTAGGTTATCAAAATCAGGCATGTGGAAATGTGAGTGCAAATATGGAAGTGAGGTTTGGCTTGGCTTGTATTCTCAGTGTGGGAAAATGGCAAGAATGAGGCATGACCCTTATGATTGAGGGATAATGTGTGGCAAAACTGGTTCTTGAACACAAGAAAAAGGAAGAGTCCAACTCCCAGAACTAGAGTACAAGCTGGTAACCAGTCTTTAAGAGCAAGGCAGGAACTTGAGCCTGAGAACTGAGGCCCAGATCATAGCTAGGTTAACAGCAAGCCTGACTTGATGCCAAATCTCCAAGAATTTGTCTAAAACCCATTAAATTCCTACCTAAGTTTAAAATTAGTCTCAACTGTTAGGACATGGTTGACCTTGAAATGTGGATCAAATTGTCTTACCTATAAGGAAAAGAAAGAGTCAGAGACTGGATTATCACAGAGCACTTTACACTCCAGCCTTTACCTACAATAATTGTGTTTCCCTTTGAAGGATTTTAAAATATCAGGATTTTCTAGTAGTATGTATTCATGTGTAGAATGTGTAAAATTAACCTCTGGGTTTTATGTTAGTGTGTCTAGTCCTAGACAATTTAGTGCAGTCTTCTGTTTTCATTGCTTCGTCTTGGAAAAAGTTGAATTTCTGTTTTTATTGGTAATGCCTGTTTACTTTATCACTAATGCCTGTTTAGTATATATGTCTTTTATGATAATTTTAATTTATCTCTACTTTAGATTGAATATATTATTTCTATACATTTGTTCTTTAGAAAGAGCAAAATGTGTTCATAGTTAATTGTAGTCTTTAACAGAAAAATTTTGCAATGCTTTTATTTTTTAATTCCATAAATATAGTCACCAGTATTTTATGGTTATTTTAGTCCTCGTGTTTCTCTAGTTATTTTGTATTCAGTGTTTATCTACTGTCTTTGTAGAACTAGGAAAATAATTCTTTTACTAGACTCCCTAAGCAATAAGTTTTCCACTGTTTCCTGATATTTAGCTGTACCACCAAGTATAGTATCTGTGTGTAGTCTACAATATTAACACCACATATATATTCAGGCATACCAAGTCTAGAATACTTGTTTTGTTCTTAGTGTTTGATAACAGTACAATAAGACCCAGGCAAGAGAGAAACTTGATCTGGGCTGTGCACTTTAGAGGACCCTGTACATCACAAACAAATAAAATAAAATGTATTTTAAAAACTCTTGATTTTCCCATCACTCAGGATTTAGCACTTAGCATTGGCATTGTGTGACCTGTAATCCTAGACATCCATTCTTGTTATTACGTATTAGTTACCTATTGCTATGTAACAGATTGCTCCATGTTAGCAGTTTAAAACAATAATAATAAATATATATTATTTCTTATAGTTTCTGTGGGTCAGGAATTTGGGAGTGGCTTATTTGGGTGGGTCTAGCTTAGGGTTTCATATGAGGTTACAGTCAAGATTTTGGGCAGAACTGCAGTCATCTGAAGGCTTGACTGGGGCTGATCTGCTATTAAGGTGGCTCACTTACTGGCAGGTGGGAAGTCTCATTTCCTCCCCATGGGGAACTCTCCACATTGCAACTTGAGTGTCTTCACAGCATGGCTGTTGACTTCCACCAGAGCAAGTGGTCCATGGGAGCAAAGTGAAAGGTATAGTGCCTTTTATGACCTAGCCTAAGAAGTCACATTCTGTTACTTCTATATTCTGTTAGTCACATAGGCCAGCCAGGAGTCAAAATGGGGGGTCACTACACAAGGGCATTAATACCAGATAGTGAGAATCATGAGGGTCCATCTTTGAGGCTGGCTACGAAAGTATTTTAATAATGTTCAAGGCTCAGAGAAATTCTTCTCCACATCTCTTTCTTATAACCTCACATCTGAATACCATGAAGTTTTGAGGCTGGTACCACTGCCAACATTAGAGACAGAAACTGCTTGAGATTGTGATGAGGACTGAGCAGGCGGTAGAAGCACTTTGGTTGAGGAAAGATGAATTTACTTATCTAATTCTCCTTTTAGTATGAATGCAATAGGCTCTTGTATAATGAAGTACTGCTTCAAGTAATGCAAACTTTCTATTTTCTTGCTTCTCTTTGTGTTCTTTGTGTTTGGCTTCAGAGGTAGTAGAACTAGTGCAATATTTGCAATAGCTGAGACTGAGAAATTCCCAGAGACTGAGAAACATTTTGTATTATTAAACAATTCATATTACTCTTAAATTTTGTATATCATAGGTATAGAAACAAAATTCATGAAGCATGATAAAAATTGTTTATGTAGGTAGCTAGATGGATAGGAAATTGTAGAATTATGCAGTTTTAAAAAGATATTTAATTAGATTACAGTAAAAATGTTAAAGTAAATATAAAATTTTAAATTTATTTAACTAATATTGATTATTCATTGATTATAATTTTCAATAGAGAATTAAAAGCAGTAGAAAATCTTCAAAAAGATTATTTCCTTAAATTCTTAAAATCTAGAAACAGTGTGAGTACTCTTACATTGAGCATTACCACATAGTAAATTCTGCAAATAGGACTTTATTTAAAGGAGATATAATTACCAATTATATTAGTTTTCTATCTGTTGCTACATAACAAATACCACAAACTTAGAAGCTTAAAATACACCCATTAATAAATCTCATAGTTTTCATCAGTCAGCAGTCCAGATACTACTTAACTAGGTCTTCTGCAGTCAAAGTGTCAGCTGCTGCATTATCATCTGCACGCTTGACTGGAGAAGAGTTCACTTCCAAGCTCATTCAGGTTGTGAGAAGAATTCATTTCCTTGAGGTTGTAGAACTAAGAGGCGCTGGCTCTTTGCTGGCTTTTGGCTATAGCCCAACTTCAGGTCCTATGGACTGTCCACAGTTCTAGAGGTCACTCACAGTTCCCTGCTGTGTGGCCTCTCCAACACAGCTGCTTATTTCATCAAACTCAGGAAGACTCTAGCTCCAGGCTGCTAAGATGGACTCTTATATAGTATAACATAATCACATCATTGGCCTCCCATTACCTTTGCTCTATTCTATTTGTTAGAAGAAGCAAGTCATAGTCCCACCACACACAAAGGGAGGGTATCATACAAAGATGTGGGCAACAGGAATCATTAGGAGTCACCTCAAAATCTGTCCACTACATTGATCAAACAGTGGAAATGAGCAAGAAAATTATTCATAACTTGAAGAGATCAAGTGAAATCCCTGAAATGTCATATTCTTTACAAAATAAAATTTTACAACTGATCAAAACAATGAAAATGTAAAAAATAGAATTATGTTCACAGAAGTAACAATGCAACTCTGGCATGCCATTTATTTACTTGTTTATTTGTTTGTTATTGAAGTATAGTTGACACAACATACAGTGTTGTGTTAGTTTCAGGTTTATAGCAAAGTGAATCAGTTATACGTACACATATATCCACTCTTTTTTAGATGTAATGGCCCATATAGGCCATTACATAGTATTGAGTAGAGTTCCCTGTGCTATACAGTAGGTCTTTATTAATGATCTGTTTTATATATAGTAGTGTGTATATGTCAGTCCCAGTCTCCCAGTTTATCCCTCCCCTCTTTCCACTGGTAACCATAAGTTTGTTTTCTATATCTGTAACTTGATTTCTGTTTTGTAAATAAGTTCATTTGTACCATTTTCTTAGATTTCACATATAAGTGATATCATATGATATTTGTCTTTGTCTGACTTACTTCACTCAGTATGACAGAGAAGATGATTATTACATTCATGAAATTGGCAAGTTGGGCTAAAAGGGCAAAAATTCAAGCTTTCCTATGGATGATTATCCTGGAAAATGGCCATTATATCCTTTGGTAGTAGGAGGATATTTCTAAGAGAACACAGTTTGATTAAATTAGGGGTTATAATTTTCCACTAAGTAAATATGAGAGAAAATTTAGTATTTCATTTTGCAACAAATTCTTTCAAGTGGAGAAAGAAATTGTAGAAACTGTGTCATTTGTATTCCAAGTTCGAAGGCAGAGTGTTTTGTCACTACTCTTCCATATTTCACAACCAACATTTAAGATCATTTTTTTTTACAGTGAAGATATATGGTTGCAAATACTTAGGTTTATTTTATTAAAGGAATTCAGAGCTTTACCTGCAGTAAAAAAAAAAAATGCATATAGTTGCCAAAATTGAAATAACAACTGAATAACATTGTACAAGCAGTGACATATTTAACAATATAAAACATTGGCATGATTTTCTTCAAAAGAAAATATATGTCCAATATGTAGCCAAATATAATGATGCTTTTTATGGAATTAACTGTACTATATTTCATGAAACAAGAAAATGTAGGAATTATTTCAAATATTGATGACACGATGGTCAACATGTAAGATGGGTTAAAACAAAAAGATATCTCTATCTAGAATAGAGAGTTAAAAATGAACTGCTTAATGCATAGTAAAGTGAGAGGAGAAATAATACATAAAAAATGTTAAAGTAGGTGTATTCTCAGTTCAACTAAATTGTTTCGGGGGCAAAGTGAAGTTGAACAGCTAATATTTATTATATGTATTATTGAACTACCAAAAGAATAGGAAGTTGAAATCAATAAGTACTTATTTCGTTGTTTTTATGCTGGTTGTAGAAAATACAGGCTTTGTGATAAGTGGAGAACTAATCACAGTTCTCTCCCTTCTCCTAGCAGGGAGAAATCACTAGTTGTGTGGGATGCTGAACTGGAGAGCAGCTCCTCCCACTGGATGAGGGTGGGGGGCCAGTCGGTCCCAAAGAGCACATTCTCTAGGCAATCCTGAGTGAGTGCCCAAAGATGTTTTCAGCACTCCCACTCCTTGTTCAGACCAATTGTTTCCTTGTTTTTTGAGAAAAACTTTATTAAGATGTAATGTACATACCATAAAATTCACCCCTTTAAAGTGTACAATTCAGTGGTTGTTAGTATATTCATAGACTTGTACAGCCATTGCACTAATTTTAGAACATTTTCATCACCTCAGAAAGAAACCCAATATTGTAAGCAGTCACTCTCCAATTCTTCACCACACCACCAGGCCTCAACAACCACTAATCTACTTTCTATCTCCATAGATTTGCCTATTTTGAACATTTCACATTAATGGAATCATGTAGTATGTCCCCCATTCTCTATTATTTCACTGGGGTTTCTGGAAAACCTACTTATGATCCATCTAAAAAATCAATCATCTCATGTTTCAGATTTATTACAGTATTTTTCTTCTACTTTTTCCATTACGTGTGTATCACAGATACTTTCAAATACCCATAATAATTCATACTGAATGGAATGATGTATTGCAGATTTGTGGGCTTATTTTATGGTCAACAGGATTTGACTTCCAAGGACAATGAGAGCAAAATGCCTGCCTGAATTTCAACTGACTTTGAAGGGGGTATGGCTGCAATATGTTTGACTATACAGATGGTTTTTGCATTATCCTCTGATTACAAAATAAGAAAAACCACTCCTAGTACGAGTTAACTATGTCTTAGAAACATCATATCTTTTTTTCCATTGTTAAACCATCTTTTCAACTTAGCCCATTCGTGTTTGTACTAGTGAACGAGTGATTATTGGCAGTCTGTTGAACACATAATATTTAATACTGACTTGCCTAAATAAAAGATTATAAAAATCTAATAATGTACTTTATTTTGTTAGCCTTAAAAGTTTTTAAAACTGAGTGTTGTCAAAGTGTTCATAATAAGTATTATAAAGAATTTTGTAAAGTAGCCTTTTAAAAAGGGAGCTTTGAAGTTGATAAACTCAATGGTAAATCTCTCGAGAAAAACTTTGAGTATATAAAGCAAGAGTAACTGAGTAATTGAGTTATTTTACAATAGAATTTATAATGAGGAAGTGTGTTAATTTACTGTCCTTCACAGTTTTACTGTAGAATTCTCAATAGACCTTTGGGAAGCTTATATTTCAATCTCACTGCATTTTGTATTTACAATATTTATGTGCATTTTCCCTTTTCTTAAATGATGTTTTTACATGTTGTATTGTATCTTGGAATGATGGGTTAAAGTATTTAATATAGCATGGTAGAACGAGCACTGACTCTGCAATCAGACTGCCTGCATTCAAAGCTCAGTCCAATCCAACATTAGTGGGTGCAAGTGACTTAACCTCTCTGTGCTTTAACTTCTTCAACTATGAAGTGAGGATATTAGTACTCATTGATTTGACCTACTGTGAAGACGAAATGAAGTAGTGTATATATAATAATGTGTATAAAGCCTTTAGCCAAGGTAAGTGTGCTAAGCATATGCTAAATATTAATAGTCATTTCATTCTCTGTGGTGTGTGTATAGGAACAGCATGAAATAGTGCACAAAATTAATGGATTGGTCCGCTGGAAATCTTGGTTCTGTTTCCTCTCATTCAGTGGTTCTTTACATAATGGATAGCAAATTTCTATTTTCTCCAGCTTAACTTTCTGTATATATTGAGTGGCATGTAAAATAATTTTATAAACTATAGAAATAGTGTACTTAAAATCAATTAAGTGTTATGTAAAACAAATACACATTTTTGTTGCACTATAATTTATAGGTTAGGAAATAAATATTTCCTATTACTAAGTTCCTTATCAGAAAACACAGCAAAAATGAATTCTTTATCTATTTTGGCTTTAATAGCATTTCTTTCTTTTTTCTTTGGGCCAGGGTTTTCCAGGTGACTTTGGAGACAGAGGCCCTGCAGGTCCTGATGGCAGTCCTGTGAGTAAATTGTGATGGTCCACCCTTGCAGTCTAACATCACTCAAGACTTCATAGCAACCGTACTTGCCATTCTCTCATTATCACATTCCTGACAAGCACTCTTGGCCAGAGAGTTTTGATACCACTGAGCACATTCCACTTTGTGGTTTTACAGCATGGGAAATAAGACAAAAGTGTTATAAATTCTGTTTTGAGAGATAATCATTAAAATTAATTATTTTGACCATGTTAAACATGACTGATTATTTAAAATATTAGAAGTATGCAATCACGATACTGACTTGTATATTTGTGGGGAGGGGCATGGGGAAAAAAGCCTTTCATGTACATCAAGGTACTAACAAGCCTCATGTAAAAATTGTGCATTTGGTGATTGCTCTTTTGGACTCAAACCTGTCATTGATCTACCTTACTTTTCAGTATTTTATAGAGAAGTCTTTTGGGGGGATTGTTTAGATATCTATGTTCAGATTAGGGAGTTAAAATTCTAAAATTAGTTTAATTATATTATCAAAGGATGATGATGGAATGCTGTTTTTTGACACTAGGCAGAAATGTCTTTACTTTTTACCCTCAAAATATGGCTGTCCCCCAATATATGTCATGTACACATTCTTTTCATAAGATTTTTAAGGTGAATTAGAATCAACTACTAAATCCTTGGATCGTAAATTAGGAATAGTTCCTATATTTAGACTATGTAAATTATTAGCATTTATACTTAAAGTGTTTGAAAATAGTTTCTTCTTTTATTTTTTTCTAAATTATAACTGTATTAGTTTATTCAGTGAATTTAGCAAAAGTTTTATTTGTTATAAGGCTTGGAACATAAAATAAGAGTAGAACTGATTTCCATACAAATTGTTAAAAAGTTGAATCATGTCTTAAGTAGAATGTTTATCATCTTATTCTTGCCCATCATTCTGGGGAGCTTCCCATTTCAGGCATAATAAAGTAAAGCATTATTTACATTTTTTCTTTAATACCATCTATGTCCTTGCATACCTAGTGTGAAGCCATCTTATTTAATGTTTTGTCAGTTAAATATACATGAAGTTTGTTAGGGTTGGACTCCTAACAATATTTAAAAATTTTCTCTTTGAAGTCTGCTGCTTATATTTAAAATATAATACTTCTGGAAGAACATTTGGAGTCTTCTTTAGAATGCAAGAATAAATTGGATATTTTCAGTTTATTGGTTTATTATTGTCTATATTTTATACTGTACTTTTGTTTCAAAACAGAATTTGAAATGCAAAAATAAAGGGAGGGTGTATTCTTACACTTTGTACCCTGTAAATGATGTAACTCTGACATGGAGTAGATTAGGAATTATCACAAAGACTATAATGATGATTCTAAGACTGTCACAAAGATCCATCATGAATCAACTGGAAAAATTTAGATAATTTAAAATCTCATACAAATAATTTAACAAAGTTGGTAATTTCTTACATTTGTATAGTACTTTAAGAAAATTTTCAAAAGCTCATATATATATATATATATATTAGAGTTTTATTATTAACTGTAATAATATATATATTACAGTTTTAATTCTTTACAAAGTGAAAACAAATATTACTATTTCAGTTTCATAAATGAGAAATTTAGAGAATTTAAGTAATGTACTTCAAAAGAGCTGATAGTGTTTTAAATCATCTGAAAATGTTCTTCTCACCTGACATGCTGACCACTTGTCTTTTCATACTACATATAGGCTAATTATGTTTATAATGCTGATTATTAATGGGATTCACTTCCTTTATTAGATACATAGGAGACACAGAGAAATCTATATCCTAGGCTAGGTGGTAGTCCTAGTATCTAAAAGCATGAAGCCAGGGCCACTTTTAAAGAATGTAAGCTGCCACCAGAGGTTTGCACTTCTTAGGAGGATGCATAAGAGTAGGGAAGTTGCAGAAGTTAGCTAAAAGAACGTAAATTTTGATATATGTTTTCCTAGAAATTTTTGTCTTCATCTTTAGAAAATACCCTTAGTAGTGTGGAATCATATTTAACCAATTTTGCACATTTCTCTTACTTAGGGACTTGTAGGTAGCATTGGTCCTCCGGGATTTCCTGGGCTTAGAGTGAGTATCAGATATCATCCTTCTTATCAAATATTTTTGTGTGTATTTATATTTGTTAGATGTGTTTTTAAAACTTTACAAAACTGAACAGTTTTAGTGTCATTGTTGAATATCAACCTTGCTCACATGTATTTCTCCACCAGATATGCAAATTAGACCAGTAGTATGAATTTAAAAATTAATTATACTTTAGGATACGCTGAAATAACAAATTTCTACAGGTTGATGTGTATGTGTATTTATCTTAAGGATACTTAATCAAGACTCAGTTTCTCCAGAAGTGTAAGACATAGAATAGCCACTTCTTTCCTTTGAGACAGTCTTTCATACCATCTGGTCTAGAGAGGCAGATAGGTCTAAACAAAAGCACATGATAACAGTAGGCTTTATGAAATAAAATTGAATAAATGGTTAGGAAAACCATCCTGGACAAAAGGTAGGAGCTGGACTTCACCAGTGCCATTAAACATTCTAATACCTAACTTATTCATTGTACTTAAAAAAAGTGACTATATTATTTGTTAACTTAATCAGTTTTTATACAGTGAATTCAACTCTTGAGTTTCACTGAAGTTTCTGATGTCAGCAAAGTACAGTTTAAAAGCAATTCTGTGGAGGCCAAAACAATGTAGTCCGGATATGTAGCTCTCTGATAAATTTTTGATTATTCATTGAAGTAAACAGACTGTTACTTTTGATATATCTTCATAAATATATTTCTCTCATCCAAGCTTCTGGTTCATGACAGGAAGTAAATTACAGATATTTTAGATAAATTTAGAGCCATATGCTTTAACATTGAGCTAGCTAAAGATAAGATTGACGTACTTTTATGACATGTAAGGAGCCTAATGAAAATAGAATCTTTAAACTATTTCTGTTCATCTAAAAGTAGGGCATGACCATTGGCTGAGGTAGAATTTTCTTTAAAAATCAATTTAGGGCTTCCCTGGTGGCACAGAGGTTAAGAACCCGCCTGCCAATGCAGGGGACACGGGTTCGAGCCCTGGTCCGGGAAGATTCCACATGCCACGGAGCAACTAAGCCCGTGTGCCACAACTACTGAGCTTGCGCTCTAGAGACCACAAGCCACAACTACTGATCCTGCGTGCCACAACTACAGAAGCCCACGCACCTAGAGCCTGTGCTCCACAACAAGAGAAGCCACCACAATGAGAGGCCCACGCACCGCAACGAAGAGTAGCCTCTGCTCACCGCAACTAGAGAAAGCCCGCGCACAGCAACAAAGACCCAATGCAGCCAAAAATTTTTTTTAAATTAATTAATTAATTTAAAAAATCAATTTAGAGCTTGCTCTATTATGTGAAGTAGGTAATTAAGACTCTAGAGTTTTGTGCCATAAATTATAGCTATGGTATTTTTAGCTTGAACTTGAACACAGGTCCTCTGACTCCAAATTTAATGTTGTTTCCCCACCTTAACTGCCCCAAGTCAGAAGGTGGCAGCTAGGCCAAAGGAGTAAGTCAGGAGTTCATTTATTGGAACTGTGGTAAAAATCATCATGAACTGTGGTAAAAATGGTAAAAATCAACACGATTTAACTTGCCCATTTGAGATGGCAAGAATATAGAATAAAGTGTTAAGGAACCTGAGTAAGTCTAGGACATTTAAAGTTTTCTCTTTCATAATAATATTAGTATAGTAATTATAATAAAATCAGCAATAACAGCTCACTTTCATTTAGTATTTTCTATGTGCTAGTCACATGGGTTAGGTCATTTAATTCTCAGAACAACCTAAGACCACTTAGCTTATAAACGTTGAGCCCGGATTTGAAGCCAGATGACGTACATCCAGAGTCTAGAATTCTCTCTATTGTGCTATACCACCTCCTTAAAACTTACAATACCTTAAAATATATACTATCTTAAGAGATTTCTTTAGACGTCATGAGAAGCTCTATGTGAAGGTGGAACCCAAAGAACCAACTTTTTTTCTCTGAACTTAGAATAGGGCTAAACCTGTAAGTGGTAGTCACTGGTCCTATCAGTGGGGAGAGACAGGAAGTAGGGGAAGAGAATTGGACCCCAAAGATACTCTTTGTGCATTCTTGATTTAACCTATTAGCATTAAATTGGTTAGCTCCAAAGTTCTGTTATTATGCTTAAGATCAAGACCAAAATTCAACATGGTGGTTCTTCTCTGCATCTTGAGAACATACTCTGTGCACTAGCAAAGCTGTTTGTTCTCAGATGTCATGCAGCCTCCCTACTACATGGCCTTTGCACCTGTTTGTCTACCTGAAACACTTTACCTTTACTTTTCTGACTAATATTTAACTCTTACTCATCTTTCAGTGCCAGGACTTAAAACAGTTTCTGACACATAATAATGCTCAGTAAAAATGGGCTTTCTGTCCTTTCCCTTTCTCCACTCACTCTTTGGTAGGTGCGCAGAGATTCTACAGAAATGAAAATGGCTAATGACACTAACAGTCATTTTTGTAGTCATCATCTCTTCTGCAGTGACATAGATGGCACCTTATACTTTTCAAAGTACTTTCACATGTGTATCTCATTTGTAAAGTAGGTAGAGCAGGTATTATTACTTCCTCTATTCTACATTTATTAAAAATTTTAATCAAAATAATGTGAGCACCTACTGTGTATCAAATGCTGAATTAGATGCTAGACCTAAAATTACAAATTAAGAGTTCTGTTTTGGGCAGCTTTATAATCTAATGGCAATACCATACAATATGATTACTGCTATAATGGACTAAAGTAAAGCCACTGAGAATGGAGCAATTTGTGTTATAGCAGAAAGTCAGAATACGCTTCACAAAGGAGGTGTCTTTTAAGCTGTTCTGAAGATGATATATGAGTGGTGGTGGACTGGAAAAGGGAAAAGGGCTCTTAGGCAGAAGAACGCTGTATTCAAATGCACAGAAGAGGGGGAAACTGGAATGTTTGGGAAATGAAAAGAGGAGTAGCAGCATGGCAGCTTAGGAGGTATGGGGTGATGGGAGCAGAATGGAAGGAGATGAGGTTTTGTAGACAATTGAGAAAGATTATGTGAACTTTTGTGTTTCCTAGTAAACAGCTTATCTGTTTGCCCAGAACTACAGCCTCTGCTTTATCTCTCAGGTGTTCCCTTCCAGCAGATATAGTTTCTGACAAGAGATGATACTGCTTTCTTTAAATTTTTTTTTTCCATGCAGTTGATTCTTATTCTCATTTGGTTTCTTAATTAGTGACAGTGATTATCGCCTGTGAGTGGGTGGGAATGGTTGAAAAGCCCAATATGGAATTCAGTCTTTTCCACTATGTGTTCACTCATGCACTGTGATTGGCCAGTGGCTGCTGTTTTGCACAAAGAACCTTTCCTTGGGTCTTTCTGTTTCTTTGACTGACTTTGACTCAAAAGTTCTCTGTTAGTTGTCACTGTGTGGGAGGCTTTTTTGCCTCTGTCACTATATCCCTGACACCCTCAGCTAAACTCTTACACATGAAATTATTCCTTCTGTCTATTCCATCTTCTTATGGAAGAGAAGTGTGGTAGGTAGGTAGTGCTGAAGGACTTTCAGGTTATCTTTGTGGAACTGAAAACAGCTATTAACCTATCATGGATCACTTTCAGAGGGCTATAGTTTTTTAGGAATAGGATTTTCCATGCAACTTGTGACATGCCACAAAATGTCTTACGTTGCTTGGAAGTTTCTATACCCATACCATTTTACTTTCTAATTCTTCATTTTTCTAAGTCTTTTATAATGAATAATTTTTTATTTAATAGATCTTTCTTGGAGTATAATTGCTTCACAATACTGTGTTAGTTCTGTTGGGGATATCCCCAGCAGAATATGGGGATATCCCCATATCCCCTCCCTCTTGAGTCTCCTTCCCACCCTTCCTATCCCACCCCTCTAGGTGATCACAAAGCACTGAGCTGATCTCCCTGTGCAATGCTGCTGCTTCCCACTAGCTAACTGTTTTACTTTTGGGAGTGTGTATATGTTGATGTTACACTCACTTCGCCCCAGCTTCTCCCTCCCTCTCCATGTCCTCAAGTCCATTCTCTATCTCTACATCTTTATTCCTGCCCTGCCACTATGTTCATGAGTACCATTTTTTAATTTTTAGATTTCATATGTATGCATTAGCATATGGTATTTGTTTTTCTCTTTCTGACTTAATCACTCTGTATGACAGACTCTAGGTCCATCTACCTCACTACAAATAACTCAATTTTGTTTCTTTTTATGGCTGAATAATATTCCATTGTATATATGTGCAACATCATTATCCATTCATCTGTTGATAGACATTTAGGTTGCTTCCATGTCCTGGCTATTGTAAATAGTGCTGCAATGAACATTATGGTACATGTCTCTTTTTGACTTATGATTTTCTCAGGGTATGCCCAGTAGTGGGATTGCTGGGTCATATGATAGTTCTATTTTTTGTTTTTTTGGGTTTTATTGTTTTTATTTTTTAACATCTTTATTAGAGTATAATTGCTTTACAATGGTGTGTCAGTTTCTGCTTTATAACAAAGTGCATCAGTTATACATATGCATATGTCCCCATATCTCTTCCCTCTTGCGTCTCCCTCCCTCCCACCCTCCCTATCCCACCCCTCTAGGTGGTCACAAAGCACTGAGCTGATCTCCCTGTGCTATGCAGCTGGTTCCCACTAGCTATCTATTTTACGTTTGGTAGTGTATATATGTCCATGCCACTCTCTCACTTTCTCCCAGCTTACCCTTCCCCCTCCCCATATCCTCAGGTCCATTCTCTAGTAGGTCTGCCTCCTTATTCCCCTCTTGCCCCTAGGTTCTTCTGACCATTTTCTTTTTTTTTCTATTTTTTTAGATTCCATATATATGTGTTAGCATATGGTATTTGTTTTTCTGTCTCTGACTTACTTCACTCTGTATGACAGACTCTAGGTCCATATACCTCACTACAAATAACTCAGTTTTGTTCCTTTTTATGGCTGAGTAATATTCCGTTGTATATATGTGCCACATCTTCTTTATCCATTCATCTGTTGATGGACACTTAGGTTGCTTCCATGTCCTGGCTATTGTAAATAGAGCTGCAATGAACATTTTGGTACATGACTCTTTTTGAATCATGGTTTTCTTAGGGTGTATGCCCTGAGAAAGTAGTGGGATTGCTGGGTCATATGGTAGTTCTATTTTTTGTTTTCTAAGGAACCTCCATACTGTTCTCCATAGTGATTGTATCAATTTACATTCCCACCAACAGTGCAGGAGGGTTCCCCTTTCACCACACCCTCTCCAGCATTTACTGTTTCTAGATTTTTTAATAATGGCCATTCTGACCTGTATGGGGTGATACCTCATTGTAGTTTTGATTTGCATTTTTCTAATAATTAGGGATGTTGAGCATATTTTCATGTGCCTCTTGGCCATCTGTATGTCTTCTTTGGAGAAATGTTTACTTAGATCTTCTGCCCATTTTTTACTTGGATTGTTTGTTTTTTTGATACTGAGCTCCATGAGCTCTTTGTATATTTTGGAGATTAATCCTTGGTCCGTTGTTTCATTTGCAAATATTTTCTCCCATTCTGAGGGTTGTCTTTTTAATCTTATTTATGGTTTCCTTTGCTGTGCAAAAGCTTTTAAGTTTCATTAGGTCCCATTTTTTTATTTTTGTTTTTATTTCCATTAGTCTAGGAGGTGGGTCAAAAAGGATCTTGCTGTGTGGTTTATGTCAAAGAGTGTTTTTCCTATGTTTTCCTCTAAGAGTTTTATAGTGTCTGACCTTACATTTAGGTCTTTAATCTATTTGGAGTTTATTTTTGTGTATGGTCTTAGGGAGTGTTCTAATTTCATTCTTTTACATGTAGCTGTCCAGTTTTCCCAGCACCACTAATTGAAGAGGCTGTCTTTTCTCTACTGTATATTCTTGCCTTCTTTATCAAAAATAAGGTGACCACATGTGCCTGGGTTTATTTCTGGGCTTTCTGTCCTGTAATATTGATCTATATTTCTGGTTTTGTGCCAGTACCATACTGTCTTGATTACTGTAGCTTTTTAGTATAGTTTGCAGTTGGGTAGCCTGATTCCTCCAGCTCTGTTTTTCTTTCTCAAGATTGTTTTGGCTATTTGGGATCTTTTGTGTTTCCATAAGAATTGTAAAATTTTTTGTTCTAGTTCTGTCAAGAATGCCATTGGTAGTTTCATAAGGATTGCATTGAATCTGTAGATTGCTTTGGGTGGTATAGTCATTTTCACAATATTGATTCTTCCAGTCTAAGAATGTGGTATATTTCTCCACTTGTTCATGTCATCTTTGATTTCTTTCATCAGTGTTTTATAGTTTTCTGAGTACAAGTCTTTTATCTCCTTAGGTAGGTTTATTCCTAGGTATTTTATTCTTTTTGTTGTGATGGTAAATGAGATTGTTTCCTTAATTTCTCTTTCTGATTTTTTCATTGTTAGTGTATAGGAATGCCAGAGATTTCTGTGCATTAATTTTGTGTCCTGCAACCTTACCAAATTCATTGATTAGTTCTAGTAGTTTTCTGGTGGCATCTTTAGGATTTTCTCTGTATAGTATTATGTCATTTGCAAACAGTGACAGTTTTACTTCTTCTTTTCCAATTTGTATTTCTTTTTCTTCTCTTATTGCCATGCCTACAGCTTCCAAAACTATGTTGAATAAGAGTGGTGAGAATGGGCATCCTTGTCTTGTTCCTTATCTTAGTGGAAATAGTTTTTCACCATTGAGTATGATGCTTGCTGTGGGTTTGTCATATATGGCCTTTATTATGTTGAGGTAGGTTCCCTCTCTGCGCATTTTTTGGAGAGTTTTTATCATAAATGGATGTTGAATTTTGTCAGAAGCTTTTTCTGCATCTATTGAGATGATCATATCGTTTTTATCCTTCAATTTGTTAATATGGTGTATCACATTGTTTGATTTGTGTATACTGAAGAATCCTTGCATCCTTGGGATAAATCCCACTTGATCATGGTATATGATCCTTTTAATATGTTGTAGGATTCGATTTGCTAGTATTTTGTTGAGGATTTTTGTATCTATGTTCATCAGTCATATTGGTCTATAATTTTTCTTTTTTGTGATACCTTTTTCTGGTTTTGGTATCAGGGTCATGGTGGCTTCGTAGAATGAATTTGGGAGTGTTTCTCCCTCTGCAATTTTTTGGAAGAGTTTGAGAAGGATCAGTGTTAGCTCTTCTCTAAATGTTTGATAGAATTCGCCTGTGAAGCCATCTGGTCCTGGACTTTTGTTTGTTGGAAGATTTTAACTACAGTTTTAATTTAATTACTTGTGATAGGTCTTTCTGTGTTTTTTAATTCTTCATGGTTCTGTCTTGGAAAACTGTACCTTTCCAAGTATTTGTCCATTTCTTCGTGGTTGTCCATTTTATAAGCATATAGTTGTTTGTAGTAGTCTCTTATCATCCTTTGTATTTCCATTGTGTCATTTGTGATTTCTCCTTTTTCATTTATAATTTTATTGATTTGCATCCTCTCTGTTTTTCTTGATGAGTCTGGCTAATGGTTTATCAATTTTGTTTATCTTCTCAAAGAGTCAGCTTTTAGTTTTATTGATCATTGCTATTGTTTTCTTCGTTTCTGTTGCATTTATTTCTGCTCTGAAGTTTATGATTTCTTTCCTTCTTCTGACTTTGGGTTTTCCTTGTTCTTCTTTCTCTAGTTGTTTTAAGTGTACAGTTAGATTGTTTATTTGAGATTTTTCTTGTTTCTTGAGGTGAGATTGAATTGCTATAAACTTCCCTCTTAGAATTGCTTTTGCTGTGTCCAATAGGTTTTGGGTTGTTGTGTTTTTGTTATCATTTGTTTCTATGTATTTTTTAAATTTCTTCTTTTGTTGTCTTCAGTGATCGCTTGGTTATTTAGGAGCACACTGTTTAGCCTCCATGTATTTGTGTTTTTTACAGGTTTTTTTTCCTGTAATTGATTTCCAGTCTCATAGCATTGTGGTCAGAAAAGATGCTTGATATGATTTCACTTTTTTTAAATTTTCTGAGGCTTGATTTGTGACCAGCATGTGGTCTATCCTGGAGAATGTTCTTTGTGCGCTTGAGAAGAAAGTGTATTCTGCCACTTTTGGGTGGAATGTTCTATAAGTATCAATTAAATCTATCTGGTTTATTGTGTCATTTAAAGCTTGTGTTTCCTTATTTATCTTCTGTCTGGATGATCTGTCCATTGGTGAAAGTGGGATGTTGTTAAAGTCCCCTACCATTATTGTGTTACTGTCAATTTCTCCTTTCATGGTTGTTAGCATTTGCCTTATGTATTGAGGTGCTCCTATGTTGGGTGCATAAACATTTATAATTGTTACATCTTCTTCTTGGATTCATGCTTTGATCATTATGTAGTATCCCTCATCTCTTGTAGCAGTCTTTATTTTAAAGTCTATTTTATCTTATAGGATTATCACTACTCCAGCTTTCTTTTGATTTCCATTTGCATGGAATATCTTTCTCCATCCCCTCACTTTCAGTCTGTATGTGTCCCTAGGTCTGAAGTGGGTCTCTTGTAGACAGCATATATATGGGTCTTGTTTTTGTATCTGTTCAGCCAGTCTGTGTCTTTTGGTTAGAGCATTTAATCCATTTACATTCAAGGTTATTATTCAATATGTATGTTCCTATTACCATTTTCTTAATTTTTGAGGGTTTGTTTTTATGGGTCTTTTTCTTCTGTTGTGTTTCCCTCCTAGAGAAGTTTCTTTAGCATTTGTTGTAAAGCTGGTTTGATGGTGCTGAATTCTCTTAGCTTTTGCTTGTTTGAAAAGCTATTGATTTCTCTGTCAAATCTGAATGAGATCCTTGCTAGGTAGTGTAATCTTGGTTGTAGGTTTTTCTCTTTCATCATTTTAAGTATGTCCTGCCACTCCCTTCTGGCCTGCAGAGTTTCTGCTGAAAAATCAGCCGATAACCTTATGGGGTTTCCTTTGTATGTTATTTTTTGTTTTCCCCTTGCTACTTTTAATATTTTTTCTTTGAACGTAATTTTTGGTAGTTTGATTAATATGTGTCTTGGTGTGTTTCTCCTAGAGTTTATCCTGTATGCGACTCTCTGCATTTCCTAGACTTGGCTGACTATCTGCTTTCCCATGTTAGGGAAGTTTTCAACTATACTCTCTTCAAATATTTTCTCAGACCCTTTCTTTTTCTCTTCTTCTTCTGCGACCCCTATAATTTGAATGTTTATGCCTTTAGTGTTGTTCCAGAGGTCTCTGAGATTGTCTTCAATTCTTTTCCTTCTTTTTTCTTTGTTCTGCTCGTAGGCAGTTATTTCCACGATTTCATCTTCTAGCTCAGTTATTCGTTCTTCTGCCTCAGTTATTCTGTTATTGATTCCTTCTAGTGTATTTTTCATTTCAGTTATTGTTGTTCATTTCAGTTTGTTCTTTTAGGTCTTCTGGTCTTTGTTAAACATTTCTTGTATTTTCTCGGTACATGCCTCCATTCTGTTTCTGAGAGTCTGGATCATCTTTAGTACCATTATTCTGAATTCCTTTTCAGTTAGATTGCCTTTCCTCTTCATTTATTGGTCTTGTAGGTTTTTACTTTGCTCCTTCATCTGTGACATATTTTTTTGCCATCTCATTTTTTTTTTTTTTTTGGTGAGTTGGATTGTGGTCCTGTCTTACTGGTTGTTTGCCCTGAGTCTTCCAACACTGATGTTTGTGAGCTGTTGGGTAAAACTGGGTATTGGGGCTGAGATGAGGACCTCTGGCAGACCTCACTCTGATGAATATTCCCTGGGGTCTGAGGTTCTCTGTTAGTCCAGTGGTTCACACTCGGAGCTCCCATCCCAGGAGCTTCGGCCCAAACCCAGGCTCATGAACCAAGGTCCCACAAGTTGCAAAGGGCAGAAAAAACAAAGTGGGGGAACAATAACAAAGTAAAAAATAAAATTAGAGTAGGATACTAACAGATATGTTAGAAAGAATATAAAAATAAAAATATACTTGAAACAACAACCAGAAGGTAAAACAGAACCAAAGTAGTAAAAAAAAAAAAAAAAAAGAGGAAAAACAAAGAAAAAAAAAAGATGGAAAAGACATTGGCTATGGATGTTGGAGGACAGGGCCTATGCTTGGGATCCACAGGGCTTGAAAAGGTCCTGTGGGGGAGTGGGGGTGGGGCTTAGGCTCTACAGAACAGAAGGGGCCCAGGCGTGCCTCCTGCCTCTGGTGTCAGAGGGTGGGGGACCCCCCCTGCAATCCCAGCAGGCTTCCTGGGTTCCAGTGGGTGGAGTGCTCTCCCTCTGCTCCTCTCCTGCTCTTCTGGTCCTGGAGGGCACCTCCTGCTTGCCTTTCCTGCTCTCCCTCCTGTTCCCCAAGGACCCACGTGGCCTGGACCTCCTGTTCTCCCTGGCCTCCCTCCTATGCCCCCAGGAGCAATGAGGCCCACAGGGGGCCTCTGAGGGCATAGGACCTGGCCTTTGAGAGCTGGTCAGACTTCCCCAGCCGATTGGGAAGGGGAAACGCTGTGCATGCTCCCTCCTGATCTGAGCCCCCAAGGGTCCCTCCAGGCATGGGAACCCCTCCCCACTCTCAGCCAACCCTAGAGGCACTGGTCCTTTCCAGCCTCCACTTCTACTGCCCCCTCAGTCCTGCCACATCCTACTGGTTCGCTTGGGGGTTCCACCAATCTCCTTGGACGTCAGGGTCCACCACCAGCGTCCGGCAGGTGCCCTACTTGTGGGGAGACACAACCTCTGTGACTTTGCACACCACCATCTTGACTCCGCCCTGAATATGTTTTTTGATACCTTCTGAAACTTACTATTTTGTGATTTTTCTTTCAGAGCCACTAAAAAGTAAAATAGCATATTGTGCATACAAAGTACATTCATCTGAACATGCCAGACTGTGCACAGTAATATGTTTTCTGAAACAAAAATTTAGGATATTGTGTATAGAAAAAACAACAGGACAATAAAGAAATATTTGTTTGTTTTTACGATATTCCTTTCCATTCCTTACATGAATTGTTGCTGTATAATTTCCACACAGAGATGTTTATTGTATTTTTTTAACATCTTTATTGGAGTATAATTGGTTTACAATGTTATGTTAGTTTCTGCTGTATAACAAAGTGAATCAGCTATATGTATACATACATCCGCATATCCCATCTCTCCCACCCTCCCTATGCAACCCCTCTAGGTGGTCAGAGAGCACCTAGCTGATCTCCCTGTGCTATGCGGCTGCTTCCCACTAGGTATCTGATTTACATTTGGTAATATGTATATGTCAGTGCTACTCTCTCACTTTGTCGCAGCTTACCCTTCCCCCTCCCTGTGTCCTCAAGTCCATTCTCTACATCTGCATCTTTATTTCTGTCCTGCCCCGAGGTCTGTCAGAACTAATTTTTTTTTACATTCCATATATATGTGTTAGCATACTGTATTCGTTTTTCTCTTTCTGACTTCACTCTGTATGACAGATTCTAGGTCCATCCACATCTCTACAGATGACGTAATTTCGTTCCTTTTTATGGCTGAGTAATATTCCATTGTATGCACGTACCACATCTTTATCCATTCATCTGTCATTGGACATTTAGGTTGTTTCCATGTCCTGGCTATTGTAAATAGTGCTGCAGTGAACATTGGGGTGCATTTGTCCTTTTGAATTATGTTTTTTTCAGGGTATAGGCCCAGTAGTGGAATTGCTGGGTCATATGGTAGTTCTAGTTTCAGTTTTTTAAGGCACCTTCATACTCTTCTCCATAGAGGCTGTATCAATTTACATTCCTACCAACAGTGCAAGAGAGTTCCCTTTTCTCCACACCCTCTCCAGCATTTACTGTTTGTAGATTTTTTGATGATGGCCCTTCTGACCTGTGTGAGGTGATAGCTCATTGTAGTTTTGATTTGAGTTTCTCTAATGGTTAGTGATGTTGAGCATCCTTCATGTGTTTTTTGGCCATCTCTATGCCTTCTTTGGAGAAATGTCTATTTAGGTCTTATGACCATATTTGGATTGGTTTGTTTGTTTTTTGATATTGGTCTGTATGAGCTGCTTGTATATTTTGGAGATTAATCCTTTGTCAGTTGCTTCATTTGAAAATATTTTCTCCCATTCTGAGGGTTGTCTTTTGGTCTTGTTTATGGTTTCCTTTGCTGGCAAAAGCTTTTAAGTTTCATTAGGTCCCATTTGTTTATTTTTGTTTTTATTTCCATTTCTCTAGGAGGTGGGTCAGAAAGGATCTTGTTGTGATTTATGTCATAGAGTGCTCTGCCTATGTTTTCCTCTAAGAGTTTTATAGTGTCTGGCCTTACATTTAGGTCTTTAATCCATTTTGAGTTTATTTTTGTGTATGGTGTTAGGAAGTGTTCTAATTTCATTCTTTTACATGTAGCTGTCCAGTTTTCCCAGCACCACTTATTGAAGAGGCTGTCTTTTCTCCATTGTATATTCTTGCCTCCTTTATCAAAGATAAAGTGACAGTATGTGCATGGGTTTATCTCTGGGCTTTCTATCCTGTTCCATTAATCTATATTTGTTTTTGTGCCAATACCATACTGTCTTGATTGCTGTAAATTTGTAATATAGTCTGAAGTTTGGAAGCCTGATTCCTCTGGCTCCATTTTTCTTTCTCAAGGTTACTTTGGCACTTCAGGATCTTGTGTGTTTCCATACAAATTGTGAAATTTTTTGTTCTAGCTCTGTGAAAAACGCCACTGGTAGTTTGATAGGGATTGCATTGAATCTATAGATTGCTTTAGATAGTATAGTCATCTTCCCAATATTGATTCTTCCAGTTCAAGAACGTGGTATATCTCTCCATCTGTTTGTCTCATCTTTAATTTCTTTCATCAGTGTTTTATAGTTTTCTGCATATAGGTCTTCTGTCTCCTTATGTAGGTTTATTCCTAGGTATTTTATTCTTTTTCTTGCAATGGTAAATGGGAGTGTTTCCTTATTTTGTCTTTCAGATTTTTTATCATTACTCTATAGAGATTCAGGAGATTTCTGTGCATTAATTTTGTATCCTGCTACTTCACCAAATTCATTGATTAGCTCTAGTAGTCTTCTGGTAGCATCTCTAGGATTTTCTATGTACAGTATCATGTCATCTGCAAAAAAGTGACAGTTTTACTTCTTATTTTCCATTATGGATTCTTTTTATTTCATTTTCTTCTCTGATTTCTGTGGCTAAAACTTCCAAAACTATGTTGAATAATAGTGGTGAGAGTGGGAAACCTTGTCTTGTTCCTGATTTTAGGGGAAATGGTTTCAGTTTTTCACCATTGAGGATGATGTTGGCTGTTGGTTTGTCATATATGGCCTTTATTATGTTGAGGTAGCTTCCCTCTGTGCTTACTTTCTGGAGAGTTTTTATCATAAATGGGTGTTGAATTTTGTCAAAAGCTTTTTCTGCATCTATTGAGATGATCTTATGGTTTTTCTCCTTCAATTTTTTAATTTTCTCCTTCAATTTGTTAATTAATGGTGTATCACATTGATTGATTAGCATATACTGAAGAATCCTTGCATTCCTGGGATAAACCCCACTTGATCATGGTGTATGATCCTTTTAATGTGCTGTTGGATTCTGTTTTCTAGTATTTTGTTGAGGATTTTTGCATCTATGTTCATCAGTGGTATTAGCCTGTAGTTTTCTTTTCTTGTGACATCTTTATCCGATTTTGGTATCAGGGTGCTGGTGGCCTCGTAGAATGAGTTTGGGAGTGTTCCTCACTCTGCTATTTTTTAGAATACTTTGAGAATGATAGGTGATAGCTCTTCTCTGACTGTTTGATAGAATTCCCCTGTGAATCTATCTTGTCCTGGGCTTTTGTTTGTTGGAAGATTTTTAGTCATAGTCTCAATTACAGTGCTTGAGATTGATCTGTTTATATTTTCTATTTCTTCCTGGTTCAGTCTTGGAAGGGTGTGCTTTTCTAAGAATTTGTGCATTTCTTCCAGGTTGTCCATTTTATTGGCATAGAGTTGATTGTAGTAATCTTTCATGATCCTTTGTATTTCTGCAGAGTCAGTTCTTACTTCTTCTTTTTCATTTCTAATTCTATTGATTTGAGTGTTCTCCCTTTTCTGGCTAGTGGCTTATCAATTTTGTTTATCTTCCCAGATATCCAGCTTTTAGTTTTATTGACTTTGCTATTGTTTCCTTCATTTCTTTTTCATTTATTTCTGCTCTTATCTTTATGATTTCTTTCCTTCTATTGACTTTGGGTTTTGTTTGTTCTTCTTTCTCTAGTTGCTTTAGGTGTAAGGTGAGGTTGTTTATTTGAGATGTTTCTGGTTTCCTGAGGTAGGATTGTATAGCTCTAAACTTCCCTCTTAGAACTGCTTTTGCTGCATCCCATAGGTTTTGGGTCATCGTGTTTTCATTGCCGTTTGTTTCTAGGTATTTTTTGATATCCTCTTTGATTTCTTCAGTGATCTCTTGGCTATTTAGTAGTGTATTGTTTAGCCTCGATGAGTTTGTATTATTTACAGTTGTTTTCCTGTAATTGTGTTGTTGTAGGAAAAGATACTTGATACAATTTCAATTTTCTTAAATGTACCAAGGCTCATTTGGTGACCCAATCTATGATCTATCCTGGAGAATGTTCCTTGAGCACTTGAAAAGAAAGTGTATTCTGTTGTTTTTGGTGGAATGTCCTGTAAATATCAGTTAAGTCCATCTGGTCTACTGTATCATTTAAAACTTGTGTTTCCTTATTTATTTTCATTTTGGATGATCTGTCCATTTGTGGAAGTGGGGTGTTAAAGTCTCCTTCTATTACAGTGTTACTGTCGATTTCCCCTTTTGGACTGTTAGCATTTGCCTTATGTATTGAGGTGCTCCTATGTTGGGTGCATAAGTATTCAAAATTGATATACCTTCTTCTTGGACTGATTCCTTGATAATTATGTCATATCCGTCTTTGTTCTTTATAACAGTTTTTATTTTAAAGTCTATTTTTTCTTATATGAGTATTGCTACTCCAGCTTTCTTTTGATTTACATTTGCATGGAATATCTTTTTCCATCCCCTCACTTTCAAGCTGTATGTGTCCCTAGGTCTCAAGTCAGTCTCTTGTAGACAGCATATATACGGGTCTTGTTTTTGTATCCATTCAGCCAGTCAGTGTGTTTTGTTGGAGCAATTAAACCATTTACATTTAAGGTAATTATTGATATGTATGTTCCTATTACCATTTTCTTAATTGTTTTGGGTTTGCTTTTGTTTGTCTTTTCCTTTTCTTGTGTTTACCACCTAGAGAAGTTCCTTTAGCATTTGTTGTAAAACTGGTTTGGTGGTGCTCTTAACTTTTGCTTGTTTGTAAAGGTTTTAATTTCTCCATCGAATCTGAATGAGATCCTTGCTGGGTAGAGTAACCTTGGTTGTAGGTTTTTCCCTTTCGTCACTTTAAATATGTCCTTTCACTCCCTGGTGGCTTGCAGAGTCTCTGCTGAAAGTTCAGCTGTTAAACTTATGGGAATTCCCTTGTATATTTTTTTTTGGCTTGTCTCTTGTTGCTTTTAATATCTTTTCTTTGTATTTAATTTTTGATAGTTTGATTAATGTGTGTGTTGGCATGTTTCTCCTTGGATTTCTCCTGTATGTGACTCTCTGTGCTTCCTGGACTTGATCAACTATTTCCTTTCCCCTGTTAAGGAGGTTTGCAAGTGTACTCTCCTCAAATATTTTCTCAGACCCTTTCTTTTTCTCTTCTTCTTCTGTGACCCCTATAATTCGAATGTTGGTGCATATAATGTTGTCCCAAAGGTCTCTGAGACTGTCCTCAATTCTTTTCATTCTTTTTTCTTTATTCTGCTCTGTGGTAGTTACGTCCACAATTTTACCTTCCAGGTCACTTATCTGGTCTTCTGCCTCAGTTATTCTGCTATTGATTCCTTCTAGAGAATTTTTAATTTCATTTATTTTGTTGTTCATCATTCTTTGTTTGCTCTTTAATTCTTCTAAGTCCTTGTTAAACGCTTTTTGTATTTTCTCCATTCTACTTCCAAGATTTTGGATCATCTTTACTTTCATTACTCTGAATTCTTTTTCCGGTAGACTGCCTATTTCCTCTTCATTTGTTTGGTCTGGTGGGTTTTTACTTTGCTCCTTCATCTGCTGCATATGTCTCTTTCTTCTCGTTTTGTTCAACTTACTGTATTGGGCATCTCCTTTTCACAGGCTGCAGTAGAACCTGTTCAAGTAGTTCCTGTTGTTTTTGGTGTCTGACCCCTAATTGTGAGGTTGGTTCAGTGGTTTGTGTAGGCTTCCTGGCGGAGGGGACTGGTCCCTGTGTTCTGGTGGGTGGGGCTGGATCTTGTTCTTCTGGTGGGCAGGGCCGCATCCAGTGGTGAATTTTGGGGTATCTGTGGACTTAGTATGACTTTAGGTGGCCTCTCTGCTAGTAGGTGGGGTTGTGTTCCAGTCTTGCTGGTTGTTTGGCATGGTGCATCCAGCACTGGAGCTTGCTGGCTGTTGGTTGGAGCTGAGTCTTAGTGTTTAGATAGAGGTCTCTGGGAGAGCTCTCACCGAATGATATTACTTGGGGCCAGGAGGTCTCTGGTGGTCCGATGTCCTGGACTCGGTTCTCCCACTTTGGAGGCTCAGACCTGACACCTGGCTGGAGCACCAAGACCCTGCACCCACATGGGTCAGAAGAAAAGGAAGAAAAAAGAAGGAAAAAAAAGAAAAATGAACGAACAATAGAACCCCAAACCAAATGGTAAAAGCAAAACTAAACAGAGAAAATCACACAAATAAACATATACACACACTCATAAGAAGAAAACAAACAACAACAACAACAACAAATGAACAGTCAGAACCCTAGGACAAATGGTAAAAGCAAACCTAAATAGACAAAAATCATACAAAGAAACATACCACACTATAGACCAGGGTTTCAGAATATTTGGTCCTTTTCCAAAGTACTCTCTGGTCCTCTGCGAAAGGACTTCAAGGTCATTTTGCTTAGACTTTGATTCTCAGTCTGCAATGGAATCACGTGGGAATCTTGAACCGGTGCTGGGCCTCACTGGGGAGGAATCAAATCAGAAAATCTGGGGTAAGGCCCGGCATGAAACTGCTTTAAAGCTTCCTGCCCGACTCCACTAGTCTCCGCAGGCGAGAACGCTGTATTTTTTAAACTATCATAAGTTTTAAAGCTATGAACTTTGAATAAACTAGCCACTGTAATTATAAGAATAATTATTTCCTATTGATAGAATTTGTCAATGATGTATTACTACTGCATATCTGTTCATTAAGTTGGAAAGTATTACTCTGCCTCTCACAGTCTCATGTATTTCAGGCTTACACATGTTGCAAATATATACTAGTTATATTTCACAGACTTTAAGACTCACCCCAAAGTAAAGATGTCATATTTTCTGTTCTGAAATTTGTAGTTATATAAATGTGGACTATTAGAAATGGGCCATTATGTCAGGATGTAGACCTCTGGAAATCACTGTTTTAAATTTATTTTTGAAGTTGATTACTTCCTCCAGTGTTCATTCCATAGTTTATTTCAAAACTATTATGTGCCAGTTATTTTGGGTCAGAGATATAAAAAAATGAATAAAACATGCTTCTGCTCTCACATAATGCACAGATTAGGAAAATAGAAAAAAGAAAACAAAAAACCAAAAACAGGGCAGTATTCTCAGTACTGTAAGAAGAAGGACATTCCAGTAGTGGTAACTGTATCTTCAAAGGGTTGGAGCATGTGGTAAGGGAGAGCATGTTCAGAGGCTAGAACACAGCCCATTGTGTCTAGAATGTTGGGTTTGGAGGAGGAAGAAGTCAAAGGAGAGTAGGGACGAATGGAAGGACATGAAACTGAAAGGGTTGATGGAAAACTAGTAGTAAGGGCCTAGGATGCTATCCTAAGAAGTTTGGATTACAACTAAAAAGGGCAACATTTTCATCATTGCTTCAAATACACCTTTCAAAGTTCCTTAACATTTGGAAAGCAAGAAATGGAGGTTTAAAGCAACTCAGTATTTGAAGGTGAAGGATGATACGTTAGCCAGGCACAGAGAGGTTGCAAGAGAAAGAAGGAAAGTGAAGGCATCAATAACACAAAAATTTAGTGGGCTCCAAACAATCAAGAGATTTCCACTATTTTTAAAAATTTTACTTTCAAAAACCCTTATAAGTTGTCCTTTATATTCTAAGATGACATATTAAAGAAGTTTTTCTAGGTCTGTTGCTTGCAGGAGATGATAGTGGTAGTTAATGTTTTTGAGTAATCTTGCTTTGGAGCATTAAATTGAAAACCTTGACATTGGTGTCTCTGTCTCTTTCATGTTTGTTTCCTCAACACTACTATACAACACTACAATGTTTGATACATATTATGCTCAATAAATATTAAATGATGAATGAATGAGAGAAACCCAGAAGAGCAGAGCCTTTTGTTTACTACTCATTTCCCTAAAATTATGGTAAATTTTATTGTCTGCAAGTTGTAAATCATGAAATAAAATCATTGGAATGCCTGACACATAGTAACTGCCCAATAAATGTTTGCTGAGTAAACGGGTGAAAGAAAAATCTAAGACAATCAAATGAAGTATTTATTGAATACTTCCTGGGAACATGGCACTAAAGTATTTCCCCTATCATCAAGATATTATCTCTCTGGAGAAATACTTCAAAATGAATGCTGTGGGTAGTAAGTATTATAGGAGCTCAAGGAAGGGAAGGAGGCTTATGGACAAGATCCGTATGAGTAGGCTTCAGGAAACAGGATAGACCTCATTAAAATTTGAATGATTGGTATGATTTATAAATGTGAGAAGGAAAAGAAGTAGTTGAAGAATAAGGCGTGTGGGGGCTTAGTGAGATGAACCATTCTGGGTTAATTAAGTTTACCATGTTCTCTTTTAAATTCTAGTTGGGTGCTCAAGGATGCCTTTCTTTCTTATTGCTTTTCAGGGCAGTGTTGGCTCTATGGGACCAGTTGGACCTTCTGGAATCCCTGGCCCAATGGTATGTTTCTATTTTTGTAATGGATATTTCACTTTGATTTTTCTATGGTGTCACAAAGTATCACTTTCTTTTTTAGGGTCTTTCGGGGAATAAGGGCCTACCTGGAATCAAAGGTGATAAGGTGATTTAAATATTTACATTGTCATAGAGATGATTTCTTATCACATTTACTTTTCTTTTGAATCCACACAACTTATAAAATACTTGTTTTAAAAAATATGGGATCTAATCTCTACTATCAATTATATAATTTTTCTCAGAAGTAGGAAAAATAGAGAAATTACTCTTATATAACTAGTATTTGCCTTCTTATAATACTGCCACATTTGCATTGCTTAAGTGTCTTCACGTGAAATTGTGCTCTCCAGGGTGAACAAGGCATTGTGGGAGAGCCAGGAGAACCAGGGTATCCTGGAGACAAGGTAATGTTTTTACCGTTAATTTTATATAAATACAACAAAAGCCAGTGAAAATGTATAAATTCTTTAAAAAGAAAGGAGTACTCGTTATTTTAATCATTGATTATATTTTTTTTAGGATATGGTATCAATATGGTTTTACAAGTCTTGTTTAAAACAGTTTTCTCAATTATTTTAGAATAATTCCATGAATTTTTTTAGTAATTTGTAAATAGAGGTGTATCTGCCTTCTGTCGTATAATAGTTTTTCTCTTCACTGTACTGTTCTTTTCTTTTAGGGTGCTAGGGGTTTTCCTGGACCACCAGGGATGAGAGGAAAGCCAGGACCTTCAGTAGGTTTGAACTTTTGGTTTGCTCTTTCTGATTCATGGAGTACACACACTATGGCATGAGTCTGGATACCTGTTGTTGTTTGTGGAATGTAAGAAGTAGGATGTAAGACTACCAGTATGGCGTTTTCTCTCCACTTTTAGAATATAGCTAATCCTTGAAGTTTTGAGCTCACATTGCATAGATTATTGGATCTCACCCTCCTCACCCCACCCCATCCCAGGCCAAAGCCAAATTTCTGTGAGCCTTAAAGATCTTGGTTGATCTATTATAGACAGTATTTAAACTAAGCAGTAGATTTTAAGTCAGAAAATATAAGGCACCTTAAATAATATTTTAATTTATCCAGATATCTGTTTCATTAAGGAAACATTCGGAAGAAAAACCAGCATTGTCACACTCTCTTATGGGCCCAAATATTCTAGTTCCTTGTCTTTTTTTAACCTTTGACCATCAATTAATTGAAATAAAAGGATACCATGTACTGTAGTTAACTTGAAGCCTAAGAAGCTATAAAACTAAAGTTACTGGATAATTAAAAATATTTAAATGAAAAATGGTTAAAACATGAGTTAAAGGTATTTATCTGCATATTAAAAATCATAATAATTATTATAGCTAACATTTACTGAGTGCTTACAAAGTGCCAGATGCTCTTCTAAGGTCTATACGTCTAATTTAATCCTTAAAACAATCATACGAAGTTGGGACTATTATTATTCCTATTTTACCAATTAGGGAAACTGAGACACAGAGAGTTAAATAACTTGCCCAAGGTCCCATAGTTAGTTAGTCACCTGGGAAAACCTAGGAAATCACATATGTCAGAGCCCATGCACTTAGCCACTGTGCCATAGTGTTCTGGGCTTTAATGTTTTAAGATTGTTTTAGGGTTGTTTTTTTTTTGCGGTACGCGAGCCTTTCACTATTGTGGCCTCTCCCGTTGCGGAGCACAGGCTCCGGACGCGCAGGCTCAGCAGCCATGGCTCACGGGCCCAGCCGCTCCGCGACATGTGGGATCCTCCAGGACCGGGGCATGAACCCGTGTCCCCTGCATCGGCAGGCGGACTCTCAACCACTGCGCCACCAGGGAAGCCCCGTTTTAGGGTTTTAATATTGATTACAACTCTGTGAAGGTTGTAGATACAAAAACTTAGATATAATATCATAATTTATTAATATAACATTATAAAAGAGTGTTGTTTTCCCAAGCAATTCATCATGTTCCCTCTAACTCCACCCTCTCATCTTTGAATTGTTTATTTTTGCATCAAAGGAAGCAGCATTAAGTTACGTAACTTTACATACACCATTCTTTATGACTTCTAACAGTGACAGCATTTCATATACATTTCCCAGGAATTATTTAATCCAAAGAACAATTTTCGGCATCTATTTATCTAATGACGTGTTGGTGGTGAGTTTTGCCTTAACTAGTTTTCACTCAGTCAGCTATCTACCCAGACTTGTGCCGTGGTGTTGAATCTCAGAAGGGGCACGAGTATAGGTCAAGCTAACAAAAAGCTTCTATTTTTCAAGGATGATTCTAAACCACGTAAAAGGAACTTTCAATATCTGCAGTGATTGACCCTTCTTATATCTTCATTTTCTTCTAGTGTGAGGCTTTTCTAACTTTTGATAACAAGAAAAGGAAGTGGTATGACACATTTTCTAAGGTCAATACTAAGTAATAAATAATTGATATTATTCTCTTATGCTTTGTAATTAATTACTTGAGAAAACCAGAGTCAAATATCATGCTTATATAAGGTAAACCTTTTTAATGTCTTCCTTACTCTTTGATTCAATTTATATTGATAACATGTTTATTGGGGTGGGAGAGGGGGAATTGCTGGTCTGAATAACATGTAGATTTTAGTTCCAGCCCTGACACTGACCTGCTGTGACCTTGGACATTTAACCACCATGGTATCCAGTTTCTCGTGTTTAAAATGGGAGTCAGGCTATATCATATGTAAGGTGCCTTGCAGCTCTGTGACTCTTTAATCCTCTCTTAGTAATAATGCTTCCCAACGTTGCTCTAGTCTAAGCTAAGGCAAAGACAGCCCGTTTTACCTTTAGCACATTGTCTTAAAACCTTAAATTTTTGTTTTTCCTGGGATCACCAGAAACTCTAATGTGGTTCTTTAAGGCAGTGATGCAGGGAACATGAAATGGTGAGCGTGAGGCTTTTGCTTGCTCGTGTTATACCTTTTTTGTACTATTCTAATAAAAATATTTTAATGTCAGCAGGGATTAGTTTGGTAGGAAACAGTTGGCTATTTTTTGTTTCTTTTAATCAAATCTTCAAAATATACATACTTTGGACTGAAGATAGGATAGAGACTTATGAATTAATATTTATGAGATGGCCTTGCCTTTAGACTTTCACTTTATTTGTCACTTGTTTCTATCTATTGTTAGAAAAAATTGTAGTTGTTTGACTTTCCTCGTTATGGAAGGAGACACCTGTTTAATGAAAAATTACGTACACAGTATCAGTAATCATATTAAAAATAATTTATACAAGTTAGTGCCTATCTAAATCATTTGTTTACTATCATGCAAAGAATGCCAGAGTCATGAGAACGTCTTTCTTATTTTATATCTCCTACTTTTGGTTTTCTGTTATATAAAATGTTGGTGTCACTGATACTGTTTCCAAATGGATCTAAGTTATAACATAAAAGAATGTTTTCAACATAAAAGAATGTCCTGATCCAGAAGGATTGTAACATTCTGGAATAGGGAAGCTTTTACCCTGCAAGTATTTAAAAACTAGAGGAAACTACCAATCTGAAGCTGTTAAGAAATATTATTATTTTTTTAAAAAGAGAAAATAAATACAATTATGTCCTTTCCATTTTCTTTTAGCTAGAAGTTGCTGTCATTTGTAGAAGTTTACTTTTAATCATTATTCAATTCTCTAAAAGTTACTTGAAAACTCAGTTTTTATAAAGGAGAATTGACATTCAAGGAAACTTGCCATTGAAGTTTTTCAAAATGAAAATTTTTTCTGAAGGATGAATAAAATTCTACAATTTATATTTTTAAATATCAGGTTGTCAATCAACTTTTCTGAAAACAAAGTCCTAGTGTATGCTGATTTTTCCTCAAGCTTGTAAATTTAGTGTCTTGTTTAGATTTTGCCACTAGAGGGCCTCAGTGAGAACTTCATGTCTATCTCTTGGAGGTAATATTCATTTTAAGAATTTGACTCCCTTAGATACTGATTATGATGGAGTATGATGGATTATAATTTTGTTTATTTAGGGGAACTTCAGTGAAGTTCTGCATAATACTTTATTACTTTTCTCTAGATTTGATTGCAGTAGTTGTATTGTGTACTGTTTAAGTCCAGATACTCTAGCACTCTACGAGACTGAATTTAGTACATATGGAAAACTGTGCTTTACTTCTTGGAAAGTGGATAAACCCATATTATACATAAAATTTTATGTATAAGAAATGCAAGCAATTTTATATATTCTGAGACCTATTTAAGTCAAATTTAAAACTCACATAGAAATTTAATATGACAAATAATGAATTCAATATTTTTTAATGAAAACAAGGGTATCAGACTACCGGCCTTCCCTGTTCTGTAGTTTCCTCTCTTGAGAGCATCACCAGCCCTCTCTAGTAGCAGGCTTTTACCCACTTCTCTTTCCTCGGACCTTCTTCTCCAGCCCTGATTTCACATTGCTAGCCTGAATGTCAGAAAATGGCTGCAGAGTTATTGAAACTGAGTCCTCAGAAGTTTAGTTAAAGGATTAAAGCAATCTAGGAATTCTAGGTATCATCCAGGAGAGGAGAGAGGAT